>NC_141782.1:0-306681 GCF_054643075.1 Acanthaster planci
GTTAAGAAAATGGATACTTGCCGGGTACAGAAATGACCATGACAAGTTTCGATCTTTGGCGATTGCGGTTCGATTGCTGGAAGTCAATCGATCACATTTGACTTTTTTCCAGAAAATGATTGCTGCCAATAAAGGTGAGAAGACGTGTCAGGTATTGATTCAACTCAGATGGTCTGATCTTGGTCATTGTGGTTTTACCGTGGTTCCTTCCTCCATGGTTACACTTTGCTTTAAGTTTCGTATTGCCGGTCGCACATGGGCCAAGCATGGCCTAGCCCAGTCATTTACATGCATGAAGACAACGTCCAACACTTACAAGTTACTTGGTCCAACCATGGAGGAAGCCTTCCTCCATGGTCCAACCTGGGCTATAATGAAATCCGTCAGGTCACACATGACGTGTGCAGTAGGCTATAATGCGTGCAGATTTAATTTGTAAACCCTGGCCATAGTACAGTAGTTTATAGTTGTAGCTCAGGCTCCTCGGTCAAGTTGGTGAAAACTTGGATTTTGAAAATAAGGGACTAAGTTCTGAGGACTGTAAATTTGGGGACCCTGTTCCTATAATAGAAGGGAGAGCTACATTTTAACTGTTGAATTCAGATCGTTCATGAATAACAACAAAAAGTGTGGAGTTGTGCTAAATTTCCTGCAAAATATGTTGTCTGTGAGCGTATTTAGTACCTTTAACTCGGCATCTATGGAATTTAGGATACAAGGCACTCATGAACGACATTTTAGCTGCCTCCACCAGGTGAAAATGTGAGAAAAAAACTTGTCACTATGGCAGGAGGACTTTATGTCCTAGTCGCAATGCAGTGTACATGTAGACGACGTCCACATTTACTCAGGAAACATTTAGAAATTTTTAGACCAGTGTCATAGAGTTTGGTCACGGGGTGTCAAGTGGAACCAGTATATGGAACTCTTTTCTGAACATAAATTTCCAAAAAAAATTCCTTTTTTAATATTTAGGCCTAAAGACAGCAAAGCATTCGTTCACATGACTTTCGTCACACTACGTTGCCAAACCTCTGTCTTGAAAAACTTAAAACTCATTTGGTTAAAAACTGGGACCGTTGCCTTCGTGATACAGGGTGTTTGTGAACAATTTCTGTGTCATAAATTCCGATGTTTGAAATCCAAAATTGTCGGCAATCGAAATTCAGCTGAGTGTTCCCTACCATTGCTCACTTGAAAAATCTCAGAAAATCCCATATAAACATTTACAAAATCCCTTGAAGTTGATAAATTCTTGTAAAGCACCATTACCTTCACTCAAATACCAACCCACAAGTTTGTAAAAAAATTCTTTTCCTAATTTTTGGCACATTTTAAACAAACTCAATTCGCACGTCAGAAAAAAAAGGAAAAATCAGTCGAAAATAAGATTTCATTCAAACTTTGTACATGTAGCAGGTAAGAAAAATCAAGATTTATGAATCAAAATATGAGGAGCTGAGTGAAGTTTCACTACCTGTGAAATTTGAACCGAAAATATTGCTCCATTAAGACACAAGAAGTGAAAAATGAAAGTGTGCCACGTTAGGGGCCGCGCCACTTTAGGGTACATCAACTATACTAAAGTGCATCGTTTATTTGCAGCTTTCAAAAAAGAACATGTACATGTAGGTGATGAAAATTTTGTGTCAAAAGATACAAGGTTGAAAGATAGTTACAAGTATGGCACTTCATTACCTGTGAAATAATTTTTTCTGGCAAGCTGTTATTGTAAAGAAAACTGTGAAAAAAGCTCATTCCCAAAGATTGCACACATTTTCGTTTCATTTTTCACAAAAGCATCGTCACTAGGCACACGCAACCGTGGTTATTACGTATTGTCAGATCAGTGCACGAAAATGCGTAGCTGCATTGAATTCCAGTACAATTCAAAACATGGCTTGGCAACATTTGATTTCAAGTCAAGATCCTACCATGTTTTTTTCCAAAAAATACAGTTTTCACCGAGATAAAATTTCATCAGGTCAATTGTTCCCCCCAGGACTGTGGGGCTTGACCTCTACCCCACTCCCACAACACTCCCACGAATTCATGGGAGTGTGACAGACGTCGAACTCTGCAATTCTGGGGTAGGCAGTTGTTATGCACCCTTCTTTATAATTTTAGCTCTTTGTTGCCACAAACGAACAAGATGCATAAATGACAAAACGATAGACTGGAACTTTGATGAAGTAGGGTAGGCTATGTCATTAGCTTATGCTAAATTATTGTTTTATATTTAGGCCTAAAATTAGCTTCCAATTTCATATCATCAAGGCCAAGCCATACTCCCAAATGGCCAGATTATCTAGGCTTCTATTAATAATGTCATTAATCAGGTGACAAAGTTGGATAGGCCTACTTGCGCATCTCTTGACTGTAAATATTGATTTAGTGTATTTTCTGTCACTAGACCTCCGTGAATCAGACAAGCTTTTCAAGAAGCTCATTGCTCCAAGTCTTGGCAGTTTTTCGTCTAGATTCCTCATGTCCATCATCATCATGCCCCTGCTAAGATGGGCCCTGTCCTGCTACCACACTGTTCCAATAGCCACGAAACCCCACAGCCCTCGAAGGCACCTCATAATGCGTCTTTGAGTGTGCGTACATCCCCCTCAACGGAGATAACATTAGATGATTCTTTCCCAAAGATTGGTGGTCCAACAACAAACAGTGCTGTTGACTTCCAAGAGAGCTTCTCAAACTCTGTAAGTGAAAACCTTACATATGATTCCCTACATGTACGTTTACATTTAGGTACATGTAAGTTTGTAACTACACATTAATTTTTTTCAATGCTCTTGAGATGCTGTCATGATGTCTTGTAAAATGACATGAGCCAGTTAAGTCTCAGATGTTTCTGTCAAGAAATGTTTCTACTCAACAATACTGTATTTTGTTAACAAACGTGTTTTGTTTATTGATGTCCATGTTATCATCTGCACTTTATATATTCCAACAGATTCATTTGGGTAATTTCAAGAATTTGATCTAACATCACTTGGAGTGAGCTTGTTTCTTGTAGCGTATATTTTTTCTTTTTGTTTGATATTTCAGGATCATTGAGTTGTGAAAACAAATGTAGATAATGAAATGCCTGATATACTACTTGACATTTCCCTGGCTAAATTGTACCTACTTTAAGCAAACTATATTTGCTATTTTTTTAACTGCGCTTGTATGAAACGGAGGCCTTGCAGAGCAATGATATGTCTCTCGTTCAATTCGATCTGACTTTGAATTGACTGTATCACGTTACAACTAACTTTACTTTGAACTCATGCTGGGGGTACCTCGATCATCAGGTGTAACGTTTAATCAATGGAAGGGATGGCATCAACAATGGTCGTCATGAAGATGTTGACACAGCTTGTGTCACATTTCCTCTCCAGGTGAATATTGAACCACATACCCACTTTAGAATTGCTCTGAATTGTGTGCCCAAGAATTCAAAGTGCTAGAAATAAAAGCACTGGAATTTGTCATCTGAGCTGAAATCTAAACTATCACATGACCTGAGCAACCCTTGAGGAGGGGCTAGTAGAGAAGCAACACTCTAGTGCTTAGTCATATTTTTAAAAAGGGACAAATGTTGTTAGAAACAACAAAGAATTGAACAATAATGACTGTACACTGACAGGTGGGCATATCAAAGATTATAGCAAGTTTTTAGTGCAAGCACAAGTTGTGTAAACTCACAGTACAAATCACTTCTAAATGAATTCCTGAGTCACGACCAGTTGAGTCAATTAATTTGAACCATTAAATATGTGTATATTGTCAACATACATTGTACATGCAAGTAGAAACTCCCGTTCAGTTTACATTGGAGTTACTTAAGTTGAGTAGGTAGCTTAAATTCAATAGAAAAAACTTTATATCTGAAATGATACACGTTAATCATCTACCTGTATATGTTAAAGCAAGTTCATAACACTTTCTAAAATTAGAAAATCCATCTTGCTTGTAATATGTACACACATCATAATGATTACAGATAGTGTCTTGAATACTGTTCCTTCCATCGGTGTCTTTACAGAATGAGAGTAGCTCAGTCACTTCAAAAGTCTAAAATTAACTCCAAATAGTAACCCAGAGCTTATAATACCAACCACACCATGAAGAAACTTGTCTTAAAAAATCAAATTGCAAACAGAAATGTTTTCTTTTCACAAGCCTTAAACAGACAAAACAAGAGACTTCAAACATCCTCACCTGGGGCATAAAATATTGACATTCTGACTTCATTGCATAGGTTGATTTACATGACAATTGGCATGATGTTTAGAGGCGTCTGGGTTACATCAAAGAACATGTTTGCCCTTCACTTGAAGTTCTGTCAGTCCACCACAGCAGATACCTCATTGTCCTTGTGTATTGATTTTGGCTGTGTCTTGTGTTGCTATGTTTGAGTCTGTGGTTTCTGGTTTAAGCTGCTCAGCCAAAGAAGAGGCCATGATGAATACCGTTTAATATCAGATGGATAAGAGGACTTCCCACTCTGGTGTTAAGATTAGAGGTTGACATTGAGTACTCCTCTGAAGATGTAAATTGTAATTGGCAATCCATTTTGATGGGTCTCCTCAGGAATGGTCAACAACTTTGTCACAACATGGATTTTCTCAACACCAGCTTTTGATCATTGGTTGTATTTCACCATAACTGGAAAAATTGATGTTACCTGCTTTTAACAGCATATTAGTCTGGTATGAAAAAGTGGTGTGGAACTACGAAACCAATATGATATATTTTAGGAGAATGTGAAAAGCACAAGAAGCCAAAGGAGACCTTTGAGTTTTCCGTCTCTGCTGTTGGATTTATTATTCCATGGATCTATCTGCCCCAAGCGGAAGCAAACCCTCATCGGATGAAAAGAACCATGTTGGTTTGGAGTGTTCAGTTTGTTGGTAGCAATGCGACCATGATTCCTGCATTTCCTAGTTGTTTGTGAACCAGCAAAGTTCAGTTTCGGCCAGAGGAGCTTCCGTTGCTAAGGAAATAGCGCCTTCTCTTTGTCTAGTTCGAGGCCTAAGGACAAGATTCCTCAAACTGCTGCCAAAGCATCGGACTCAGTTCTGTGGACATTTCCAATTGTATTGATTCCAAACATGTTGACCACGTCACGGTCAACGTCACCCGTGCTTCCGTCAGTGCGCATGCACAGCAGGGCCCAATCTGCAGCCTTGCCTTCTCAGAGAGCACCCTCTGTGATTAGTAATGATGCACAGTCGGCATACAGCCAGCAAAGCCGCAGTACTTTTGTTCGGAAGCTTGGGATCCTGATGGCTGAGCACCTGTCCACTAGTCATGAGTTATACCAAAAGGTTGGAAGGACATTGGTACAACCTCTATTGCTTTAGGGTTTCCTCAGTCGGCCATTTTGTCTAGTTATTGCCTACATTGATTATTGGATTTAGAAGTTGGTTCAAACATACATGTACATGTACATGCTAATCATTACGTGTGTGGATGGTTCACGGTGCCACTAATCATTACGTGTGCGGATGGTTCACGGTGCCATTCCCATGCTGTTCTTATGAACGGAGAATAGTCACAAACCATTTTTAGGAGCACTTTCTCCATTTAAAATGCTTTGTATTGAGCCTCACTGTTTCTTCTAAAACTATATATTTCATAGTGAAAATCTGTTTCATTTTTTATGCTTCCTGCCTAGCCAAATCTATAGAAGTTAATCATAGAAAGGCAACATCATACTCCCTTCTTCTCTTTTCTAAAATATTTGTAAATTTTTTTCAATTCATAAGGAATGATTCTTTTCTACATTTTTCTTATCAGATGTCTCACAGGTTAATAATTTGTAATCTAGTAAAGCACAGTGTGATACTGGTCCATTGCCAGTCTCTGCACCTGCAATATGCAGACATATATTCTTGTCATTCCAAATCCACTTTAAAAAATAAAAACGTCCAAACAATATCCCTTTGTGAGTATGATTTTAGGCTTCACACATTTTTTCAAATCTGGTATAATTTGTCTTGCACTGTTCCATATATTTGTCTATTTCTAGATATTGTGCTTTCTTTTTGTCAGTATCAGAGCCCATCAGGAATAAATATAAGACGACAACAACAAAGGGCAGGAACATCTATGTCATCCGTCAGGTAATTGGTGACCAACGCACAGTAGAACTTGCTCAGTGTAGATGGGTTTCATATGAGAATACGTGTACTGTACATATGTACTCACCAAGTACAAAGTGTACTGGGCAATGCGTGAATAATCTTTGGTGTCTTATCTGAGATCGGTCAGTTTGTTCTTGAGGTTCCAGTGGACTTTAGTTTAAGCTGAATTGGAACAAAAGAGAATTAACTTGTTGAGTGCCTGCCTGGACTCTAACCTTGTGTGGATAGATAGGGTTAGTGTAGAGAAATTGTATTTGTACAGGTACATGTACTTGTAATCAAGAGCTTGATTTGAATGAATCTTTCTGTGGCTTAATTTATGCTTGACTAATTGCTACCTGCATGTAACTCATTTGCTTTTTATGATATCATCTGCTTGCCTTTTTCCAGCTGTTCTGCTAGTGTTCCTTGGACTTTCTAGTGAGTTGTGCTTTTTTTCTCGTTTAATTTTTGCTTTTGATATACCGGTGGCCAGTCTTTAAAATTAAAACTCATTTTTTTTTTCACATGTAACAGAGGACACCCTCTGTTCATGACAGAGCTTCCCTGGGTTTCATTCTGTACTGCATGTGTTGCCATGGAGAATGTAAAGATAGTTTTAAATTATTTCAAGAAAATCTTGAAAAATAATTTTTCCATTTTTCCCATTTACTTTCTTGTTAAGCAAAATATGTCACTTGTAAACATTCTACCTAATTTGTTTGGCAGACATGTAGGACACATTTCTGTTTATTCCGCTTTGGACATGTGTTTCAAATGTCATAATCACAACAATTTCAATTCTTTCCTTCCCCCCAAAATATGTGTAGTTCCACCACCAAGATGAAGCAGCTTCCCCTCCCCCAGGTGCAAAGTTCAGAGGTCTTGCGAGCCACATCCCCCAGCCCCAGGGGAAAAAGAACATCAGTGTGTGCTCAGAGAGATACCTAGGAACATCGGTGGTTGGTCAGCCACATCGAAGGTTAGAAAAGTGCCCTAAATAATTATTTTCCTGTTAAGTGAACTTGATTTCACTAAATATTTATACCTGTAAATGAGATTCATTCTTTTGTTTTTTAATCGGCATCACAAAAACTTCAAGATAAGTGGATATGCATGTTGTGGTGTGGGCATGTTGAGTTACCGAGGTATTTTTATGCATCATAGCCTACTTCCTTTGATGGGAATGATGTATGTCTTCCAGATAAGCAGAGTTCCAACTTCATTTTCTTTGAGCTAATCAAGATTTTACTGTACATAATAAAATTTATAGGCATCTTCCACCTAGTCAGTTACTTCCTGCATTGTTGCAGTTAGATGAGCATTTACTTTTGGGATTTATATAATTTGGAGACTGCCTTCGTAAGACTGGATATTTGGCAGAACACTGAATATGACAGTATTCCACAGCTTGTAGGCTCTGATCCTGCTGAATATGACAGTATTTCACAGCTTGTAGGCTCTGATCCTGCTGAATATGACAGTATTCCACAGCTTGTAGACTCTGATCCTGCTGAATATGACAGTATTCCACAGCTTGTAGGCTCTGATCCTGCTGAATATGACAGTATTCCACAGCTTGTAGGCTCTGATCCTGCTGAATATGACAGTATTCCACAGCTTGTAGGCTCTGATCCTGCTGAATATGACAGTATTCCACAGCTTGTAGGCTCTGATCCTGCTAAATGTGACAGTATTCCACAGCTTGTAGGCTCTGATCCTGCTGAATATGACAGTATTCCACAGCTTGTAGGCTCTGATCCTGCTAAATGTGACAGTATTCCACAGCTTGTAGGCTCTGATCCCGCTAAATGTGACAGTATTCCACAGCTTGTAGGCTCTGATCCTGCTCAAGTCAATTTGTTTTGTTCATTCTACAACAGAAGTAAATCTGCTGCTGAGGTTCTCCATCCGGTGTCTTCCAACGGGGCAACAAGTGATCAAGTGAGACGTTTTGAGGAGGAAAGGATTGCACTGTTACAGGCTAGGACACTCAAGAAGACAACCAAAGTAACTCTGTGATGTCAAACTTTTGCGACCTTTGAGCAAGTCAGACTTGCAGGTCATATGGAACAAATGTTTAGAACTTGATTGTTACCAATTGATCATGTGTTGAAACGTAAACTTCTCACAGAAATATTTTTATAGATTTTACTAAAAACCCTTGAAATTGCATCTTTGGGTTTCAATTAACCTCATTTAAATTTTTGTTTTGCAATTTTAACCCATATTTTGATGCTTTTTTGGTGTTATGCTAATGAAATTTGCATATTCATGAACAGAACTATGATGTCATCCAAGGCACCAAATCTCAATGTTACATCGATTTGTGCATAGAAAATTTCAGATTTTTTTAACCACTGCTATGGCAGATTTCATTTTTTTTGGCGATTTATTGCTGTGTAAGTATATGGCAATAATCCAGCAAAAATCCATTTCACAGAAATGTTCCCAGATAGCAAATTTTGGGTTCACAATTTGAACATGAAAACATGCCACCTGAACCATGTCTTCCTTGATTTACATCAAAGCAAAAGCGCCCTCACTTGTCCAGAAATGCTTGGTCAATTTTTAATGTTTGAAAAAGTGCACCGTTCATTTCATGTAACTCAAAAAAGATGTCAAACAGTCTTCATGCATGGAAGAAGAGTACAGAGATACACAAAAAGTGAGTCTAAGAAAAATTCGTTTCCTGGATCCTTTAAGTGTCCTAATTTTGATGATAGGTTATGGCTCACCGCAAGGACAGAAAGTACCATATGTGTGGATCAGCAGTGCCAATTCACGATCGCTACATGGTAGACAGTGAAGAGATGGATCAGCTAAGACAACTCATCCAGGCTAGGTCAACCAAGAGAGAGAGGTAGGGTCATTAATTAGCATGCCACCTGTAACTTGAGTTGGTATTTTTTTCTGTCTTTTCTAGTGGCTGTTTTGGGGGGTTTGGGGTTTTTTGGGTTTTTTTTAACAGCTCCCGGGCGTCATGTAAGGTTACTTTAATAATGCATTGTTGTTTCATTCAAGCGGTCTTTTCCTTAACGTTATCCCTCAGCAATTACAGTAGGTCCCATTAGTTGTGCACTTCTTTTTTTTATAATTTTTAGTTCTTGATTCATCAAGTATTCTGCATGTTATTTGCATGTATCACCATATCATTTATTTGCATGCCCTGTATCTGATTGGTTTTTCTGTACCACATGATTACGTACATCAGTATCCCAGTCACCTACTACGGCAGATACGGACTCAGGATGGGCAGTGGACGTGGTACTCCGCAGGTGCGTTGCAAATTTGCCCATTGTTGCCTGTCGCTGATGCCCAATTTTGTGGAGCTTCAGTATTAAAGCAGAAAATATGCTAAGCAGATTTTTATGATAAGTGAAAATCGGCAAGGAGCCAGTCACAAGAAATACAGAGTATAAGACATTTTGACTGGTAACAACAATTTTGTTTTCAAAGCAAACAAATTTGTGAACACCGAAGGTTGTTTGCTGCTACAATTTATGTGAAAATTCTTCCAGAGTTTCAGTTTTTCACCAAGCCTTCATTGTCCTAAATCCATGACAATACTGATAAAACCCACTGTGTGGTTTGCCTGTATATAGCACTGCTTCATGTGAACACAGCAGCCAAAAACCCTACTCATGAAAGAGAGTGTGAATCTGGTTGGTTTGTTTTCTTAACAGACAAAACTGTCATCAGCCACCAAAGAACAGAAAGAGAAACGAGAAGGTAATGATACTGACGCATCTCAAATCCCCATAGAAACCACTGAGAATGGAAATAAAGTTACCATAGCAACACCAATTAATGAAAATGAGGAGTTTGTTCATGCTGCTAAATCTGCAGCAGCTGTTGGTAAAGAGAATGACAAAAGTGATTTGGCTAAAAATGATGTTGAGAGGATAGATCATGATAATAACCAGAAGGGAGAGGTCATGGCAGACGTTGAAAACTCTGTTTGTGAGGAAGAACATGAAAAAGTTAATGAAGCGGAAGAGGCAACAAACGAACAAGACAACCCAGATCATAATCCACCAATTAGCAACGATGGAGGTCAGGATGTTGACCAGCCAGTAGAGGGCGCCATAACACAGACCACTGATGATGTCCAGGAGAGCCCAGACACTGAACCCAAGGGGGATGAGACAAATCTGAGGAAACCAGATGTCAAGGAGAACCCTGATGAAAACATTAGAGAAGAAAGAGTAGAGACAGTTGATAATGAAGAGAAAGGGATCCTCACACCAGAAGATGAACATGACGCCGTGAGGACAGATGATGGTGGTAGGTCGTGCTTGACGTGCCCAACCGCTTGCTGTGACGTTCTCGAGGTTCTTCCACTGGCATATTTACCAACTTGAAGATGCACTTTCTCCCAGCATGGACATCACGTCAATCTGTACTTGCACTTTAACTGTTGGGTGCCCCTGTGATTGTGTGTGTGTTTAACTCAGTAGTTCCTCATGAGATCTTTGGTGCACCTGACACCTTTTGTGGTGCCCTTGATGCACCTGTAAGTATGCATCTTTTACACACTACATGCACATGTTTTGAGATCTTTGCATGACTGTGTTCTTGTGCTAATGTTTGCATGACGAGGCCTCATTTTAACAACAAAAGTAGTGTAACATTTGCTTTTGTCCTTTTTGTAAGTGTTAAAGATTTATCTCTCCTTGCATGTAATATTTTTGAAATTAACCTAGAGCAGGAATTTGTTACCGGTTCATGTTTCATCACAGTCATTAATACAGAGTTCCAGTAATGTTGAACCGCGACTTATTTAAATGTACACTTTAACTCACTACAATGTATGTGATTTGGAAACGCACTAACTTTGTACTTTTCTCCTTTTATTTATGATCCATTAATTTCTCACACCTTGTTTACTCTGCCAGCACGTAGTTTCAGAGATATTCCTGCACTTTTCAGCAGTCTATTCCTGCGGGAATCACTGATCAACTTATTTCTTAAGAATATAAAAAGTAAGCGCTTCCTCATGCTAGAGAGCACCATTAAACTGTTGTTTTGTCAAGTGTCACTTCTGGAGTATCAACTTTTCTTCCCAAACTCCCTTCAGAACATCTGTTCTAGAAATGAAACTCACTACTATTCTTTATTTGGGCAGATACAGATAACGGTTCTGGTAGCACAGATGAGGTGGAAATACAAAAGTAAGACACCCAAAATCTTTCATGTTTCTTTTTTGTTTATGGCATTATACATGCACCTTGTCATGTCTTACCTGCAATAGCAATATTGAGGTTTTATGCGCTGTATTTCAGTTCTTTGATTGTGATGGTGTTATTGTCTTTACTACTATCTTTCTCCTAGCATGATGCCAAATGTCAAGATTTCTAAGACAACAGCCAAAAAGAAAGGAAAGGAGTGAGTAGATATGAGTGTCTGTTACTTAGACCCTTCCAAAGAGAAATCTGATTCCTGCAACAAGTATTCCCTCCCACACCATTGTGAAAACTACCATATAATAATAGCTAATGTATTAAATGCTATTCACATTGAAGGAAATAATTATAATACTTGCGTTATTTTGGAGCATGGAACCAGTTGCAGTTTCTTTCTTTGACTTCATATTTCATCCATTCAGTGCCTTCATGACAGAACTTGAGGGAGCAGACGCAGATTATGATGATATCCAGGACATGCTTGGTAATTTTAAGCCTGATCGTCCTACCTCTTCAAATGGAAAGGATACAGATAGCTTTGATTCATCTAGAGAAGAAACTAGCCCAGGAGAACTCGCTGCTAGGGCATCAGAGGAACCAAGTCATCCAACTGCTGAGGAAGCCCTTCTTGGAATGATCGTTAGTGATGACAAGATTGCAGCCATGGAGGAAAGTTTAAGGAGGATTGACCGTCTCAAAGGAGGCATCAAAGATGTTGGACATCTGGAAGGATCAGAGCTGAACCTGGATGAGCTGAATATTGACAATCAGGACATTGATTACGGACAGGAAGTGTTTGGGAAAGTCCGTAATGATGAGGAATTGAAGGAGGTTGAGAGATTAAGGGCGGAGAAGAGAGAAGCTAGAAGTGCTAAGGCCAGGAAGGCAGATGACTCCATCATGGCCACAGCCAAAGTGGAACAAGCAAAGTCTAAGGTGAGTTTGCAGTTGTAGGACAGATTCTTTATATTTGTAAAAATCTTAAGTTGAATCATGATTCCATGTCCTAGAATTCAAACGTGATCAGGAGACTGCACCATGAATGTCAAAAGAGAATAAATCATTCTCAACAAGAATGATCATGTTAGGCCTCGGGGAGTGCACATATCACTGGCTCTTTAAGTTGACTAGCAAACCTTTTCAACATTGTTCATTCAGTTAGATGATCTTTTACCTGAGGAATCATTTGAAAATTTTTTCCAAATGCAGCTTTAAAATGATACTGTTTTGTAACAAATTAGCTGTTGAAAAATTCAACATCTTGATAAATGCAACGTCTCCCAAGTGGCCTTGGAAAGTGAACAAATTGCGATCTTTTCCTTCCCAGATGGCAGACATCTATAATTTCATCAGCCCTCGGCAGCAAGAAGTGTTTGAGAAGAAATTTCAGGAGTTGGATATTGATGGGAACGGTGTCATCACTTTACAGGAGCTCTTTAAGAGAATGTATAGAGGCAAGACCAACAGACAATTAGGCCGAGCATTCATGCAGGTAAAATATCAGAGGAAAGAAAAACAGGGTTGTGATAATGCTAGGTGTCATTTTTTACTTAAATACACCTGTTCTCTTTGGAATATCCACATAGAACATATCTGAATACAGACAGAAATTTACATTGTAATGCCACTACTTTCATGACTTTTGTGGCACCATGAACAGTAATCATGGTTTTTCTCACCAGTTCTGTACCTATTATTCATCAAATCAAACCAGTTTTTTTGAGCTTGATGGATTTTGGGCAGTTCAGATAGAGTAATCAGGGTCACTTTATAAAACCAACTGAAAGGTTTATTGGCCATTCTCATAAAGAAGCATGATAAAAATTTTTTTCGTGGAATCTCTATTTGTGCACTATTTACAGGTGTTTGACCTAAACAAAGACCAAACAATCGATGAGCGTGAGTTTGTAATCGTCGCTGCGCTCAATGATAAGCTAACAGGGAAACTAACTGAGTCAACAGATTCTCCTTTGGAGTTGGATCTAGACAGGCTTGCCCAGAGCATCACGGCTTACAAGGTAACAAAAAATGGAGACAATCGAGAAATCTCTGAGAATTGATAAACTTCCAAACGATGAGGTTTAACCACTTGCCGCCGGGGTTCCAAGTACCGAACACATATTCTTTATTCGCGTGGCCAGGGTCTCCCGAAATCAGACAAAGGGAACTGGGCCTTGTAACAATAGACCGTACTTGTAACAAAAGACCAGGCTGCTGGACAATTTTTCATTCTCAACAGTGGAGATAATCCAGCCTTGTTTTGAAACAGTATACCACAGTTTGGGGGATTTAGTGTAAGCAGATTACCACCGAGGACAAATGCGCTCCACCACTGCATCGATGAGCCACACAGTACCGCTGCACACTAATCTGGCCCCTATTGAAAAGAGGTCAGCACTGTGCCAGTCTCGTGAACAAAAGAAAATTACATAACACAGCAAAATCTGGGCTCTTTTTACAAGGTGGCAGGCTTAGCTGAAATACTCCAGCGTCAATAGATGTTGTCTGTCAGATTAGAGTAAAAACCAGACAGTCCTTCGTGTGGGTGTAAGTGTCCAGTAAATGAAGAAATAAATTTTTAAAGAATTTTGAAAACAGAAAAAAAATGATAATTATCCTTTCCCAGCATCATCAACATTGATAACTGCCACCGGCACGAAGTGGTTAACAAACCCGACGTTGTTGCTCATTTTGAAGGATATCATAGCTAGTTCTCCGTTCGGTCACTGTACCTGCCCAAACCTCATGGTCAACATTACCACCAGAGTTCTGAGGCAGTTTATGATTGTGCAAGGAGTTACTGGCGTGTCAGCGTCCAGAAAATTTAGTTCTAAACAACCTGGTCTAAAAGTATATCAATAGAAATACATGCACTGCAGATTGCAGAATTTCACCCCTTAGTTTCTTGCTAGGAACTTGAATGAGCACTCATGAGAACATTTATTGCACTGTAGTCGGCAATCAATTGTGCACCTTGCACACAGCACCTGCTGGTACATATCCCATTCATAACTTGTTTTGATACGTTTATGAAAGATTCAGTACTGCATAGTGAAAGTCACTTTCAGCATCTGTCTTTTGCACTTTTGGCATAGTTGAAGATCTTATCATCATGTAGCTTCAGTGCTCACTCACTCTTGCCTCAACAGCGAAAGTTAGTAGCATCACATCGGCATGAGAAGGAAGGCAATGTGGAGATAGAGGTCTCCAGTTGTCAAGGCAACAGAGGGGATGTTACACATCAGATGACTGGCGATACACAGTAAATAGACTGGTATACTGCATTCCAGTTGTGAAATTCTGCTTGACGTGGTTTCTTTTGAATGTTGTCTTTTTTGTGACATGCATGACCATGTTAGTTCCATGTACAGTAGTTTCCACATCACGGTAGCACTTCATACAATTGGGATTGTTTCTTATTATGACTTGGCATGTTTTTCATCATCAAGATAGTGTCATACACGCACGTCTGTTTCACTGTGTGCATGATTGATTTGTGACATTGTAACCCAGAGTGTTGACTTTGGATGAAGATTTTTTAGAAATTGCCCAGTCATCAGTTGCTGCCTGATAAAACAAAAGAAAAATGGACCAATTGCACCTGCTAAATCACCTGACCTATAGAGGGTATCAACCTCATAGCAAGATGTAGTTTGAGTACCCAGCACATCAGCAGTCTGAGTACAGTATCTACCATCGGCTCTGTTTTTGGTAAATAATACTCATGAACACATTGCTTTTGGTGGATGCCATGTTTGTTGATATTTAATACCCACTATAGGTCATGTGATTTAACGGATACAATCCGTCTATCGGAGCTACGCTACATCTCCCATGAGAAATCACATTTTCTTGTTCATTTCTAAGCACAATTACTCAGCAGTGTATGAAGTATGTACGAGAATGTACCACAACTTCACAGGTTGTTTTATCAGTTGTCCTAAATGTATCCCAAAACAGGTACATAGCTGAATGATGAATCAAATAAGAGTCCTTGATTAGGGTAATACATGTACATGTATATGTATACCTACAATTGAGGGATAAGGTATTGCAGATATCAGTCAGAAACCCCAGTTTTCAGGATACCCCAATCAGGGAGTTTGCACCCTAACTGAGGGAATCACATCCCAATCAGAGTATTATTTGCCTTTTCAAAATGATTTTGATCAATTCCATATGATTGAATGCATTGCAGCATCTACATATCATTTTTGCAGTCTGTAAGGCCTTGAAACAAAACCCAGCTTGAGAAGCGGAGGTGTAGGGGAACCAAACGTTAGCCATTGTCATTTACCCTGAAGCATGCCATGTACAGTAGTGTACCACGGATCACTTTGTGAATCTTACATGACACAAGGTTGGCAAACAAGTTACAAGTCGGCCAATTGACTCTGACACCCCCTTCCCCAAGAAAATGCCTTTGCTATGCCACTGTTGAGAAGAGATGACAAAATGCAACAGTAAATGCCAGTGCAATATCTCCCTCTTGGTGAAGACATTAAGCTTTGTACTTTACTGATGCTTACTGAAGTAAGTTTTTGCTCCTTGATTTGCTCCTTGGTTTCCAAGCATCCTTAATTCCTTGCTTTTTTGTTTTACCACTTTTCCAGCTTGACATTTTCATTCTCTTTCAGGTGTGCTCTTTTTTACTTTCCAAGCATAATGGATTTAAAAACACATCATTGCGAATTTCTGTTTGATTACACTTTGTTTTCACGAAAGTAGAAAAGTAGATATGTAGAAATAGATTTCAGCTGTGTGCTATTTCCGTAGCTTCAAGCTAGCCAGCTTTTGTCGAAGTTTGGTTTTGTGAAATTAAATGTGCACATCTCTTAGCATGTGATTCATCAGGCCTTTGGTCTGATTAGTCATAAATGTCATCACTACTAGAAAAGTGTAAAATCCTCCACACCCCTTGGATAAATCCTCAAATTCTGTCTTGAGTTGCCACAGTACATACCATGAACGACAACCTGTTGGTGGCTTCCACTGTCCAGATAAAGCTTGTCCTAAAGAAAGGCATTGCACAAAAAAAGGAAGGTGGATCCTGCCTTGTACTTGTAACAATCATTGACACTGCGTACTACAGGGTAAACAGAAAGGCCTTTTAACATAATTCTAGCAGTCGTCATTCCATACAAAAAGTTCAAATTTTGCATACACATCATGGCTTCTCTTTTTGAAGGTTACATGGAATGGATGAAATTTGTAATGCAATAAGTAATATCGTAACTTGCATTTTATCGCAAATCTAAGTCACAAAGGGCTCCCTTCAGCTAAATTAAGCTGTAGTTAGCAGTGGGTCAGTTTGAGGTTGATTCAAATTGACTGAAAACTCTTAGCATTTAATAAAGCACTCATTCATTCCCCCTCCCAACAGGAAATTTTCCAGGTGACTGATCAAGATGCTGATGGTCGCTTGACCCTTGAAGACATCATGTTAGTCATCTGTCTCTCAGGAAACCTAGAGACCGGGATTGACCCAGAGGTTGTCCAGCATGTTTACAACACCATCGATGCGGATGACAGCGGCACCATTGATTTCATGGAATACTTAACCTACATTCCTTTCTTCCTCAAGTTACATAAGAGGATGTCAGAAAGTCGGCATATCACCATAGCAGAGGTAGAGAGAGCCAGAGAAGCTGTAAGGAGTGCCATCCTCAAAGTGAGAGGAACAAAGGATGTAACAATGAAGTCATTCTGAGATGCCAGATGGAAAAAGAACTTATCTCCAAGTCGAAAGGATAGAGGAGTAATGAACGAAAACTCTTGTTGTTAGAGTGGATTGCAGAGTGAACAATGTATGAATCCAAATGGTCACCATGACAATGGTATTTCTACAGAGTCACTTTGGGGAAGAGTTCCATGAGAGTTACACCACGAACACACAAACTAAAAACACGAAACACTCTCATGTGGCTGGGAATTTTACATAAATCTGTTTTGCTCTTCCATTTGCATGCATGACTTTGTTTTTTTTTTTACTTGAAGCATTGAAAACTGATTTCTTTAAATATAAAAAACAAACGTTATTCCACCCATTTTGCAGAAACGTTGCTTTAACATGGTGCGTGTGAACAAAATAACTTTTACCTATCTATACAGTAAATTCATATTTTTGACGGCATATATTTATAATATTTCACTATACCATTTAATTTATATATTTTTACCATACAATCTTGTAAATACATAATCCTATAAAAGTGTTGTTTAAGTTTTCACCTTGTTTTCCATGCTGGAAAGTTGGGCAGCTTCAGTTTTGATTTTTAACAATTAATGATGAACATGACTGTTTACTTGACATTCATAGTTGACATTCGTAGTTTTATTCAGGTTGGAACTACTATGCTTAACCCACAATCAAAGACTGTTACATGGAATTATTTTGTAGAGTGTAAGAAATAAGCTTTTAAACATATTTGTCCTAGTTTCAGATTTATGTATCATGTGTGCTTAACTGAATTTATTATAAAAATATATTCAAATGAATGTGTCGGCATTTTCCTCCTCGTTCTGCATTTTTGGTGTGTTGTGTTAAAACAATTTATAGTGCATGTGTTCAATAATGTTTACATAGTCTAAGTAGCAGATGGGTCAAAAGAAACATGGAGATGTCGCCTTCTAACGTAAAAGCGCTTGTTCTTCATGGATTTGTGATACCACAGGCACAGCAGAGGGTTGTCAGGTCGTCCTAAGGAGTGTTCGGCCACAGTATGACAGGCTGCCTTGAGATCACAGAACATGACTCGCGCACTGAGAGGACTGGTCTGAACAATGTTGTCGATCTCACCGTAAGGGCGCAGCGTGGCGTATAGAGAGTCTATGTCATAACCAGGATCATTGCGTACATTGTGCCATCTGTAACAGGTCACACAAGATGCAGCTTTCCATTGTAAAAGAAA
Source organism: Acanthaster planci (assembly GCF_054643075.1). Taxonomy (NCBI): domain Eukaryota; kingdom Metazoa; phylum Echinodermata; class Asteroidea; order Valvatida; family Acanthasteridae; genus Acanthaster; species Acanthaster planci. The sequence goes on from NC_141782.1 coordinate 18,220, forward strand.
TACATGTAATGGGGAGGGAGTAATTCAAAAACTTGTAGTGAGCTCAGTTCACTGACCTCGGGGAAAGTAATGAGAGTTTGACAGTTGATCAGCGTAAACTTTAACAAGTGAGTAAACAAGCTGAGCAGCACTGGGTTTGTACTGTCCAACAGTCCAAGAAAGGAAAAGGTTGAAAACAGATCAGACTTGATATGCAATATCAAAACTAATTGTTTACTATGAAACTGTAAAAGCAATATGAAATGTTAAGGTGACTTGGTATTGAATTGATGTCCTAGAAATGGCTTGTTTGCAATGCATGCCCGAATTCTTTTGTATTAATGTCAATTTGTATAGGAAAAGGATAGTAAAGGGCAAACTGTATTTCAGGAAAATGTTGCTCGTAATGTTTTGACCTAATGAGTTTTCACCTGACGATCACAGTGGCAATGGTTGCCTGTACTCGTGCATTCCGGTTCAAATCACACCAAACTCTTCTGGAAAGCTGATCGGGTTTACGGAGGTTTTGCAGGGCTTTGGAGACCGGGGTGGGCGGTTGAAACAGGTCTTCATACGGTAGAACAGCATCGATGAGTCGTTGCTTACCGGTTTGGTACTGAAGCCAGTGATAGCGGCAGCATGTCGGGGCTTTTAATAGATCTGCGGGGTGAGTCTCATGAAGAAATGAATTGTACCCTGTTCCTGTAAATTGCTCAACACAAATCTTTTTTTCTTGTTTCAAAAGTGATTTCTGTAGATTTTTTTTCATACCTTTGTCCATAGGTGTTCCACGGCCAGCTAAAATCATTCGATCGTACAAGCAAGTCAGCTTCTGGTCTGGATCGCCGAACATACGCTTCGAATTTTCGAACAGCTTGGTAAAAATCTTGCTCTTGCTTGGCGGTAAAGCCTGGAGCGATCCCTGCCATGGAATACTCATGGCTCCACGGGTCAGGGCGAGATCTCGCCGGGCAAGGGCGATCTTCACCTCCGTGTGACGCTCTTTGCTAGGTGGCAAGACATTCAGTGCTTGTTGCATGCGCAAGGGCATAATACATGAGCTACGTTTACTTACATTTTATTAAAAGGAAGAAAAAGACGTCCGATGTTTTGGGGAAGCTTGAACTGCAAAGTGTGTGCTCTTCAGCGAATGTGATGGCTTACAACATGTTCTCGTTGTCATGACTGCGCAGCTATAGTGCCACAACGTATGCGCTCAGCGCGCTGGTAACGAACTATTGACCAATCACAGACCGCCGAGGACAATGAAACAGGTGATTGAATGTGATGTCAGAATCCCCGTATCTCGGGCGCCCTCCATGGTACGCACAGCGAAGAAACTGAAAATCACTGATCTCTATAATAAAATTGTATTATAGAGATCAGTGCTGAAAATGTAACCTTGTACATAAAGACCGCCATGATGCAGACGCCACAAATCGAAATAGGAAAGGGGTGAGTAAATTCTGCGATTTTGTAAGAACTTTTTATGATGGAAGGATCTTTTGGGGCTTGTGTAGATGCGAAAGCGACGCATTCACTTCGTTCAAAAACTATCGGAAAATCTGCTCGAGTAAACTGACGCGTTTTCCGTAAAAAGGACTCGTGGAAAGAACTGTTTGAAAGGATGTACAGGGATTGGCGTGATTGTGGTATACCCTTCTCTTTTGTTTACAACACGGAGATCCATTTTCGGCTGACGTTTGCAGAAAGTTTGCACTTGGATGGCAACAGCTTTTGCCTAAAAGGACTCATTTGCTTCTTTGTGAAGTTAGCTATTTTCAATTAGCATTACCTGTAATAGCGTTTTAAGCCGTTGTAAGCTGCTAAAGATTTTTTAACACCTTATGAATGGTCCATGAAATTGTCAAGTTAGCTCAGCTCAAATGAAGTACTCTGTGAATGTGTTACAAATTATTGAGAGCACGTTTGTTTTATCAAGGAACCCCCGAGTGATATCCAAAAGAAATGGTATAGAATCAGAAAAGGGCTGGGAACCCAATCCACATTGTCTTAGATAGGGTCTGACCCAAACCCAAAAATTACAGTAGCACTCATTCAACCAACCACAAATAAATAAAACATGACAGCAAACATTTTACACTGCTATTTGTCATTTCGGACAGATTTTTATTTCAAAAAATTATTAACATCACACGATTTAAACTCCCATGAAAAGTTTCCAGTGGCCGTTACTGCTTCTGTGTTTCTACACAATTACATACTAGCTTTTCACGATATAATATTTTAATTTTGGGACAATGGTTTTAAATACAAATTTAATGCGGCGTTCATGTGTAGTACACATCTCGTGGAGATTTTAAAAACCAACTGACAGAGTTCAGTCAACATCACCTCTCAACCCGGTCAGGAAGTATTACAACCAAAAATAATAAGTTATTTATTCCATCATTTTAGTGCAAATTGTGTGGCAAAGACTATATACCAGAAACACTGAATCCACATGTTAACCACATGCTCTGAGACATGTTTCTAGATGTATAACTGCCATATGCAGACAGTACATGTATCTATTGTGATTTAAATATGCTATAACATGAGCATCCAAATTATTATTACAAAGAAAATAATCATTAAGAAAATGAATGTGATTTTTTTGTTTTGTGTTCAGATGCTATTTTTCAAAGGTGTAATTATTACCTTTAGAAAACAGTGTCTGATTACAAAAATAAAAAAATCCCCTGCAGTCCTATATTTTTAAGTTTAATATCCTCCCATTATCTGACACTTTCTGCAACAAAAATATGTGAAGAAAGATCATAACCCCAGAAGAAAGATCATAACCCCAGAAGAAAGATCATAACCCCAGAAGAGTCATCATGAAAACTACGAAAGCTAACTAGGTGCCATGTTATCAGTGTCACAGGTTATGCAACCTTCACCATTAACATCTCATACATGAAATTACTGGAAACTGCTCGAGAATGAAACGAATTCTATTACAGAATCTATCAAATAAATGAAGATCCAAATCACATATTCAGCTATCTCAGTTCTGCTGACTTTGGCAAGATTTTAACTCAGTATTAAGATCATGATTCAAATAATCCGTTTTCCAAAAACAACCGTCCAAGAGTAAATTGAGTTAATATTGTTAAATGAGACATACTGCTTTTCCTGAACCACAAAAATCAGAAAACGTTTGACCCTCGCAATTCCAAAGCACAATGGATAAAACAGTTCAGCACAATGGTCATTCAGACTAACCCATGAACTCAAATATTCTAGGAATTTAACACCACAGATCTAGATAGGCTTTGACATTGGTATATCAAAGGCTGAATAACATCATGACAGACATATCCGTGCCATAAATCTTGTCTTGGATTTCATTTCAATGTGGAAAGGCAACATGTGCTCAGGTGAAATAAAGGAGACTTAAAAGCTGAACAGTTGAATGGGTTATCAGTGAAAAAAATGTGTAAAATAGTGGTTAACAACAGGGACAACAAAGGCATGCAATGTTGTGATTTGTCAAAGTTACAGAGAATGTACCAGCATTTCCACTGTAACTTACATTAACACTCACATTCCTGTGATCCAGAAACGTTTTCATAGAATTCAAAGTTACTATACCTGACTTTGGTTTGAAATGCCTATACACATCCATCACACATCTTGTCTCTTAAAAGGAGTTATGTTGGCATACATAAATTGAAAGTTTCTACACTTCAATGTGTTTAAAATAGTTTTTATATTACTATTGTATACAAATTGTAGCAGTTTTGAGTACAGGGAATGCATGTCATTACCAATGCACCTGAAATCTTACGCCAATTATCTTCTTCAAGCTGAATTGTAAAATGTTGGCAAACCTTACATATATATCAAACCTGATCGCAAAATAATTTCAGCCTTTGCTTTTTGGGGTTATTGGTATGGGTTCATTCAGTTGCCCACAGCCTACAATCTCCTATTTTTGTTCTACCCCTGAATTTCAGTTTTATAAAAGTGTACAAGGTCCTTGGCTGTTTATATACAGCCCCCCCTCCTCTTTTTAAGAAGTGTAGATTACATCTTACCATGACATTGACTCATTAAAACATTCTGGGGTATAAATATGGGGGGGAACCTTTTGCACCTTTTCCAAAGAGTGATTTGGATACCAGCAGCTGCATACAATTGCAAAACAATTGGTACTGGAGTTCTCTAACTAGTAATTATGATAAAGTGGTATTAATAAACCTTGTTACGTTTAAGCTGGTTTTGGGCTAACACTAACCTTTTCTTGACCAGATCCAATTAGATATCAAGTATTAGACTGTCTTACTCTGGTTATGGTAGAGATGCAGATTAGTCTAGTTTGGCCTTGGCTTGTGCCAACTTGGGTTGATTCACAAACTCCAATCCATAAAAGTAGATAAGGCCAAGACACACAGCTGTGGCAGCCATCCAGAAGAAGACGTAGGCTAGCTGTAGATAGATGTCAGCTGAAAAGGCAAGATAAAGAAGGAGACTGGTCAAGGTATTGTACTTTTCTATTGCCTCTGTGCATGAGCTGTTGAGGGCGCTTTGCATTCTTACAAATGCATTTGAGCATTCAAGCACAAGAAGAGTAGCAATTAAGTGCCCCTACTTCTCAGTGACTGCATTTTGCTTACATTGCTGGCATGAGAATCCTTACCAGCTGGCATGAGAATACTCACCAGCTGGAATGGGAATCCTTACCAGCTGGCATGAGAATACTTGCCAGCTGGCATGAGAATACTCACCAGCTGGAATGGGAATACTTACCAGCTGGCATGAGAATACTTGCCAGCTGGCATGAGAATACTTGCCAGCTGGAATGAGAATACTCACCAGCTGGAATGGGAATACTTACCAGCTGGCATGAGAATACTTGCCAGCTGGCATGGGAATACTTACCAGCTGGAATGGGAATACTCACCAGCTGGAATGGGAATACTTACCAGCTGGAATGAGAATACTTACCAGCTGGAATGGGAATACTTACCAGCTGGAATGAGAATGCTAATGATGAGCATGGAGAAAGCCACGATGCAAATGACAGGAAGCTAAAGAGCAAACAAGACAAACAGGAGACTGGCGTTCAGAATCAGTGTTGTTGTCACAAGACCAGTCACAAGAGCAGACAAAATAACAGACACAAGCCCAGTCACAATAATAGACACAAGCCCAGTCACAATAACAGACACAAGCCCAGTCACAATAATAGACACAAGCCCAGTCACAAGACTAGACACAAGACTTGAATTCTAACTAGAAGTCTTGTGTTGGGTTTGAGTCTTGATGATAACACTATCAGAAATGGATCTAAAACCTCAGTTAAAAGTAGAGATAAAATACACTCTGACTGTACCTCATACAGCCAACGTATGGTATCTAGGTCTAGTTCTCATGTGCAGCAAAATACAAACCTCAGAGTCTAGACTCTGTTTAGACAATCAATTCTTTCTATTTTGCCCACATCTATGTGCCAGACATCTTCCATGATCTGGATATAGGAAGGGTACACTGCATTATTTCCCATAATTCCATACGACCATGAAACTTTAACTGTTTTTATTCAATTCTAGCCAAATTTCGGATGAAAGCCCTTAAAACTTGTGGTTATTACAACTGAGCAAGCAGGGCCCTTCTCTAGGGTCCTGGGAGCGAAAGAAGCAGCAACTAACCAGCATAAACCGGGCATCTCCCTTGGATCTTAGTGGAGATGGTGACGCAATGCCTTCTGTCTCCTCCACAATGTAGTTGCCAAGGAAGAGGTCAATGGAATCCTGTAGAACAAAAACTACAGTGTACTTCTAGCAATGATGCCAATTCCCTTGTTCTGTGTTCCTCATGTCAGGATATAATTGAAATGCACCTTGATTCCTGACATGAAGAACCAACAGTGACATACCTGGCATGTCAACAAATTCATCTCTTCATGTCATCCAGAAATGTTAATAGAGTAACACAAACAGGTGATCTTCGTTAACAGAGTAACACCAACAGGTGATCTTCCATACATACATGTAATAATGATGTGCACTGACCTTCTTTTGAGTTAAAATTCTTGAAATGATGAGATTTGAAGCTTTTCATGGTGGAGGGAGAAAGTAAACAGAGCATACTGTCCGAAACGTTGAGTACCACCGGTTCTCTTCAGAACCCCACATACTCAAATAAGATATATCCATGGTGCTACTGCAAACCTATCTAGTTTACTTCTGGAAATGAATTGTCACACTTGCCTGTCTGTATCCATCAACAAAGTTGTTCATGTAGTACCGTAGCATAGAGTTGTACAAGTCCTTCAACATTCCTAAATGTGTGCGCTTACCAGTTCTGCAATGACGTAACCAGAGGATGGTCAGGAGATCTAGAACATTATTCATGTACTGGCAGATAATGACGGCACAAGTCTATCTTTAACCCTAACAGTCCTCAGTCCTCCAACAGGTGAAGGATTGAGGAGTGTTAGGGTTAATACATCCTCTTTGGAGACATCACAAAACATGTATCAACAAGAAAATAATCCTTCTCCAATCAAGTGTCAACCTGTCAATCAAGGAACCCCAATCACAAACATGGGGTACACAGGCTCCAATGGCTTCCCCTTTTGGTGACAGGTTGTCTCTCTTGTACTTCAATACAAAATGCCTAAGTAACTTGTGACTGGGTTGGTTATGATGATACACATACCTAGTGAAGTCTGTTTTAAGCGCTCCAGTACCCGCATACTGCCTGGAGCAGAAATCAGCATTGTCTGCCCAGGCTGAAAAAAAAGTCAAAAAGTCCAATTTTAGTAACACTATACAAATTACTGTGAAGACCTAGCCAATTCAACGTGGACAAAACACATGAGAAAAACTGCAGATTCCTTAGGACAACATGAGCCAAGAGCCCAAACTTCGGACTCGGTCCAAACTTACTCTCTGAACTTACTGTTTTTGAAGGTGCTTTCAAATGCTGTCGTAAGATGATTATCCAAGCTCTCACCCTCATTTAGAACACCAAACATCTGCATGAAACATGAAAATCAGATTTCTTTGACGTCACTACTGAATAAATCAAGTTTTTATGATTCTTGAGCCAGTAATCGACATTACTCATCAAATGGATCAGTTTTTAGAGTGCTTGGGCATCTTTATGTTTAGTTTTTGTGTTGCTATAGGCAGAGGAACTCCGCTTTAAAATCTTTGAGCATTTTTCCTGATTACACTTCAAGGAAAACTTTGTAATGCAAAATAGTACCCGTGCTTCATATCCACCTTTAATAATCAAGTAGCGGGGGGGGCTCTCTGTCTTACCTGTAATTGTTCTTGGAGTGTTCTCCTTGCTAGTAAACTCTGCACTACGTTGGTACGATCCAGACAGTCCATGCAGTTGGTTCGGAAGACTCCAGTCTGATGTTTGAGAAGCTGATTGGAAGGACTAAGTAAGAAGCACCTACACGCAGATGGAGTGATAAGGTTGGGGTTAAATTAGGACAAATTGGTGAGTAAAATCAAAAAGGCCCTCTGCATTTTACTTCAAATTACTTCCTCTACGTGCATGTCTTCAACAAAAATGGATAATAGTCGGCTTCCTGTTAATTTTGTAAATGCATTCCCTACAAATAATCTTTTCTCTGTTTTCTCCATAGATTCTCATCAAACATACAAGTGTCTGGGTCACGTTCAATCGATAGAACTAGCTGGGTGAGTGCTCAGACAGCAGTTACTGCATCTCAAGTCCAAGTCAACGTCAGCTTCAAAATCTAATTAGATTGTTCTGATTTTCCTCTCCAAGATTCAACACATAACCTAACAGGTCTAACTCTTCCAGTATGATTTTAAACTGAGGGAATCAAGATTAACCCTTGCAAATCTCCATAAAATAATCCCATGATCAACACCTGTTAAGACCTTAATAACTCCACTTGTTATTTCAACAACTGGCTAACCCATGCTTGTCCTGATCAGCTGCTAGTCTGTCCATGAGGATGGAGAGGCGGTCCCATCGCATCTTACGGCATTCATGATGGAAGTCGAAGGATTCATACCTGCCATTGTATAATCCAATCTTCTGTTAAAGTCACTTCCCCTTTCCTTGCTGTTTTCCAATGGATAGAATTTGAACAATCAGACATAATCTTGTGTTTTCCAACCGAATCCTTTGGATATCTTTTGGCAGAGCATACAGCAAGCTCCTTTAAATGGAAACAGATCGAGCTGCAGTTTTCTGTTTAGACACCTGCAGCTAAACAGAAATAATACTGTGTCTATTTTGGCAAGTTCAGTTTCTTATGCATGACACTGGTAGAACAAAAATACAAAACAATGGAGTGGGGGCATTCCTTTTAATCAGAATTTTTGCGGCATATCAGCAATATTGCAGAATTAAGCCATAAATTAGATTTGTGGAGATTTAAATACATATCCAGTGACTGTCGGGAATATAAATAATTAATAAAATACTACCTAATACTCTTGTTCTGTGAATCAATGACAGCCTTCGCAAAAAACTTCTCTAGTCTGTCCTCAATCCCTCTGTGATCAATCTACAAATGGACAATAGAGAAACTAAAGTAAGAGCAGTCACTTTGCAATGGTACTGACAAGATACGTGTGAACTAATAAAATGCCAAGTCAACACAATGGAGAATTATCACTTATCCTAATACCGAGGATCAATTTTAAATACTTTGCTTCGTGAGGAAAAACTTATAATAGGGACAGAAGCCACCACGTTCAAGCAAAAGAGGAACTCGGCCTTTGGGAAAGGGTGTTCCTTTTGATGCAATCTCCTGCATGCAACAAGCCTGCAATCGGTGATCTAATACTCACTAGATTGACCAGAACCTGATCTCCATAACTGACCATCTGGCTGTCTAGATGTCTCATAAAGCCGTCCATCTATCCAAAACCAGTAAATATTCATAATGTAAGGTTAGTTAATTCATATATGCAAATATGAAGTAAAAAAAATTGAAATAATCAAACTTTAAAAGAAAAAATACAAACTAAGACATCTGATTGGGACAGAAAGATACACTCACATGGTTTTGTGCTTCACTTATCAGTATCTTTGGTTTGTATTTGATGCTGGGTCGTTGGGACCAGTAGAGTGGTATGGAGCCTCTTGTCTGAAAGATTGAAAGATGAGCATAACATAAAGCAAGATGTACGAGCACAGAAAGGCAGTTTCCACATAGTTGCAGCAATAAAGACTTCACTTTTCCACATAAACGAGAAAAGATGCAAGTAGATGCATCAGGCCTTAGATATCTGGAAGACGCTGACATTGCTCGTAATGATTGATATTTCTATGATCTTTTCACTACGGGCATTTACTTCCTTGACCAAGCTTGCTCAAGTAACCTTTCATTTTGTCGTTTTCTAAACACCTGAAGTAACTTACCTAACAACTTGCTTTCATTCCATATTTTGTTAATTCTTTCATCAATTTTCTTTTTTTTTTTCGTTTAAGATTTGTGGAGATCCTACCTGAATGAATGACCCCCTCCATCCATTACATTGCACAATCTGCTCCGTCTCCACAAAGTTGGCAACATGCCCTTGTGTGTCCAAGCCTCTCATATAATATCTCGTCCCGGCACGGAAACAACTCCTTCTTGAGATGATAATGTAGTCAAAACGCTTTCCATGCAAGATACCTATTCTTATAGCAACAACTGTTGCAATTGAAGTCAAAGATAATATGTCCCTCAATTTATAGATGATCACAGAGAAATATGGAAACAAAGGCGAACAGCTGAAGAGATCTTGTTCTTTACATCCATTCCAATTTCTGACCTGAAGCTTTTACTGTTAGGTACGTTAGTGGTATTCCACCCTTGAGCCAATCTGTGTTAGTTAACCCAGATATTAACTTTAAAAGAACTACATCTTTAAATCAGAGATTTAATGTTCCTCAGAAAGGTCGTTAATTAATCCTGACCTCACGTAGAGCTGCAAAAAATACATGTATTTTGCAGGATGTAGTCCTTCTGTCAGGCAGATGGAGTTAACTGCTATGATAATAAACTGTAGGGTATACTTCCATAAGAAGTAATGTTCAATAGGGACAGTGCAGAGGTTAGGATTGACGCTGTTCTTACTATTATTCCTTAAATCTGCTACTCCAATCGAAAAAGGATACATCCACACATGACAGGTAATGCAAAACGGCTTAACTGTAAAAAAAACAAACAGTCAATACAATATTTGCAAAGGAACCTTTTCCCAGTTTGGGGATCAAACTCACAACCAAAACTTCACAAAAAGATTTAGGCATAAATATGAAAATCAGAAAAAGGCTTAAAAGATAATATTGAAAGACATTCATTGGAATACAACCATGGAAACAGAAGGAAAGGAGCATTCCATGAATGATTATGGACATATGTCATGTGTAGTAAAACACATCAAAGGTTTGACATTTGAGGCAAATTGGAATCTTGAAATAAAAGCCTCTTACCTCAGGCTGAGAAGCCAGCTCTCTTAATAAATGACCATTCCAGACAAAACGTTGGTCAGCCTGTCAGAAGAAAGGGACAACACTGAATGAAATAAAATGAGAAGCTTAAACTTCCTCTCAGACTAAGGTCCCTCAGTCCACTTGAGCAGCTTATTATATAGGTTAACACTGCGCCGTATTCCACCTGTAACTTGTAGTCTGGGACTGGGTTGTAGTATGAACCAGGATTTTACCTGTCACCTTAATTGACAATATAGGTATTTCTTTCCCATTTATATTTGACCTGATGACTGTCTATTTTATACATTCTTGCCACAGATTTGACTTTGGTTACTGTTGGGACACCATCACTAGACAAAGTCATCTTAAGAATGCCTGATTTCAATCAGTTCCCCTAAAAGGAATTCCTATGGGTATTTGTGACATTCCTCGATGTAAGGTGTAACAACCACTCTTTATTGTAGTTTTGAAAAGCACTTTTTAAAAATTTCAGAAAGAGGAGGAATAAAATCTGTATTCACCCTCTCAAACAGAGGCATCTGCAGGAATTCAGGACTGGTGTTGTAAAGTCTCTGGAGAGAATGTGTGAGGTCATAGGTCGTTGAGAAGAAACAATCGTTGGTCTCCAGTACGTAGTTAACCATGGACTCATAGGTGCGGCTATCCTGTTGCTGCATCATAAAAGACATGGAACATGTACACAGTCTTGATAATTCTTACAGCACCAAATTTTCCATTTTAACACTTCACTTGACTGAAACTTGTCCCTTTTCATAACAGGCCTGAAGACAAGAATACTGTGAAGAAGGAAGGGTGATTGGTAGGCAAGGTGTCTCCATCACATGCCGTCTCTGTCTTATGAGTTACAATCCTCATTTTGTTGAATCAAATCTAGCTCATAAATAAAATAGGAAACACAAATATAATAAATATATAAATATGACGCCGAAAGACAAACTGACAAAGTTGAAGACAAAATTCCATACCTGCTGTTCATTCAGATGCATGACTGTCCTCTTATAGGGCAAAATTTCATGACCTGCGACCTTCCAGATGGTCTGACCATTGATTTCCCCAACCTTTGACTTCTTGGTAATGACCACCAAGTAGGGGCCTGCAAGAAAAGGGAAGGGAATAAAAAAAGAGTGTTAGTTGAGAGAACAAAGCTGAACTTATTTCAAAATGCTTCACTAGGTCAAAGATAGGAGATCTTCCTGGACAAAATACCTTTATTTGAAAGTGCAAGGTGTATCAGTGGGTCAAGACTGGAGGTCATCTTCTGGGTTCAACCCCCAATTGGGATACCACAATTTATCTCAAGGGGTAAGAGATATGGAGTCACTATCCTCATTGGGATATCACAATATACCTTGAGAGGCCACAGGGGGTCATTTTTAAGGTAAGACCCTCATTAAGACACCACAATGAAGCAGTGCCGAGTTTCTGATTCTTTTTTTGGGGGGGGGGTTGCCCTGCAACAAAGTTCACAGCAACTGTAGTCTTCTTGCAAAGACAGTAGACCGCTCACACCAAAAGTAAATTTTAGAAGATACAAACCTACGTCATGGGCATCGTGGCTAACTGCAAGTTACATTAGACTTACCAGGTAAGTGGAACTGAAATTTATACCTTATTAAAGAACCGTTCTTCAAATGTCCCACCACATAATTTTTTTCTTTTCCTACTGACCTGCCAAGAGGCGTATTGTACCCATCACCCCACATATTGGTCGACTGGAAGCAAACGGAGGGATCTGGCCTGAAGATTCTGTCAGAGACACAAAAGATAGAGCAAGATTAGGATCAATATAACACAATCTCAAACCTTACACATGCACTTCATTCTTGGTACAAGGGCAGCTATTCTAAGCAGCTACGCTGGCTACAGATTCGAAACATATAGCTCACATATCATGTCTTCAAGAAAACTGAGAACGTGGCTCCTAAGACAAAGGTACACCAACCCAGCCACAAGCTTTACCACAACTAATCTATTCCTTTTTAATAATACACATACTAAGAAATTTGATCTTTTCCTTGGTTTAGAAAATCTTTGTTTAATTTCCACATTTCAATTTGACATTGAGAGGAGGTAAACACATTCAACGTTAGAATGTAAACTGTGAAGATGATATTTTTCAATCTAAAATCTTAATTGTAATACATACCGGAAGAATTTCTGAACCCAGAAAATTTTCATAATATTAATGTACTTGTTGGCTAAAATCAACTGATCAGTAGGATCATGCAATTGTGTTGCCTTATCCATCAATCTAGTATGTAATCACCTTCAATTCCCCTTTTTAGAATAAATCTTCCACGACTGCAACACAGAAGAATAGGCAATTGCCTGATGGCAAAATTATCAACAATAAGATTGACAGATCATGCAAAGATCAAGAGATCATGTTCAATACTCACGTTCAAGTGATATCTCTTGGCTCAGTCTATCAATGACTAGAAGTTCTTTGGTGCCCTCGTCTCTGGCTTCAACATAAAACTTGTCATCAGTGGTGTACCTAGAGTACAGAAAAAAACGAGATACAGGTTGATCAAAATGTATCAACAATCGGACAATTGTGGCTTTGCAAGAAAACTTCACTGCGACCGTACATGTTGACCAAAACCATGATCTAGTAACACTATAACAGAATAAGTAATCAACATTTTTGACATTGTCGGAGGCCTGACACTGCGGAGGCATTGTCATGATTGTTTTACCAGTGGCAGTGAGTGTTGCACAGCCAAAAACTTTCTTGGCTCAATGTCAGGTGTATGGTGAATATCCTTGTATTTTTTTCTCTTGTTCACAGTTAGGCCTACTATTAGTACTGCTGGCACTGGCCATGCTGGCAGCTAGCTAAACTAAAGCATCATTTTCATTTTCATAAGCCTTACTGCTAATATTGCAACACTGATTTTGCACTATAGTAAAAAGGCATCATGGCAATCAGCCATGCTAGGGACATGAATAACTGAGTGAGGGTGCTTGTTTATTTAGAAACTCATTTTCTTAAAAAGGAAATTGTGATTAAACTCTGTCTTTTTTGCACGCTCTTGTAGCTTTGCTAAATATTAGTATTTAATTTCCAGTTTCAAAATTTTTGAAATTTGAAGTGAAGCCAGCATTTGGTTCATTGAAATAAGGCACAAATAAGAACAAAGACTTTACAAAAGTATGAAGTTTGAGGTTTTCAGTTAAAATCCACTCATTTTCGTACACAGAATAATCACAGTTTGCTCTGCATTACACGTGTACAAAAAACATCTCAAAACATTCCCACTTCAAATTGATTTTTATTTGCTTTGAGTTTGATGAAATCCAAACTTGTATCAAAGTGTCACTTATGGTATCATCTTTAAGATAACTTAAAACAGAAAAAATAACTGAAAACTTTGTTTATTACTAGCCTCCCTAGCCATGCGGTAGGCCTATTACAATAAAAAGTATTAGGCTTATAACAAAACAAGCTTAAAATGAGCAAATAAAACCTCCCATATATAAATGCCAGGCCTACTGACTCAGGAATTACGATGTACAAATGCGGGTCGCAAGTACACAATGTGTGTCGGCTTCAGGGCTACCGCTGCCGATATGGTGCGCTGAGCTAGCGTGATGCCGCGTGAGTTTATATTTCGCCTCCTGTCACAAGCCTACACTGTAGCCGACAGCTCAGGGAGGCCAATGTGAACCAAAAATCCCGTGCAAGAAGCGCTCGCACTGAACACAAATCACACGAGTGGTCTTTGACTCGGTTAGTACAGACGTGAAATATTAGTGACTGAGCCGAAAAGGTAAAATGCATCAAGAAGAAATGCAAACGGCGAGGATACTTACAACACCAATGACTCGTGTACCGCCATATTGAACCACAGAAGTAAGGTTAAAGGTCACTGGAAAGGCGGAGTTAAGGGGGGGGCAAAAATGAAGAGAGGCATGATTCTTGTTAATGATTAAGGAGACTGGATTGCCTTTTTAGTTAAACGTATTTAGATGAGTAGCTTTGCTTCAATATTTCATTGTCAGCTACACAAACGTGCTTTTCTTAATAAGTTCAAATAAATCTTCAACTACCGTTATAATGGGTCGTGCCGGGCAGTGATGTTCTGTTTGAGACCTACATGTAGCTACACTAAGTTGTTTCAATAGAAAAATTTAAACCTTAACAAACCTTCTTCTTCTAGGTCATTATAGCTTTAAAATTCCTATAAAATTATGATGAAATGAATGAAATACTGCTCGGAGAGTGATTACAAAATCAGCATAAAGTCTTTCTGTGAAAAAGGTTAATCTGGTGTTCGGTTTGTGATTTTAGATTTAATTTTTTACACTTAATGCGCTGAGACACTTTTCCCTGTGGTCACTGCTGGTACTTGGTAGAATCTCTACAGAACACCTTTCCCATACTGCTCCTTATTCACTATTTGTCGTCATCATTATTATGATCTTCTCGAAAAAGTCAACAAGGAGTTGTGACATTTTATAGGCAAGATCATCGAACGATGTTTGATTCACAAGGCCAAGGCCGTCAATCCATTTTGAAAAGTGTGTTGGGGATATAGCCCTGATCAGAACAAAAGCTCTGAGCGGCGTGGGGTCCGAGACCCGCTCAAGGTCCCGAAAAATTTTGGAGTAGAGATGCTCTGTCGGGTGATCTGAGACAGTTTTTGGTTAC
Organism: Acanthaster planci; assembly: GCF_054643075.1. Lineage (NCBI taxonomy): Eukaryota > Metazoa > Echinodermata > Asteroidea > Valvatida > Acanthasteridae > Acanthaster > Acanthaster planci. Next base: position 33,302 of record NC_141782.1, read on the forward strand.
TTTATCCATTTTTTTAACAAATGCTATTACAAGCTATGCATTTTCATTTGGGTTTTGGAAAAAGTGGGGGGGGGGGACAATTGATATAGTATCCCCCTCACTTGGAAAAGTGGGGGACATGTCCCCCCCCATTGACGCCCATGCACAAGGCCACTGATTTGACAAATCACCCCTTAATGTATGTGTCTCTCTGTTCTTCAGAATCTAGTGTAAAAATCACCAGCCCGATAAACGATTGGTTTTGTGGCCAAAGTATCTTATTCCTTCAATTCATTATTCGTTTAATTTCAGAGACTAATTTGTCTTCATCTTCGTCTCGGTCGCTATGGCAACCTCGTCATGAATCTTTGTTCTGCTCATCTACCTTCACCCCGTTCTACGTTCACGTCACCCTTGATGATTTTTATCACATAACGAAAGGGTGATCATGTGAGATTCACCATCCTTACCAAATGAACAGAAAAACTGATCCAAGGTTGGCATTTTATTTTAAATTACTTATCATTCTGTAAATTAAAGATTGTGCTGAACGTGGTCACAATAGCTTTAATCTTACAACACTTTGCCCTTGCAGGGATGAGTCCAGGAATTTTCAGAGGGGGGGTTCGGGTCCAGGAGGATATAAAGTTATTATTGTTACTGATGCACTTACCTTCATACTCATAGCCAGTCTCCTAATAAATAGCCTTTACTCTGTACAAATAATAACCCTTTAAAAAGTCATCATTTTTACCATTTTTATAATCATTTTGGTAATTGTTTCATATTTTGCAAAATTTGTTTGTGTGTGTGTGTGTATCAAAGCAGGGGTGAACCTTAACCGTCGCGCCGGATCTGTGCATGTCTTTTATTGTAATTCAATATTCAAATAAAGAAGGACGGGGGCAACTCGGTGTCTCACAAAATGTTATATCTTGTCCAGAACCCTTGTATAAAATATGAATGGCAATGCCTGGTTTGTGTAGGGGTATAAAGTCATGGTAATGACGTATGGCGCCTATCAATTTTGGAAATAGTCTAGGCTTTAAAAGTTGAAACCCTTAATTCCAAAAGGCTTAATTGGGGTTTCATAGGTTTTATGTATCATTCCGTGTCACCAATTTCTTGTTTTATTTAGCGTTCCAAATTTTCGACAGCCGGTGAATGAACACGAAGCGCATCTAACCCACCCCTCAAATACCAAAAAGGATGCCTCACATCTCGCTCCCTTATAGCTTTCCTCTTCAAGATTCTTGTAGCATTTGTATCGGTTAAAGTTCAGACAAATAATCCTTCAGTTTCCTTATACTCAAGCAAATTTAAAAAAAAAACGAATTAAAATGGCAGATAGACAATGCCACAACTGGGTACGTACACTTTGCATGGCGGCATTTGCGAATCGAATCCTCATTTTTTGAAAGGGGACTCAGGGGTCGGTCACAGATAAAAACACTCACCAAGGCGGACTTGAACCAGATTTTAGTCATTTCTGAGCAGGGGGAGTTACAGGCCTCAAGGGGGTCATGCCCCATGATGCCCCGTTAGTTATGCCATTGTTATGAAGGGAGACTCAGGCAGAGACATAGTCTTAACATTCATTCAGTAAGGAGGAGCTGGGGAGAAGATGCAAAGAAACCAACCTGCTAAGCTTTATCAGCGCTGTACCCAGAGTCCAAGGCGAGGGTCTAAAAACGATTTTCCATTGTTATTGATCCGTAAAAGTTATCTTCAAACGTTTGCTGACCAAAAACATGCTACTTGCGAAAATGCCACGGGATTCACGTTACTCGTTACCATCCTGCAAACTTCTCAGTAAAATTTTTTTAGCATATAAGAAGCCATTTCCCCTTTCACTGTGTAGAAATTCACCACAAACAAAGGAAGGGGAGATGTATGTAAGTAGTCATTGGTCCATGTGTCGTATAATTTCACCAGTTCTGTTCATATCAGGATATGACCCTGTCCTTAAAGTCCATTCCACTTTGGAGGCTGAGCTGTGCGCTTAAATAAAATTAAAGACTCGTAGAAACAAAAACTGTTGAGCATGTTGCACAAGGTATACTTTCAGTTTCCTTACAGGTTAGTGTCTTGAAAATGCAGTTGCCATTCATGCAAGGATGCAAATTTCGCATTATATCACAAAACTCACTCGGCTCCACAAGCAAAAATACGCCATGCCGTTAGGCCTAAACAATGCCAACTGTTTTCATCTTTCTGTTAACCTCGATCACAAACACCGAATCACCGAATTGAATGGTAAAACATTGCGTTGTGTGCAACCATAAAGCATGCGTTACTTAGTTTGCTTATAATCATGAAGTTATTTTTTATGTTCTATTCAAATAAAAATTAATGTGTGTTTTTGGAGATTCCAATTGGGTCATTTCAGACCTCGAGGAAAAAGACTATAATGTATTTCATAAAGTGATCTACAAGCAGAAGTTGCTCTGTTTTCCTGGATCGATTCTGCCAAGCAGGCGATACCAGTACTAGTTGCGAAATTCATGAATATAATAATGTCCATGGGGGGGGTTGTTTGTTTTTAGTTTAGTGGCTGGTTTGTCTCTGGAGGGAAAAGTTAAAAACCGACTATTTTACTGAGATTCATAGGCCACACACTTAGTTAAGTCTTTGGGCAGAAATAAAGTTGACACGGGGTATTTTCATTTAAGATGCGGGAACTATAGGGAAAGGCGGCAGTGACCTATTAAACAGAGGTTCTAAACTAAAATTGGAGAACAAATACACTTGGCAAGATTTATCTTTTGTACTTGTGGATTGTTATGCTATTGCACGCGCGAATCGAAAGGGAATTCGTAGGCGTGTTAACCTGTTGAATGCGAGACTCACAAAATAGCACGGACTTCAACACCACTACAGCTCTGGTGACTTGTTCTAATGTGCAGCCAAACCAATATGTCGATGTCGCCACAACTATGTCTGTGGTGCCGAACTCTGATACCTAAACACACCATCACGACGATGAGGTGGAGGCAGATTTATATCGGACCCAAGTCCAAAAACACTTTGAAAGGAAACAACTACACACATCTCAGTGCATCAGGGTTTATCACGCATAAACAAATAAAGCCTTAACCACTTCATCCCTAGGAATATAATATTCAAAGGTCTTGTCCTATCGTGCGGTCGTTGTCCATATATTTTGCTCTTTTTAATGATAAGGCCTGGCCTGGAGTGTAATTTGTATCCTGCTTCTGAAATCAGCATCATCCCGATATAAAAGCACACAGCAGGTTTCCTGGGGCATCCATTGACACTTCCTGTGCTTCTAGACCGGCTGGTCTGTGTGTAGCATTATGATGATGATGCATGATGTATATTCATCCAGGCAGGGCGAGCTTACTTGTGTGCGAGGCTGGCCGACCTTGCATTGAAAATCTCCTCCAGCAACGAGTTATAGCTTTACTGTGGTCCGGTTATCTGGAGTACACAGTACAAGTTGTCGTCATGTGATGTTGCGGTGGTTAAGGGGAGGATACCCGAAAGCCGCGCATGCGTTCTCCACTCGTTTCCGCCTTGATGCGTTGGCAGGGCTGGCAGGTTGAACTTCTGTGCATGATAAATCAGCCACTCTGCATGATGCATTGCTGCAGGGGCCCGGGATAAACTGAGGCCTACACAAGATCCTGTCTGCAAAAGTCGTCCCGGGGAGTTCAAAAGGCTGAGAGACTCCCACCAGCGTATCCTCTGTGGTGAATGAATACATTATTCATGAGGTTGCACAGCAGAGCGTGACTGAGCCATCCACTTATATACACACACGGTAAGCCAGACAGGTCGCCCGGCCCGCATCTCATCCAGCCAGGCACTGGGCTGCATCATCATGTCTCGCCGTAAACAGGCCCTGCCAGCCCGGAGAACAGGTAAGAATTTCTCTGCAAATTTCACCACAATGGTGCATCTCGACCATCAGTGATGCACGCCACGTTCGTGTCTGGTTCTGAAAACCGGGATGGAATCGAGTGTCTGAGCTGATAGTGATAGAGTTTAAATGGCCGACATCCTGTTCAAAGTTTGGATTGTTAGCTCCGTTGGCATTAAGAGTTGCTCCGGGCCACATTATAAAGAGAGTGTATGTGTGTGTGGGATTGACGTGCATGTCGGTATGCAACAACCACAGTGCACTGAGTGGATTCAATGCCGTGGTGTGTCTGGGTCTTTGTTGGCGAGAGGATGCAGTTATTAAATGTTGATAAGCTAGGGTTTATTGGACGGCAGTTGGACAACTTCTCACCTCAAATTCCATCTTGTTCCTTGCGAGCAGAATCATCGGTAAGCATTCAGGTTTCGAGTATGTGAGAGGAGTAGGTTTCTCATTATTCAAAGAGTCCAGGGAAATGAAAACTTTATACAGGGCATCTCACCAATGTCACGGTATAAAAGTTATCGAAGTTGAGACGGGCAGCGTGAGGTCGGCTGGCCAGCCGCGTACAAGTTTTTTTTTCTGTGCATTAGCCGGGGCCGTTGCCACGCGGCAGTCATTTTGTCTTCTCTTAACTTCCTGCACGTATGGTGCAACATGGTGTGGTGATGCTATTGCCTTGTACTGTACAGTGTCTGCATACTGCTTGCTAGTTGAGCACGACATCCGCCCGTGATCTGACCTCTTCATCAGCGGTGACTACGTATGGATATTGTTGCTCTTAGTTTTTACTCGTAAATGCCTCATGCAACAAGTTGCCGGCCGAGAAGACTCTACCTGGCGGATTGGCGCGGCGTCAGTCATGACCTTCGATGAAAAGGTTTTTATTTCCGATTACTTGTTGATGAGGCAAGGAGTTCGGGGACATCGTGGCCTTTAAGGCATTTCTTAAATTACAGAATTGGGTGGGGCCAAAAAAAAATAAATTTATTTGCGACTCGGAATGGCTGTATTGTTGCATTTGTTATTTTTTTCATGAGAACTTTTCTTTGGCATGTGTTTTTATAACTTCTGGAGAGTTACCCAATGATGACCTCGTGTTTCCATAAGAGGAATCTGTTTTTGGAGTTGGCCTAGTTTTTCCCTCTGTAGTTTATGCTTTGTCATCAGTTATGAGCCTGTCAGAGCAAAGGGGACTTTTGACCGGGGACTTCAGGGATTGAATATTTGAGATGTAAATTACTTTGGCTGATGTGAAAATGTCTCTCTTTGATGATATACAAGCCAACATAAATTCATAAATATGTACATTTATTCTACTTGATGGTAATGCATTAAGTAATCTTTTAAGACCGGGCATATGGTACTTTTTGTCATGATGTGTGTGCTTTTTTACTGTTTAAATTCCATTTTGAATTTAATTTGTGCAAAAGAGTTGTGCAGTAAATTTGATGTTATTTTACAAAGTTTTTGAACAGTGAGGGAAGCCTGAAAAACAGTAGCAGCAAAGTGCATACGTGGTCATTTTTACAAATGTAACAAGATGTACCTGCGATGTTGTCAATTATTGTAGTGAAATCTCTCCAGACAATTTTCTTAATGATGAGAGGAATCAGATGCTATTGTTCCAAGAAAAGAATGAACATGTTTGCATATTAAAAAATGTGTTTGCAAGATTTGAAGAGGATGTGGCATTGAATAATCCACAAATAATAATGCAGTAGATGTTGTTTCCATGGTGTGAGTGATAACCACATCAAACATCTGTGTAACTCAGCGAGCTTCTCACTGTCGTGAGCCTTATATCTAGCAATCCAGCAACTGGCAAACAGTTTGTATTGTTATTCAGTGGGGCATACTGCCTAGCATCAAAAACATCTGTGCATGGACACAACACAGAGCTGATTCCAAAGAAGGGGCATGAGCAATGCTAGCCCTGTCATACACATAAGCCAACCAACGAGCAGACAGAGGCAGAGCAAAGAATTCAGTAGTTCCACAGCTCCACACCTTGACCTGCTCCCATTGTTATCTAGGCATCGGAGCATGCAAACACCAACGTACCGGTACACCCCACCAACGCACATTCAGATAGCTCGTCATACAAGCCAGGCTGATTTTTTTCTCCCCACACATTGCTCCTTGTTGAGTAGAGCAACCTTTGGGTTGTGTTATTGATTTAGATCAGGAGACTTGTTTGCCTGTCTCTTTTCATCAATGGCTGAAACAGACGAGGGCTTTGGGAGACAGAGAAATATAATAGTGAGAGCTCAGAGAGTAAGAGACAGAAAATGGAGGCTGTAATGGTTGACTGGACATCCCAGTTGCTGGTATCTGTGTGTCGCACATGCTCTTTGGTGTTGAAGAGGAAGTAGTTTATTTGTACAGAACAGATGGAGAGGCTGATGCAAAAAATGCTAATATGGGTTGTTTTTCAGATTGAGGGTCGAATAAATCATAATCGGAGTTTTTCAAGATGGACGTATGAGTGATTTTGTATGTTGATAAGATCTTCCAAAGTAAATATTCAAATTTTTCTTGTTAGCAGCCTTGAACCATGGGTGTGGTGAGGCATGTTTTCCTCTGATTTTATGTATGAATCAGTGTGATTCAGTATTTTACTTTCTAAATTTATTTTGAAAACAAGTCATCAACACAGGTGTAAAAGCCTCAAACCCTTTAATTAGTCAGTTGGGACATTTTATTTTGTTGTTGAATGTCTGTTTGATTTTCTTGAGAGTACTTGTTTGAAAGGAAAACATCAGTGTTCATTTGAAGAAAGTTTTCCTTGATTTGACACAGTGTTGAGAGTCGGCAAAGAAACGTGTTGGGTCATTGTACTTGCAGTGTGTCTCATTGCAACATGTTTATGTGTGTTTCACTCGTGTTGACATCACTAAGATGGGAGGAGAATTTATTCCGTCATCTGACAGTAAGCTGAGTTGGTCTGCCTTGTGGTTGTTCTTTCTCTCCTCATTGTAGAAGCGCTCAATCAACTTGATGTTTTTCTTTTTGTGATGAGTAATAATAGGCAGGAAATAAGGGTCCTGTGAAGTTGCCATGGCAGCTAGCAAGTCCCTTAGATATGGCTGGTGGATTTGTTTAGGGCTGATTGCTCGCTGCTCAGGAGAGCATTTTAGCATCGAGATTATTTTGCATGGAACTGAAATCTTTCACTGAGGCAATTACATGTAGAAAATGCCAGAGATTGGAGATTGTTTTGTTTTACTGTTAACTTGGTTGAGTCAGCTTCAATTGATGCCGCTACAGTAAAGATATAGGTTCCCCTCCGTCTCCCTTCAAGAAAAAAAGTAGGATGCGTTGTACGTGTATGCAGTGCTTCCTAAATCCTCCAGAGTTAGATTATCATGCTTCTCTATGATTCAAGTATGATTCATCCCTGGATGCTGATTGTCTGCCCGTTAACCTGGCTGTTTCGAGGCATTGCTGCAGATATGAGACACGCAGTGTCCCGGTCTCTGCAATGGAGACCTCAAAAAGAGGAGTTGTCACCCAGGGGTACAAAAACATAAGCCATCCAAAGTTCAGTATCTAGAGGAGCCTGTGGTGGCCAGCAGGTGTATTGTGCAAACAAGTTATCTTTGTTATGGGCCCTGTATTCCATCTACGCTTGACTTGTCCCTGATCCATAGGGCTGTGACAGTGAAAACACCTCCATTCTGTGTAGCTATGTTTTGCACTGTCCCTGGTATGATAAGGTGGCTTGGAATGGAAATAGGAAATAGCCGATATGCATGATGTGATTTGAGCTAATTAATTTTAGATGGAGATGGATTGAAGCAGATAGTGATGTTGGTTTGTAAGAGGATTTGAAGGAAGAAGCTTTTTTGGGGGGGAGGGTTAGGGTGCCTTAGGTGATACCTTGTGAGTTGTTTTGATTTTCTTTGGGTGTGGTGCTTTCAAATAGAGCAGAGGTCAAACAAGTTGTGAAACCTGGGCAAATCCCCAAATAGTCCATTGAGCCCAATCCATCAAACGGGAACAGTTGGTTTCTCTTGAAAAAGTCTTGGCTCACTTGTTCTCAGTGAATAACCAAGAAATGTATCATGGATTAACATCAGTAGTCTCCAACTGCCCCTACTTAGCACAGTGTGTACCACCTTACTTTTGTAAAATCGTAAAACTTTGTATTGAATCAGTAACTGATCTTCTGTGCATAGAGTAATCCATTTTTGGATCTTGTTGATTGTTAGGGTTGTATGGTAATTCAAAGATCTAGACATGATTATTACGTTGTTTGCAGAAACTTGTAGTGGCAAGAAAATGACACTATCCATTAGGGAATGATTTCCGCAGAAAAAGCAATTTATGCCCATTTCCTAAACTATTCCCTTACACCAGTTGAAAAGACTTCTTGACAAAAGCCTGCTACTACCTCACCCTGTTCCGTCACACCACAAGGAAATACATGTAGTTTGCATATGGTCTCCAGCATCCTGTAAGCACAAGAACTATGTACTTAATAAGATAGGATTGCCCTTCGCTTAGGTTCTACGTTATCAGTTATTTATAAAGATTAAGATTCCATGAGTGAAATAAGTACATGTATATAAAAAATGTAATGCCTTATTCTGAATAAAATGAATTGACTTTTAGTTGTGATGATACTGAATAGGGAAATATTTTGTTGGCATAAAGAAGGAGAAGGTTTGGGGAAAATACTTGATATTAGTTGTTAAAATTATGAATGAATTGAATACACAACCCCGTCAACATAAACTTCCCATTTAAGTCTTGACAGTGATTTATTCTGGGTGAGCAGACTGGAGAAGCTGGCAGACTCTCTGATGTTACATGTACATGTAGGCCTGTATCGCCATAGACAAGTTTATCTCTGGCCTACTGCAAGCAAGGCAGGATGCCATGTTTCCCACTGGGTTCTTTGGAGTAAGGGCATTTCCTGTGATGGTGGCCTTACACCCTAATAACCCCCCTTACCTTCCTCTCAACTCCAAATGAGTACATCCCAGTCATCCTCCTGAGTAGATGTAATGTAGGACACACATGGGGGGATTTAGAGACGAGTTCTTTAAAGGATAACAGGTTCAAAATTCATGTACACAAGATACTGATACTTGGCACTCAAGTTTGTTATCCATTTTATGGGGGATTGATGTCCCGTGTTTCTTTTTTTGCATACATTCATATTGTGGGTCCGTTTCATGGAGCTGCTGGTTGCATTGTTTTATCATTACATACTTGTATATTTGGACTTTTTTATCCAGAAATGTAACTAGAAAATATTTTTTTAAGAGAAAGAAGTTCCAGGGTGGAAAATGATAGAAATGATGAATTGGTGCATGAGAGTTTTACTTTTACTCTGTTCTAACAATGTACTTGGAACCATTTTGTTTCTTAGAAAACCTGTATGCAGGATGTCATCCCCAACTCTGTTACTTTCACATCCAGTTTAGTTTTGCTGAATGTAATTCCATTTTTATCACTAAAACATTACACGGAAATACACAAAAATACAGGATGAGTTCCCAAAGAGGAAGTACAGTATGTGCTGGTTGAATTCAAGATCAAGTCATGGTGTAGGGAAAATATATCGTCGGGTGCCCGGCAGAAGGGCGTAAGTGCGCTTACACCCTCTTGCCTGGAAACTTGATCACAGCAGAAAAAATGTTCCCCGGCAAAAGGGCGTAAGAAACACACATGTCTTGTAAGAAACAAAATTCCCAAATCAAGGACTTGCATATATACGTCGTTTTGCTGGTAAACATTGTTTTGCAGTGATCATGCTTCCCAGCAAAAGGGCCTAAGTACTTATGCCCTTCTGCCAGGCTCACGACGATTTGTAGGTCTTGTGTAACAAGTGCTGGGGTATGGCATCAAGTGTGAGATGAACACGGAGGTAAGGTCTCCCAAGTTTGATAACTTGAAAGGATATAGTCTGGTGATTTCTAACTGCAACATTCAGAGAGCATCAAAGCCATTGGAGATGCTGTAACCAGTTGATTGATACTGAGCAGATTCAAAACAGAAAAAAAAACAGCCAGAAACCAGCCACTGATTGTAAACATCAAATAACATTTTGGCTGGTTACTGGTTTGTAAATACATGTAGCAAATTTGTCTGTGCTGAGCAAATTTCATGGCTGTCTGAATCACTTGGCTATATGATTAAAAACTGCACTCAGACTGTTGCAGTGGCCGCTCCCAGTTCCCTGTGGAGTTGTGTGTAATTTCAAGCTGCTGCCAAGTGATCAAGATGAGGCCTATGTTTGGCTGCAATAAATTGGTCCCTGCTGGTGTCATCTAGGAATGCTGGTGTCTTCTGTTTGGACAAAGGAAGAAGTAAACATGGCACATTTTTCACTGGAACACAAATGGAATAAGCATCCTAAGGTTTTGTGTCCAGTTTTGGCTCACATCATTAACAGTTGTATTGAAACCCATAGAGTGAAGATTACAGTGTACATGTATGTGGCTGCGGGTCACTCAGACACCTGACCTACTCAGTGTTTACTTTTTTAGAGGGAGCAGGGGAGCGGGATGTGGTAAAGTTTGCTTTAAAAGACCCCCACTCTGAGCCTGTGATTGATTAAAGTTCTCTTTATATATCTCAAAGCACACATGATTTTGACTTGATGGGGAACAGAGGATGAAACCACAGGTGAAATTCACCTGCAACTGTCCCAGCCATGTCATCTGCTCATCTACATGCACTAGTATATGGGCATTATTGTATTTGGGTCAGCTAGGTATATACGCAGTCCTTGGTGTATATACGTTGAACATTTACACTTTAACCTGGAGAAATGGAGGCAAGTTACTCAATGAATACACAGGGCTGTGATATACAGCACCAGCATCAACATTAGACAGATGCTGCCAAGACAATTATGACTTGCCTCATCAAAATACATTTCCAGATAGATACTGGTAGGGCTGTGTATGCACTGCATCAAAGAGACTGCCTCCGTCACTTATTAACGTCTCTTCTCTAGGCACATGTATTTTAATGACACCATATGATGCAAGACGAGAAAGAAATTTGGGCAAAATGCCAGTAAAATATGTGAACAATTATGAGTGCGTACTTGCAGTGGAAATTGATTCTCAAAAATGTTGTCCTAAAGGAAGTGTCAACCTGAGGTGTAGAATTTCAACTTCCAACAAAATTAAGAAACGTTCTTTCTGGGAGACATTATCCTGGAGGAATTCTGTTTTTATTTAAAATAACTTTCAGTTTCTCTATCTCCTTTTTTTCTCCTGAAAACAACCCCCCCCCAAGAAAAGAAAAGGTCTTTTTATGTGACATCACTTGTTGTTTTCTCTTAAATTGAAATGGAATTTTATGCAGTTATCATGACAGGAACGTTGCTGTCAAGAATGCGTCCTGATTACACCCACATATCAAAGGATTTAGATTCTCTGATGTTCATGTACTCGTGTACCTTTTATTACCTGTCAAACATACATGGAACATATTGTTGATTTCCCATTACAAATAATACTTGCTTAAACATCTTGCGTGAAATCTGCTGTGTGAATAGATCACAGCAAAATGTAAACTTGAGTTTCCAACATGTTCATGGCATCTGTTGACAAAAGCCTCAGATACACTATAGACTTGGAATTTGTTCCTTTTCTAAAAGTAAAACCATGTGTACAACCTAAAAAGATCCTAAATCTTGCATCTGCATCCTCATACACTTGCCATAACAGTCAAGGGAGAAGGAAATACTGCTTCATTGTTACTCCGGATAAGTTCATTGTTTCTCCATTGATATTGGGACGTCTTCTAAGTTTGGTATGCTGGGTATGTATTGTTTATCAATAGACATGGCAAGCAGTGCATTACTTTATGCTGGCTTTGTGAAGGATTGAGCTGTGTAAAGTTCAAAGGATCATATCAGGCTCACCGAACGGCGAATATCATAAAGGCAGTATGTTTCTTAGAATTTTTTCTTGTTGTCAATTATTTGTTTCTCTGAAAACAAGATCTATTTGTCTCATGGATATAATGATGTGGCATTATGAGCCATCCAAAGGTAAATGTACGACATGTACTTGGATAAACAGAATCACTTAATAGTACAGGGGATAAAAGTAAAGGTACCGATACAGTGAATGCACCAGGGGTATTATCAAAAATGAAATGAATATCAGTCTTGCTTAATGTAATCATCAGGTGTAGTGCTTTGGTTCTTCATTTTGGTGTATTTCAAATTTTAAGTTCATGGAACAAAGTTTTACTGAACAGTAACATGTGCGTGTACATGTGACATCAGCATGTATGCACACCATGAGTTACAAAAACTCCTGACTTCCTTACTTCTCCATCTGCATGTATTTTTTTACAAGAAGTAATCCTCACAGTGTGAAAAAGTCAAGGTTAGGTCATACAGGATACGGGTGGTGGTTGGTTGGTAACCTGCTTTGCCATGTTAGTGCATGTCTGGTTGCTCATGGAGGATGGTCACTTTGGTCAGTGATTCATCAACCCTGTGCTTAACACCGGTTACTTGTGAAAGGAGTTGAATCTAACACTAAATACCAAACTAGGATTTCGTCGTTCATCATGGTGTTGTGGTTGATATCCCATTAATTTCCATTTAATGGGCATTGTATTTGAAGACATATGGCCATGTTCCTAATCATGTTGTTTCACTCATTGACTTTATGGCATGGGTGCAAATGAGTCAATGCATGCTTAGTACAATCCAGTTAGTGTTACTCGTAATCTCATATACCGGGTACATGTAGATTGACAGTGCTTGCTTGACTAGAATAGTAGGGTAAGAACATTGTTTGTTGAACCTGTTTAGGTAAACAAAAGTATTAGTCTTTTGTTTATTTCCATACTTAAACATAATACTTTTGAAGAACTTTTTCCTTGGGACAACAAAATCTGTGGAATTTCCCTCTGTTGGGTTGTTCCCCACCAGGAATCAACTAGAGTTTTGAAGTTTTTTCTGTCTTCTTGTAATTCCCCATCTTTAGTTATCAATTGTTAGCTTTAGAGACTGACTGTTCAAATTCTTGAACCTTTTATCTTTTCAAGAACCAAAGAATCAGTTATTTGGAGTACATTTTCCGTGTCATCATGAGTTCAGGGTTTTGTGATCCACACTATTCTTCCCCGTAAGTTCTTGTCTCCAGCTTAACCTTTTGTTCTGTCTTGGTCATTGATGCCCAGCTTCCTCCAACCTTGGCCTCAACCCTTGTGTGAATACTGGGCCAGGCTTATAATGAAGTGCCCTTCTCGTGTACCCCTCCATGGATGCACAGAGCTGTCCTTCATTGCTGAAACCACAGCAATGCTGCACAGTGAGATTGTATCCTATTACACCAAGGACTTCACAAACTCTCCTGCTGTGGTTTTTCTACCTGTATGTGAGCCCCATCATACAGGTGACGCAAGCAGAAAGCCAACAAAGAACTTCAGGGTCATCTTCCACTGTAGGATCAAGCGCTAGACTACACTGCATGGATGAGGTCATTCAGCAGTGCAATAACACACTATGCAGCATGTATACATGCATCTCTGTCCCCCCCCCCACGCACACACACACACACACAGTCTCCCTTGAGCTCTCCGGATGTTGCCAACACCCCTACAGCTCCAACAAGTGGTATCTTCCAAAAACAAAGTTTGGCCCCGATGAATCATATCATTTTTCTGTGCGGAGTTCATCTCCAGTGGTTGCTGTGTGTGCTCAGCTAAGCTGTAAGCTCACCCATGACTTTGCAACCAACGGTGGTCTAGTTTCAGTATCTGACACAGCCAGTTGAATCCATGTTTATTTAGGGAGAGATTTTTTGTCCCTTCTTCACATAGGTAGACCTCATGTTGGGCTTCATGGAAGAGTCCATCTCAGTGGAGTAGGGATGCTGATGATGATGGATATTTTATCACCAGACAACAAAAAAAGGTCCATGGATACATGATGGTGGCAGGATGATCGGGTAGAGTCAGTATTTCCTGTGCCTTGTTTCATATGCATTGGATGTTGGCATTGGTTGTATGGGAGTGAGTTATGTGTCGTATGTGTATGTGATGCTAGGGACTGCCTTCCTGCAGTTTCCAAACCAGAGATCACATAATGAGCAACTTCCTTGTTCTTATCCAAGAATTGTTATCACAGGTAATTATTCTTTTGGTCTTTTTAGTTTCATCTTACATGTGATACAGTATGAATCAGTATTTACCAATGTTTGTTTGGGGCATCCAAGGATTTTTTGCCCAAAGAATAATTGTAGGAGATGTTGTGGGAAAAAAGTGCGGTGGGTTTTGCAGTGATGCAACCTTGATGAAGAATTTGCTGCAAGACTTTGTTTGACCACTTCAAGTTTTCATAACTTGACATGGTGTCTTGCAAACTGTTTTAGTGAGTCAGTGATGCTTGTTGTGATAGAGTGTACTGGTTGAAAACTTTAAAGAAATTTCAGAATGAAATACAGGTATGTCTTGTTAATGTCTGACTCTTTATTCTAAATCATGCTGCTCTGTTTTACATGTTATCTTGTTTATCAGAAATAAATTAAACAAATATACTGCAAGGTTAAGGTTCGGCATTAAATCACTTTTTAGAATGAGTGACATGTTTACAGTATAACATTTGCCATATATCTTAGTACTTATTTTTACATACTGCTGCTTTTACAACTTTTCCTGAAAATTATTAACCGTACACATAGTCATTTGATGTGACAAAGTCATACAACTGTCCATGTGACTGAAATTTAAGACAAATCCAATTAAGACATGAGTAGAAATGGTCAGAGAATTCAAAGAGAATGGTAGCATGTTTTTGTCATCTGCCACCAGAGTATCAGCATCATCTATGCATACATCAGTTGCTCTCTGTTTGAGGAATTTTCATAGTTGGTGTGAGTTGTGCACTAGTTGTGACTTCTGGCAGGTCAATTGTCAACTACTTCATCATTTGAGCTTTGCTGGGGTGGGCCGTCCCTTCAGTGTTTCTTATTAATGGTACAGTGAAGGGATGCTTGTTGAGACCTGTTACTTCCTTACTGACAACAACTCCAGAGTTTTAGAAAAACTCTGTGCTTAGAGTTTCATTTCCCCAAATGCTTTTAAAATCTTTCTCTTTCTTTCACAAGTTACATGGACAAGTTTCTTTGATCATTTCCTTAATCCTTTATCACAAATAGCATGCAGACATGCTGGTACATGTATGCTTTGGGAGCTAATATGGCCTTTCAAACCAACTTTTCTGTTTCATTTCACTTTGGAGATGCCACTCCACTGGGGGAGTAAGAGTACATTACAGAATAGCTTCTAATGGATTACAGCATTCAGCTCTTTGCACTTTTTTGGTCAGGCCCTCGCCCCCTTTGTGTCTGTGTATTTGTGTGTTAATGAATGTTGTAATGTGTTGTGAATTAACTGAAAGCAAATTTTTTTATCCTAAAGGAGAGCCTACATTTAACTATTCACTTTCTGCATAATAACTCTAGTGTACATTGACATTTTGTTCCTAAATATTTTTGTATGTGGTGGAGAGATTTTTTGGCTTGTTTATATCACTTCACATTCTCACAAATGAAGACATCATTTGGGTGAATAAACAGTCCTTTTTAAGTTTTACTGCAACTCAAAAGTAGCTTTGGCAGCTCAGTTTGTTAATTTACAGCCACAGGTATTACTTTTTTCCCACTTCATAGACTTGGGAGTTAAAATTTTGGCTTTTCATTTTATGTCATTGTCTGAGCAGATCTGACTGAAGAGGCTGCCGGGGAACAGGAAGACAAGGCCTCGACTGATGAGCAAATTGGTGACATCCAGGAAGCTGGAATGGACCGCAAAGACACAGCAGTCAGCGTTAGAGAAACACGCTCCAGCACCAGCAATAATGGCGGCATTGCTAGTAACCACAATGTAATGAACAGGGGCCCTAAAACAAAGGGGATCAGGCCCCATGGATCGCCAATTAAAGGGGAGAGGCCTGGTCTTCGACGCACCCAGCGTAAGAATGCTGCCCAGAGATACAAACTGGGTAAGATAGCTGCTGCTGAGGAGAGCAAAATGATTGGAGCCGAGCTCCGCAGTGAACGGCGAAGGTCAACAGATGGGGCTGCCAAGAATAAGATGACTGTGACAAAGAGAACCAAGGGGTCAGGGCGAGCCTCGATTGACAGTCAAATATCTGATGGAGCAGATGAGGAGGATGCAATTTTCATGGACACAGAGCCCGAGAAGGTGACTCCAAGTCTGACAAACGGGAGCTTTGAACCTGAGGTAGATGACCCTTTGATGCCGGTGAGCACCCCTGCACAAGGTCAAGTCAAAGATGACCCTGCTCCCAATCACCAGGCACCCAGGAGGCCCTCGTCTATGGCTGACTCAGACATGCAGCCCCTGAATCTGGTTACAGGGACTGCCACCTCCAATTGTCCGGAACTGACAGAGACAGGTTGTGCAAAACCTGTATCATCAGAGGATGACAGCAACTCGAGCAGTGACCAAGCAGCGGCCTTCAGTAATGGCAGGGACAGAGACTTGCCTCATCGGCGTCATGGCACAGACCCAGCCCGTCATCATGGTAGAAGGGAGGTGGTTACTAGCAGCAGCAGCAACATTGACTGGGGATGTGCCCCCCTTGCCCCATCAGAGGAAGTTGGGGGTGAGTCAGGTCTGAAGAGTGACAGCCCTTTTGGAGAGAGAAGCTCAACTACAGCAGGGGAGACTGTAACCATGATGATGGCTGAAGGCAGCGATGCAGGGAAGGAATTCAGCAAACAGCCAGATGGATCAAACTCCGATGACGCATCAACAAGTCCTCCCTGGAAAAAGGTACAGTACAATAGGAACCTTACCGGGTACATGTGGTTAACTTAAACCTCATGGAGTTCCAAACTATGATTTATCTAGCAGTACTTCTCTGCTTAAAGGAATAACAGGGAGGGTTAAACTTGAGAAATACAATCCCCTATGGATTAGGAAAATTCCTTCGCCAAATTATTGTGAAAAATATTGCTTACAAGAATATCAAAGTTAAATCATTATCGTACTGTGCTCCATCCATGTACCCGTATCAAGTGGTTTTCCTACCGTACATCTACATAATTCTTGAATTGTTTATTTAGTGGCAGGTTGTAATATTTATTTTAACAGATTGTAGACATATTTTCACAGCCCTTAATAATAAATAATAATTTATTGAATTCATATTGCACTTTCTCCAGCGTCAGCTTGTTGTTTTTAACTTTGAAGTAATGACCTCAAAGTTAAACACAAATACTTCATGACACGCTTAATCATACACACTATCAATATTACAGAAATAAACTTACAAGTACATGTACAAAAAGGAATAGATGTACGACTGACTATATCAAATGTAAGTTTATGTAGAAAAGGTAGCTATCACGAAGGTAATTTTACTCAACTGAAACATACACACAGTACCACACACAAGCACAATCAGACCTCAAATGATGACAATTGCGGTACAATAAATGAAATAAAAACACATGATTAAAAGGGCTCCAACCCAACCGCCTCAGTTCCCAGGTTGTAGCCAGGTAGGACAAAGTGACACATCACTCAGCCGCAGTTCTTAGGTTGTAGCCAAGTAGGGCGAAGTGACACATCACCAAACGTCTTTCTGAAAAGAACTCATGAGTTTAGTCATGAACAAACCAGGTGAGTGTTCGTTTTACCAACACATACGTCAGATGGCAAGCCATTCCATAACTTAGATACTGCTGAAGAAGATGCATAATCTCCAAGACAACAATACAGTCCTTGGAAATATCATGCTTTATGAGCCATAAATGTTTCTGTTTATGGACTCGAAGATTTCCTCAAATTACTGCTACCCCTACAAAATTGAAGTCCAGAATTGTGGCAACTCTGTTCTGGGAAAAAAAGACCCAACCCCCCAAAAAGCTGAAATCTACATGTACAACAAATAACCGGGTATGAAAATAACACCTGCAAGATTATGTCACAAGCAACACAAACGGACATGTTCATCCCTGATTCATGTCTGTGCTCTGACATATCATATATTGATAGCTTTCTAATGTCAATTACTTATGATGGTGCCCATTGTAGTCCTTCAGTTCAAGAAAGTGACCTTTGACCTACATGTACCGGTACATTGCACAAGTGTGATCAAGGATTAATTTTTAGTGAGGAACAGTGAAAATTATGGCATTATCAAACAAGTTGTAAAGCTTTGTAGTTGAGTTACGTATACACTAAACACTAGTCTGCTAAGATGTTATGGAGTTTGCCCAAACTAGTCGATGATGTTACATGTACATGTACATACATGTTCATGTATGTACATGTACTAGTACCTCGTATATTCTGTACTTTTTTCCAACTTTGAAATACCTTTTTTTCGTAAAGGTTTTTACTAAAACCTGAGTATTGGAGGAGGTATTTACAATGTAACCTCCAGTGTGGAGCTTAACGCTTGGTCCACAGAGCCCTGTCACCACATTCAGGCATTAATGGGGGGGGGGCATAGTATCAGCTGGGGGGCCACATCACTAGAACACAATATATTTTTATGCTCAGACGTTTTACTGATGGGGGCCCAGCTCCCTCAGCCCTCCCCCCCTCTTGGCAACGGGCCTCAGTGCTTACCGCATGTCTGTTGGGTCCTGTCACTTAATGCCAGTGAAGGGTTGGAGGAGATCATCATGGTATTGCAATCTTTGTTTATACTGAGGACATGGTCAAGATCAAGTCAGAAAACTAAAGCTAATCTCATCAGTGAAGGGCAATAGCCTGGTTAGAAAAACATTTCGAGCCGATGATTGAATACTGCTTGAACCATACATGTTGCTAAACATTTAGAAACTTACGTTGTTACATTTTTGCATTACATGTACCTTATGATAAAAAGAAAGGGGCACTTTAAAACACGGAAACACATTTAAAGTCATTCACCTCCTGTGCAGTTTTTTCCAAGGTACATGTATACTCTTTATTTAAACAAACTTGACAACATCAATCACTTTAGGAGCAAACTTCCATACCATTGTTGGTTCTGTGAAGAAGTACTGAAGATGACTGTGGCATATTGTACTTACCGTAGTATAGCGAGGGCGCTTTGATATTGAATGAACAGGCTCAGGTTTGCATGGTACATGCTGAGCATTTGAATGACATTATCTTTCAACAAGTTCTAAGAACGCTGTAACAAGTTTTTCTTTTATTGAAATTACAGTAGTTTGTTCACAAACACTGCAAAATCTTTTGTAAAAAATCCTTTCACCCTCTAGGCAATAAAATTGTCATGTTGTCTTGACTTGCTGGATTGCTTTGATTGTTTTTACAGAATGTCTTCAAACGGCGGCGCCCAATGGAGGAAGGTAACACCTCTCTGACCTGTCCTGTCTGCGCAGAGGAATTTGAAGACAAGCACCAACTCACTGTACACTTCCGTGAGCATAACAGTGTCACCAGCGATGGAACCATGCACTCCTGCAAGCTGTGTGGCAAGAAGCTGAGTTCTACCAGTTCCTTGGATCGTCACATGCTGATCCACTCTGGCGAACGACCCCACAAGTGCCCTATTTGCCCAATGTCCTTCACGACAAATGGCAACATGCGTCGCCACATTCGTACCCATGAAAAGGGTGCCAGCAACAGTGCAGTGAATACCGCAGATGGTGAGTATATCACTGAGACACTATACAGTAGGCCACGGAAACGTATCCCATCCAAGCGCCTTCTCAACTCTGAGGAGTCCGATGGCGATTTCTACCCATCTAAGCGAATGGCCCTTGAGAGTAAGGAGAGTCCAACAAAAATCCGGATGAAAGAGGAGGAGTTGACCTGCCCAATCTGTAGTAAGACGTTCCTATGCCACTATGGTCTTCAGACTCATATGGAACTCCACCCAAATATAGTCATCAAATGTGAGCAGTGTGAGGCCACCTTCAAGAATCACAGGGGTTTACGCATGCATGTGCTGATGTCTCACAAAAAGTCCAGTCCTAGCAAGGCTGCTACTCCTGCTGATGTGCCTCTTGGGTTTCAAGATCTTGGCTACATTGCCGATATCTCCTGTGATAAGTTTCCCCTTATCGCTCAGGAGTGGTGTGAGCAAAATGTCCGACGCTGTAGCAGCCTAGTGCACCGTTTCATCTGTGCAGTCTGCAACAAAGCTTTCCCTTGTGCTAGTGCTTTAGATCTTCACAAAAAGAAAAATCACTCTATAAAGGCTGATTCCAGGGAAAATGCCATCATTCAAAATAGCATGAGCCCAAGCAATGAGGACAGCCCATTTACAGATGATGATGACTCAACCAAGGAAAACAAAGATTACTACAGCCAACTGCGAGAAAAATTCCCCACCCAGGAGCAGTTTATGGCCACATTATTCCTGAAACCAAACCCCTCTCCTAAGCCAGCTCTCTTTCCAAACGATTGCGAATCTCTGGCACAGCTGAAAGCATCTTCCAAGGACAAAGTCCAGCCATCTTACCAGGTGTCTGACGATCAGAACCATACTGATAGGGACTTTGCTGATGTTGGAAAAATTCTCACATTGACTACGTCAGCATCCAGTAACCCACTGTTGATGCTGAAGCATCTGAGCAGAGGGGCCAAGCAATCTCCAGTAAAAGCCTCCACACTGTCTTCCGCTTTTACCACACCAGCTTCCAAATCTAAGACCAAGGCTGGCATCTTTACAGCCAGTAGACCTCCACCTGCTCACTCACACTTTCCTGGGCAGAATAAATCCCTCATCCGACAGGCTGATCATGAACCACGATCAGCTGATACCGCCACAGAGATGCACTTCCCAACAGAGGTAGCAAGGGATGAATGTAAGATGGAGCAGGCAACTACCACAAGTGAGGAATCAACATCTGAAAACACAATAGAGTCTGAGCCAACCGAGCTGGAGAAAACCAAAGAAGCCTCTGAAGATGGTAAGAGCAACAAGAAGGTTGGCAAATACGTGTGTAAGTACTGTCAGGAAAGCTTCTTGCAGTACAGCGCCTTGAAGATACATCTCCGTACTCACATGGGACTAACACCATTCAAGTGCCTCTTGTGCGACTACTCAAGTGCTGATAAGAGCACCTTGGTCAGGCATATGAGGACCCACAGTGGTGAGCGACCCTACTCCTGCAAAATATGTGATTTTCCTTTCACCACTAAGGCAAACTGCGAGCGTCACATCAAGAAGCGGCACGGCAAAGAATCCAAGTTGGATATAGAAATGAGCATCATCCACAACTCCGCCGGCAGTACAGTAGGTGAGGCCTCCACCAGTAAGTTCCGAGCACCAGACACCTTTTGCAAGCTGTGCAACCGCGAATTCAGGTTCTTCCGAGATCTGCAGAATCACCTGAAGGTCCACCAGCGAACACCCAGCAAACCTTTCTTTTGCCTCAAATGCCAAACAGGCTTCAGCTCTAAGAATAACTGTGCGCGCCATATCATTAAATGCCACCCGGACATCACCAAAGAGGACGTCGATAATTACATGATGGTCAAACAGCCTGAAGTGATGGACATAACCCAGACAATGGCCAATTCCTTTGCCAGCAACGGAGAACAGCTGTCGCCTATTGATTTCAGCAAGAAGTCCTCAATGATGTTGTCTGATTGTGACCTGAGTGACCAATCTTGGCTTAGTGCCTATACCTTGCCCAATCTGATAGACCTGGATGCTCCAATCGATCTGAGTCTGCCCAAAGATAAGACTTCCTTTCTGCCACCAGTAGACAGTAGCCTTGGCCGACTGCGATTTAAAAGAGTTTACCACAAGTTTTACAGCAAAACCTTAGATGCCTTGGTGTGTCCTCATTGTAGTCAGGCCTTCAAACGCGGCTCTGTCTTCAAGGAGCACATCAGGGCCCACACCACAGAGCGCCCCCATCGCTGCTACTACTGCAAGGCTGCATTTACCATGAAGGATAGTCTAGACAAGCACATTGAGCGTCGTCATGGTGATGAGGCCAAAAGTGAATCTCCAGCTCAGTCCTTTATTCCCAAAATTGCCACTCCAATGCAGTTTAAACTTATGTCACGTTCCAGCCAAGGCCTGAGGGTTCGAATCTCCCTGGACGACAGTGACATCAGTGATGACCCAGCTGACCAGCCAGCTATGGATGAGCAGACATCACAACTCCAATCCCCCGACAGTAGCTTTGGTTCAGATGCAAGCGGAGAACTGGCGAGTGTTTCCAAAATTCTTGCTGCCAGCAGTAATAACTTCCAAGTTTGCTTTCCCCAAACAGCAGGACAGGCAAAGCAAGGGGAAGAGTCCGAAAGTGAGGTATATGCCAAAGATGACAAGCTGTCTATCAAAGACGAGTTCCCTGAACCAGAGAATCCTACTGATGCTGCTGATACAGAAGAATGGCAGTCAGAAATGCAAGATATTGACTTGGCGGAGGAGTATGACTTGATCATTGATGAGTCTCTGGCATCCTCCTCTGAGGTAGCTGGTGGACAAGAACCAAGCAAGACAAAGGAACGGGCCCCAGAGCGAGATAGATCCAATCTTCCTTCCAAGGAGATGTGTCCATACTGCAATCGTAAGTTTCCATGGATCAGCTCCTTGCGTCGTCACATCCTGACACACACGGGCCTCAAGCCATTCCAATGTCCTCAGTGTAACAGCAGCTTCTCTACAAAGTCCAACTGTGAGCGCCACATTGTGCGACGGCACTGTCTCAATGTCAGTCCTGGATCCAAAGTTCCAGAAAACCCTTTCAGTTGTCTAGAGGGATGTGTAGATACCGCCTACTCCACAAAACTCAAACTAATGAAGCATTACGAGATCAAACATATTGGTGTACCTTTCCCTGAATGCTACAAGAATGAGGTGAAGAAGCTGCCAGCTTCCATCATCAGAAGTGCACTTGCCAAACGAGCAAACAAGCTCAGCTTATCCCGTTCTTTTGGGAGCTCTGAATTCAAGACCAAAGTTGGTATGACAGGCACCTCCCTGAAACTTAGTGGTCACAAGCAATTTCTGAAGAGGAGGCACTCTTCGATTGATGACAAGCCACTTGCCCTTGTCAAGAAGAATTCTACCTCTGTCTGTGATGGCAGTAATGGTAAATCTCAACTCCATGTCAAGAAAAATCATGTATCCCTCAAGGGGAAACCATTCCCTATTATTTTCAAGAAAAAGAAGAAAAAGCACCCTTCGTCAGTGGTTAATGGTCGTGACTCAGCTGAAGATGAGGAATCCAGTAGCAAAGCTGCTGTCGACCTCTTGGCAGTTGATGAAATTGACCGTGTCACTGAAGATCCAGAAGACATTAGTGTTGAGACAATCAAACAGCCTACCATCAGAAGCAAGTCCAAGCGTAAGCATGCACGCCATTGTTGTAGCCAGTGCTGCAAACGATTCAAGAGCGCCACCACTCTGAAGCGTCATTACCGTGTCCACACCTTGGAGCACCCATTCAGATGCGCCGAATGTTCTGCCAGTTTTACCACCAAGTTCAACTGTCAGCGCCACATGCTTAAACTTCACGGCAAGAGCAAAGAGGAGACAGTGACTCTCATTGAGAAGCAACGAGCTGAGACAACTTCCAGTGTTCCATCCCAGACTCAGAAAGTGGCCAAGGAGAACCAGGAAGCTGCTGCAGATACCTGTTCACAGTCGCATCGTCTCAGCACTCCGCATACTAAATCTGTTCCAAATGTCAGTTCCTCTGATGCAAGTTCTGCAGTCACAAGAGCAGAAAGGAAGACTGTTGGAGAGAATGTAGTAGAAATGGAAGATGAATTTGAGAAGAATGGAGATGACGAGAATGTGGATGAACTAGGAGGAGAAGATTTAGACCTGGATGGTGACGACTTCACAGAAGGCCAAGACGTGGACTTAGATGACAGCATTTTAAACTCTGACCCAGAGGAGAGCAATAGTGGCATTGCGGATGCGGTACTTGAAGCAACGTGGGATCAGGATTCTGGTATTGCACCCTCAGATGACCTCTACCCTGCCGCTGATCAACGAGACTGCTCCATAATCAGCCCCACTGGCCGTGGGCGAGATGTCTTTGTGTCAGGACAAACTGACAACTCAGACATGATTCAGAATCTGTTAGGGATACAAGATTCCTCAGTTCTGGATCAGATGTTGGATTCTGCAGATTCTGCTGCTAAGCTTCTGGGTGTGAAATAAACTCAGATCTACCCAACAAAACAGTAGTTTAAATATGTCACATTTGCTGGCTTTCGATAAACAAATACAAACTTGTTGCTCCAACAAAAATGGGGCTAGATAGGACTTGACATATTACTACCAAACATGCTGAAATTTATGTTTCTTGTGGGAAACATGCAAACAAAACATCTTCCATCATTTTCAAATCCAAATCTTCTTGTCAAACTGCATATCTTCAGAATATGTGTTCTTGAACACAGTCTTTTGCCAAGAATGAATTGCAAATTAAACAACTTGTCTGGAGGTGATGCAGATACATGCACAGGCATAGAGTTATCAGAAATTATGCAAAAAATGATTTCAGAAAATATCTATTCATGTTAAAAATGTAGATACTTGTATTAATGCTCATTGGTGCCTTGTTAATTTCATTCTTCCTGAACAAACAGTAATCCACTTGTATCAATGTGATAATACATTTTCTTCCGACATTTGAAGTGATCAGATTTTATTGATCAAACTTACTATTTTTTGGGTGGTGCATCTTTGCATGCTATTTGTGCATACCAATAAGTGGTGCTATTTTTCTTGTATATAGTGTAGTCTAGCTTACCAAATTGAAGTTTACATGTACATGTATATGATAACTATAAGTAGCATATCTGTCGTGGGATGAATCCATCTTTCTTGAATGGTTTTTACAAGTCTTCCAGTCCTAACCTAACAACTTGACATTCCTCTTTGGTCTCTCTGTTTGTCTTCATATTTGTAGGCCCTTATTGGTGGTGATGCAAAGCATATTTTGTTGAAAGATACTCAGGTGATTACTGTAGCACTTGGCCACACTCAGGTGCTATTCTCTCAGTTATAAATCTGCAAGTATGCTTTGAGGGTGTGCACATTGAAATGAAAATAAGGGCGTCCATAATTAATTCTATAGTTCTCATTTCCGACTGACCCTTATTAGTGGCACAGACCAAGGAAAAACAAACACTTTTTTATACTGCAGACCCTGTCTGGTGTCCAACTGAGGAAAAAATTTTTTACATGCCACAAATCCTGCATGGAATTTCCTACTGAGGAAAAAAAAGATAATCTTAAGAATTTCCTGGGGACAAGCAAGTGATCTTTTGTTTTTTTTGGTATCCTTTTATTTTCCACAACCAACCGACCCTTCCTCAAGGTAAAAAAATCTGTGGACCACAGAGTTAAAGAGCAATTCATAAATATGGAAGCATCCAAATCGAACGCTGTGTCATTTGTCTTCAGAGCTCAACCATAACAAGCTAAAAAGGGCTTTTTTTCTTGGTATTTGAACAGATAAAATCAGAGAAAACATGTTTTCCTTTGAGTTGCTGCGGACACCGTACATTGTGTTTAATTTAATTGACACTTACATGTACAGATCAGTACATGCAAAAGCCATCTTCAGCTCCATGGAGTTCATACCGGGCTTTGCAGTAATTTGTCAGACTTGTAGCAAGCTTTCTGAAATCACCAAGACATCACAGGCTTGAATATGAGAGAAAGACCTACAGTATCATGGTAGAGTGGCTGTTTGGTACCATGTTATGCTCATGGACCAAATGGGAATCAAGGGAAAGAAGAAAAGTCAATCACATGTGCTGATTTTCCTTAAGATTCTATTGTAACTTGTCATTTTGTTTAAATTGAACTCAAATGCCTTATGTAAGGAATATCCCATGGGAGGTTTTCATTAATAACCATTGTTTAATATGGCTTGAAATGAGACTAGCATAGATGGCTATTTAGTCTTACATGTGTCGGATAATGTCCCAGACACATTAGTTTTAGTAATTAGCCGTCCATGACACTGTTTAGACCATACCACACCTACAGGTGGTACTGTAACAGCAAGTGTCTGCTTATATAGCACTGTTGTTCTGTTAATCATACCCTAACCATATTCAGCATGACACCAATCAATAATTCTGCCTTCCTTCATACACAAAATGCATTTCTCACTCTGTGCAATTCCGCT
Organism: Acanthaster planci; assembly: GCF_054643075.1. Classification (NCBI taxonomy): domain Eukaryota; kingdom Metazoa; phylum Echinodermata; class Asteroidea; order Valvatida; family Acanthasteridae; genus Acanthaster; species Acanthaster planci. The sequence goes on from NC_141782.1 coordinate 59,264, forward strand.
GCTGTCATTGTCTGGATAATCTGAGTAAACTATTGGATGGCAATAGGTTTTGTGTATTTGAAGGAGTGTTGTTAATTGATTTTTTTACCCTGGGAATAAGTTTGATTTATTGTGAATTTGCACAGGTTTGCAGAGAAATTACTCGGTAGTATATGAAGTGTCAAGTGAAGTTTTAAGATTAGATACAGTTTTGCCATTTCAAACCAAAAATGTCAAATTTTGAAACATACCCAGGTGGCTTGGTAGAGGACAGTGTCGTTGATTTAATATCGCAACATATGTTTAATAAAATATGTATAGATGTAAATGCTGGAACATTAAGGCTTGCTTTATGCAAAGGGAAAAGTATCATGCTATCATAAAATCTGTAGCAAGTGATGCAAGCACCATTGCATGTTTCCATGGAAACTTGTCTTCCATCTTTGCTTTGTGTTACTGATAGTGCTGAAAACTGACATCTTGTTACAGTTCAGGGATGTTGGTTTCAGATGCATCTGATGCCAAATGAAATAAGCCTTCAAGTAAAATAATAGTCATTTTATAACTTTGCAGAAGTTTCAAAATAGAGCAAAAATATATATTTTTTCATAATTGTGAAGACATCAGATGTGATATCATAGTCACTTGGGGTTTTTGTTACGGAATGCCTCTGTTAAAAAAAAACAGTGGTTAAAATTGGAAAGTTGAGTGCATTTATAATCTTAACAGAAGTCACATAATGCGTGGTATGTACATTTGTGAATGTAACAATTATGTTTGTGTACTTGACAAGGGCTTTTATTTTGGCAAAGCAATGAGGACAGTTAGATTTTTGTTTTTAAACTAAATAATATTGATACCGAATACCAGATGGGTTGATCAGGAATAATAAGCTTGTCTGTTCTTCAGATAACAAAGTAGGCTTCTTTGTGAGATTCCAATGAGGCCTGTCTGCCACAAGTTCCATTTATTTTCATCCAAGCGTACAGTAATTATTTCCCCTTTTCTTGGGCAAATGGGATTTGAATAAGAAAAATCTACACCTTGATTTCAAATCAGTGAGAGTGGTAAGATCTATTGCAATATTGTTATGATATTAGTATTTTGAATTTTCTGTGGTACATGTAGGTGTTGTGTGGAGAAAAAAAATTAAGAATTGAAAAAAAATCCTTGGGATCAAAGTATTACAAGAAGCTTTCTCTTAAAATTGAATGATAGTCATAAGTTAACAAGCATTTTGGAGCTATCTTTTGGAGATTGAAAGTTAAAGATTTCTGCTTGTGTAAAGCTTGTATGGTATCCTTGTTTATAGGGTACTTCGATTTGTGAATCTTGTCTTTATTTACATTCCAAGAAAGAGAAACGAATTCCACAACATCTCCAATTTAGGAATGAACTTGTTCATTTGTTTCTTCCTAAGATTGTATTTTTGATAAATTGATTCTTTGTAATGCCCAGATTCAAGGATTTTTGCTTCTTTTGGAGGGAACAGTTAATTCATGCTCAGTATAGAAAAATTGATGTAAATATGTATAGGTGGTTTATGGAAATTTTTGCTTTACATCAGGTGTCCTTGTGTTAAACATTAATCAGATCTTCCAGTAATTTGTTAAAAGAAACTGTCTGTCACATTTGTATGAACAATTCGAAGGCACAGTAATTTTTCATTTGATTATCTTTTAAAGTATATTTTGACAGGTAATTTTTTCTGAGATCCATTTTCATTGCCATGCATGCTGTGAACTTACTGAGACGATTGGAGTTATGTCTGAACATGTTGATGAACATTGCACTGAGTAAAAACACACCTTGCATTAAAGGGCATAGAGTTTTGATTCAGTCAAGGTGAGAACAGGTTGGAAAAATGATGGGCTGTATGTCACGAACTGCATTCCATGATTTGTGAATGCTGTACTGTGTTTTGCACTGTTTGTGTGACCAATACACAAGTCCAGACAGGTTTTAGTGAGTTTACTTGTTGGGCCAATTACATAGCTTTGATATAGGAAAGGCAGTCTTCTTATGCTTCCTTGGACTTTCCACCATTGGCCAAGCAGCACAGAATTATGAATAATTCCAATGTTATTGCCAGAAATGTACATGTACATCTAAGGTTGCCAAAACTTTGTCGTTTGCATGGCTGTCCTGGTATTCTGAAAAAGAAATCTTCCGATGTCATTCCAGATTTTTACTTTTGTAATATTCCCAGCCTTTACATGCAATTCCATTTATGAAGTAATACACTTTTCCAACATTTCTCCTGGATTCTTGTTACAATTTGTTGACTGGCGTGATCAACCTGTATATTCCTGTCCTCAGAATTAGGGTACATGTATATCTTGAATTGGCATTTATCATGAGAATATATGACAACCTTTCTGCACCGCTGTTGCCTTAGAAAACTTTCATGATAAATTTCTATTAATTATCTATGCAGGTGTATCAAGCCTTGTGTCAATAAGCAATAAAAGTGATACATGTATTTTGAAAACAAGGTTTCTCATGTCACTCTGAAGGTGTTTTATATTTATGTCAGTTTATCAGGGAATTCCTTTGTATCTGTATTGCACTTATATGCTGGGGCACTGAATTCGGTGGATTGGCCAGTAAAAAAGGGTAGAATTCTGGGAGTTTTCCGAGTGGTTAATGCGTCACTTGTCTTTCAATTTTTTTTGACAGCTACTTAACTTCCAGCAATATTTAAACCACAAACTTTTCAATTTTGGGGACTTTTTTCATTTTGGATGAAAAAATTTAAATCTGACGGGTTAGTCTTGCATTTTAATTGCTCTTGAGAAATTTGTTTTTCCTGAAACATTGAAAGTTTGTCTGGTATTTTATTGATTTTACCAAATTCTGGATTTGGGGAAAAAGTAAATTCCCTTGCATTTCCATCAAGATTACAAAAATCTTGGTTTGTAGGATAATTAAAATCTGCATGGATGAATTAGCCTGGCATTTTACATATTTTTGGAAACATCATTTTAGCAAGGGGTTAGCCTTGCATTTTCATTCTTTTTTTTTATTTCAAAGTTTTCTGGAAAATTAAAAACTGGCGGGGGTTACCCTCATTTTAATTAATTTTACCGAAAATTCTTGGTTTGTTGAAAAAATAAAATTCAAGTGTTTAGCTATCCATTTTGAAATAACTTTTCAAAATTCTTGGGTTCCAAAAAAAAAATCTGCAAGGTTAGCCTTGCATTTGTATTAGTTTTTTTGAGAATTTTTCATGCAAAATTAAACTCTCTAAGTGTTTAGCTATGCTTTTTCACTATGTTTAAACATTCTTGGTTTGCAGAAATATTAAAATTAGCAAGCAGTTAGCCTTGCATTTTTCTTTTATTTCACAAATATTCTTGATTTGTAGAAAAAATCTGTAAGGGGCTTCACTTTGCATGTGTATTTAGAAAATCTTTTCATTATTGCCAAAATTTGCATTTTGATTACTTTTTCTTTTGGTGAAAAGTAGAAAATCTGCAAGGGGTTAGCCTTGTGGTTTCATTATTTCCTTAGAATTTTTTAATTCTGCTCAAAAATTGATATCGAGACGGGGTTAGCCTTGCCTATTAATTAATTTATGAAAACTCTTGGTTGGCAAAAGCTTCAAATTTCCAAGGGGTTAGCCTTGCATTTTTCTATTATTTTACCAAAATTCTTGGTTTGCTGAAAAATTGAAATGTTTCAGAGGTTAGCATTGAATTTTCATTATTTCCTTGAAAATTTCACTTTTTCTGAAGAATTAAATCCACAAGGGGTTAACCTTGCACATATAAAAATTGTACTAAAAGTTTTAGTTTGCTGAAATACTAAAATCTACACAGGGGTTAGCCTTGCGTTTTTATTTTTTCCTCGGAAAATTTCAATTCTGCTCAAAATTGATATCTAGAAGGGGTTAGCCTTGCCTTTTAATTAATTTATGAAAATTCTTGGTTGGCAAAACTTACGATCATCAAGAGGTTAGCCTTGAATTTTCATTTTCTAAAAATTTCACTTTTTTTGAAGAATTAAATCTGCAAAGGGTTAGCCTTGCACATTTATGAATTTTACTAAAAGTTTTAGTTTGCTGATAAATTGAAATCTACGTAGGGGTTAGCCTTGCGTTTTTATTTTTCCTCAGAAAATTTCAATTCTGCTCAAAATTGAAATCTAGAAGGGGTTAGCCTTGCCTTTTAATTAATTTATGAAAATTCCTGGTTTGCGAAAACTGATGGTCATCAAGGGGTCAGCCCTGCATTTTCTTTATTAAACTTCTTGGTTTTAAAAAAATTGAAATCTGTAAGCGGTTAGCCTTGAATTTTCATTATTTTCTTGAAATTTTCACTTTTTCTGAAGAATTAAATCTGCAAGGGGTTAGCCTTGCACATTTATGAATTTTACTAAAAATTTTAGTTTGCTGATAAATTGAAATCTACGTAGGGGTTAGCCTTGCGTTTTTATTTTTCCTTCAGAAAATTTCAATTCTGCTCAAAATTGAAATTTAGAAGGGGTTAGCCTTGCCTTTTAATTAATTTATGAAAATTCTTTGTTTGCGAAAACTTACGATCATCAAGAGGTTAGCCTTGCATTTTCTTTATTAAACTTCTTTAAGAAGTCTATAAGAGGTTACCCTTGAATTTTCATTTTCTTGAAAATTTCCCTTTTTCTGAAGAATTGAATCTGCAAGGGGTTAGCCTTGCACATTTATAAATTGTACTAAAAGTTTTAGTTTGCTGAAATATTGAAATCTATACAGGGGTTAGCCTTGCCTTTTAATTACTTTATAAAAATTCTTGGTTTGCGAAAACTTACGATCATCAAGGGGTTAGCCTTGCATTTTTCTTTTATTTTACCAAAGTTTGCTTAAAAATTGAAATATATAAGAGGTTAGCCTTGAATTTTCATTATTTGTTTGAAAATTTTAATTATTCTGAATAATGAAATCTGCAAGGGGTTAATCTTGTGACTTATTTCCTTAGAAAATTTTAATTCTAAACAAGCATTAATGTCTGCAAGGGATGGACATTCATGTTTTGTAACATAGAGGGCAACCCCTTTATGTTACATAACATGAATGTCCATCGGGTGCTTTATCTTGGAAACAACTGTCATCATTCCTCTCATGAAATTGGAAAGATAAGGGCTTTAATTTTTCGGGTCAAAAATTCCAGTCAGTGTAGGCATCATAAAAAGAGGCTTTTCACCAGATAAATTAAATGTATATTAGCAACATAGGAATCAGGCACGAAAACTCAATATAAAAAGGTAACAGTTGAATATGCCAAAGAGGTTCAGTTAATTTTGTTTATTTCCTCAAGAATCCGCAGATTGCCAGACTGGACAAATCCACTGTCACAGAAAACATCCACTTATTGACTCATTACACAACCGTACAAACCTTTTAATCAAGCCACAACAATGCATGAAGGAGAGCAGGCATACTCAAGATTGGGCACATACCAATTTCAACTCAGATATTTACAATTGGTGAATATTTATACTGTACATGGATAGAAACTGTACCCACACCACTTCCCTTCACCAAACTCTACATTTGTTTTAAGATTTTAAGGGTGAACACGAAATACCAAAGGTTAGCTATAGGAAGATAACATGTACACAGTTGAAAATCTCCAAGAATGCACAAAATCACAGAATTTACAAACCAAACTGACATCTCTACATTTTATATCTAGCCACGCTTTACAAGTAATACACACCCACAAAAGCAATTGGTTTGTATCGCTGCATTTCACCCATGATCAATCACAGAGGTCGGAACAATAACAGAGAAAATGGAAGGTGGCATTCAAATTCCCGATTTGACATCCAGTCTGGTTTTTTTTTTCTTTTTGAAATGACGGGACTAATGGAAGGTTACATTAATATTTACGAGGTGACATTTTGGTTTGATGTTTTTGTTATTTTCTAAACTGCTGACGGAAGAAGGGTAAGTACTCAGGACTATTCTACCAATGTATGACTTTTTTATTGTGAAATGTTTATTTGTTCATGGCTCTGGCTTTGTTCGACCATTTGCCCAATGTCAAGGAGTGCGATGGCCGTTGCATTAGCCGTGGCAATCTGGTCACTAGTGACTTCCTCAACATTGACCACGGCATGTGTCTGCTGATTCTGTAACTCTGATGTTATTGCTTCAAGATCCCTCTCAATCTCTGCTGTTGACCGATTACTGATCTTCTTGATGGAGTCCGTTGTGGCTTCTGTTGTATCTTCCGCTTCCCCATCCATCGTAGTCTTGGCCACTTCAAGCTTGTTCCTGGCTACCGCCTCTTTGCACTGCGCCCACATTGGACAGCGGTGGAATTTCAGATACCTTGCATAAGCAAAGCCCTTGTTGCATCTACTGCAGCGGATTGGGTAGTCATTTGAGTGGGTCAACATGTGCTCATTCAGGTTGGGCCTGCGAGTGAATGCCTTGGAGCACTGCGGACACTTGAACGGCTTGACGCCACTATGAGACACCATGTGGATGCGCAGGGAGGCAAAATTCTTGAACTCCTTCTTGCAATCGGAGACATTGCGAAACGGACACTTGAGCTTCTTTTTGGGCCCATGCATCATTGCTTGGTGCTTCTCAAGCTTTTCTTGCCGACGGAAGGACTTGTCACACTGGTCACACTTGTGGGGTCGGGTGTTGGTGGCAGGGGCATGATGGGTAGCCATGTGAGCCTTAAAGATGGCAGGTGTACTGAACACTTTCTGGCAACGTTTGCACTGATGCATGCCGTCCTTGCTGGACTTCTTAGAGGACAGGTTACGACGCAGGAAGTGCTGACAAGGGAAAGCATTCTTACAGAATGGGCAGTTGTGGTGATGCCTGGTGCTAGTCAGGTGTTGGCCCAGTTCCTCAAGACTAGTGAATTCCTCTTTACATCTCTGACAGATAAACTCCCTGTTGGTGATGTAAAGATATCAACTTGTGAACACCAATGCCTCAGCAGAGAATTACAATTGCAAATACAAGTACTGGAATGTTTTCAATGAGTCAAAACCTTCTCAACACAGAATCCTCTAGATTTTGTTGAAATGGACTTACTTTTGTTCTTCTGCTTCTTGCAGTTTTGTGGGTGAAGTCTCAGTTCCTTGGTCACCTTTATCTGGGGGGGAGAAGTAGAACGGTTGTTGACCTATAATTATCATACAGAGCAAAAACTAATGTACTTTTATTCAATCTTTTAACTGACTGAATACCTTCAAAATGAAACTGACGTTAGTTCCTTAACCCCAGCCATATCCCACATGTAGGAGTTGAGGATTGTTAATGTTAAGGAGCTCTGTCTCAAAGCAACCATGAATTGAATTTTACAGTTTGTCTTATTCCCGATTCCTTCCAAATACAAGTTCACTTTTTGGTGTTGATAAACGCAATGCTCAGAGTTTGACAACTGTTTAGTAACTGCCAATGTTCAAGGATCCAGGAAATGAATTTTTCTTGGAATTACATTTTGTGTATTTATGTACTCGTCTTCCATGTATGAAGACTGTTTGAAATCTTTTTTGAGTTACGTGAACTGAACGGTGCACTTTTTTAAACATTAAAAATTGACCAAGCATTTCTGGACAAGTGAGGGCGCTTTTGCTTTGATGTAAATCCAGGAAGACATGGTTCAGGTTGCATGTTTTCATATTCAAATTGTGAACCCCAAATTTCCTATCTGGGAACATTTCTGTGAAAAGGATTTTTGCTGGATTATTGCCATATACTTACACAGAAATAAATTGCCAAAGAAAATGAAATCTGCCATAGCAGTGGTTAAAAAATCTAGAAATTTTCTATGCACAAATCTATGCAACATTGAAATTTGGTGCCTTGGATGACATAATAGTTCTGTTCATGAATATGCAAATTTCATTAGCATAACACCAAAAAAGCATCAAAATATGGGTTAAAATTGCAAAACAAAAATTTAAATGAGGTTAATTGAAACCTAAAGATGCAATTTCAAGAGTTTTTAGTAAAATTTATACAAATATTTCTATTTTTGGTTCCTTTAATGGTAGGGGGACTGTGAGCATCATCTGACCTCTCCCTTTCATTGTCATTACCTTCGGTGCCTTCTTCTCCTTTGTTCTCTGCTTCCTGCGCCTTCTGAAAAAGTCCAATACACACGAAATAACGACACTGTTACCAAAGTCCATTCAGCCACAGTAGCTAATGAGTCAATTCACCCAGTAAGCTTGACAGGTTTATAACCATGAGTATGCCAAACCATAGGCTGTATTACATCTTAACATTAAACTACTTGTTAGATTGATTAAACCAATGAACAGAGACTTTTGCGTGGTAGCCATCTTGCAGAGCAGTTCTTATGTTTCACGGGGAAACCTCCTTTGTCCATACCCCATGAAACAAAAGCATGCAAACCCTCCATAGGAACACACTTACTACTGAAAGGCATGTGAGCAGAGACCAAAAGGCATATTCCAAAAGAATAAATTCAGCTTCGACTTTGCTTTCGCTGGTTCCAGTCAGAGCTTGAACATGTGGTTTCCAACACTGCTTTATAATGGTAGGAACCAATGAAACCAAAGTCTAAGCCAAATCCACTCATTTCAAAACCACTTGTTGACTGAATAAAGACCTCTATCTTTTGACTTAAAAATCATATGATTCAGTGTTCTCATAAGGAAGTATGGACTCATACTGAGCTGGAATCTCTGACGTCAGTGACCTAAGAATCAGGTAAACCCAAAATTTAAGACCAAGCCTAGGTCTGATGAAGGCCCTCAGTTAAACCCTCACTTTAGTTTCAAGAACAACACAAGCAGCACACTCAAACCAACATGCCATATGAATTCCTCAGTGAACATCTGCTGAATATTAGAGTGCACACTAAATTAGCCATTGAACAAAGAAACAGACGAGGAAAGAGAATTTTCAAACTGACCATTTCCAGCAAAGCAGCCCGGGCTGTAGAGCACTTCTTATTGCGCATCATGTGTGTCTTCATGTTGGACTTCTGAGAGAAAGCTTTATGGCAGATCTCACACTGGAAGGGCTTCTCACCAGTGTGGCTTCTCATGTGCTGCTGCAGGTCAAAGGAACCTACAAACATTTTGTTGCACTCGGGACAAGGCTGCAAAGGGGGGCAATAAATAAGACAATTTAGTAAGGTAGGTGATTGAAGACACAAAGATTGCAACACTGCAGCAAACATTTGCAGCAGGGTTAAAGGTGAAGGTTGAGAGGTTAACAATGAATAGTTTGCTTACATGGTGCTTGGGCAAGCTTCGATCCATGTCCTCTGGCAAATCCTTGTGGGTCATCATGTGTTTTCTGACAGTGCACCTCTCAGCAAACATCCGGTGGCACTTGGGACATTCAAACGGCTTCTCTCTAGTATGATACCTCAGATGTCGTTGAAGCTCATGGTTCCAAGGAAACGTCTTGCCACAGTACTCACATGAGTGAGACTTCTTGGAAGGTGGTCTAGGCAGTCGCTCTCCTGATGGAGAGACGTATGCCTGTCTCTTACGGCGGGGTTTAGGTGAGCTTGGGGCAACTTTGGGCTTCCGTGGCTGCCTAGGTTTCTTAGGCTTGGGGGCTGGCTTGGTCGAAGGAACGTCTTTAGGGGGTTGTTGTGCAGGGGTGGAAATGATGGTGAAGGTACTAGGAAGGGTATCATGTGGGGTGTGCAAGATGACTGCGTGTTGTTGCTGTTGGCTCTGTTGTTGCTGCAGTGACTGTTGTTGTTGCTGCTGTTGTTGATGCTGTTGCTGCTGATGCTGCTGCTGTTGCTGTTGTTGTTGTTGCTGTTGTTGTTGCTGTTGTTGTTGCTGTTGTTGTTGCTGATGTTGATGCAATGAGATAGGAGTACCTCCAAGGTGAGTACTGCTATTAGAATGGGTGTATGTTTGCTGATTGCTGGTGGCTGTAAGTGAACAGAAATTCAAAAAGCACACAGCAAGCAATCAGAGTAAATCTTCATCACCAACATAAACTCTTCAACTGAATTAACCCTGGTTTCAACGAACTGACAAGTTCTCAAAATTTGAGAGGTTAGTATTAACTTACCTACGTGTATACCCATTTGTGTATGGGGTGCTATGAAAGGTCCCGCAGGCATAGTCATTGCTGGTCTTTGCAGCACTGTGTTTTGATATTGATCCATATTGGTGTAATTGGCCACAGGTAAACCCTGGTCCCCAAGAACAACCTCTGACGACACCTGCATGTGGGGGGAGTGGCCCATATTGGTGTAGGTGTGTCCTCGGTTATGCTGTTGCATCATGGGATGGCTGTGCGAGACATGGATACTGGTAGGCATACACTGAGTCTGTTTGTGATTCATGAACTGACTGATGGAAGCAAAGCGGCGTTTACACTTGCCGCACAGGAAGAGGTCATCCTCCCCACAAACTGTTTGGAACAAATTGAAAAAAAAAGTTCATCAAAATCAAACTCATAATTCATAAACTGTCACAAATCTCAGCATAGATTCTGCATTACTGTCAACTTGGAATTACACCAAAATGAGAGGAATTTAAAAATGTATGGCAAAATCTTTCTTGACAGTATTTTTCCTGTCACTCTGAGATTTGTGACTTTGAGACACTGACGGCAGCAGACATACTGGTCCTTATTCAAGGTACTGCACATGCTCAGAACTGGCAAAAAGGGCCGGTATGTTTATCGCCACCAAGCGTCTCAAAGTTTCACATTGGAACAAGACATGTTCTGATCTAGGAGTCATTGGTCAGTTAATGATTCATTGGTAATTGCTGAGTTCTTTGTACCTGTGACTGTCGTTTGTACAGCATGTTGGGGCTGTCCATCCATCAGACAGGTACCCTGCTGACTGGTGTCCATCACTACCATACGAAAAACAGATGTCACAAATACAAAATTAAGATCACCTTTATTAAACACATTCATTTTATTGTGACTGATCAATCAATGACACAAAATATTGGAAAATCTGGCAAAATGATCTATGGAGAATATGACATTATGGCAGATACTTCAAGTGAGAAGCTTTTAAACACAGCACCGGGGTACCTGTTTTCAAGTAAGGCACCTCAATGCACTTTTAATGTTAAGCATGTTGAATATGAAAGAAACAAGATAACTGACTGAAATTTGAGCCATTGAATTGTTTTTTTGAAATATAGAACAAACTCAACCTACACATTGTTTTAAGTTTGGAAATAAGTTCAGTGCCCCCAAAAAGCTGAAAAAACATAAACTTTGTAGAGTCCTTACATCCATGGATATTTGCCATGTCATTATATTGATAAAGCAACTTCATAAGAAAAAATTGTTCTTATAAATGTCCAATAATTTAGAAAACTAGAAAGTCTAAATGTGAGCTTGGGACAGTCTGACAGAAAGTTCTCTCTTTTGGCAATTTCATTTGTAACTGAAATATTTTCCAAAATCCAAACTGTTCTGAAACCAGAAGTTTAATATACATTTGAAGAAATTTCTTGACTCATTTTCTACATTTTGCTAACAATGTTTTGTTGGATCAATCACTTGACTACCAGGTCCTAGGCCTGTACTATTTTGAAGAGTTTCGACTTCAGACTACACCGGTGAGTGCACAGCAGTTTAAAAAAGATTAAACTTAAAATTTATGAACAATGCAGGGTTCTATAAAGCAACTAGTTCAACACAGAGAACCCCCACATCACTTCAACCTCCCCCCCCAATAATTTGCAGAACCATGGAGGATGTTCTTATTCCTCCATGGTGGACCAGGCCGTAAAATCAGAATTGCGGCCAATAAATAACAACTCTGTATAGTTTAATCTCCTCACCGCATAATGTTAATTGTGATCTAGTGCTTTGACCCAATTTTTTTTTTCGTTAAGAAACTATTTTCACGATTGAACCATGGAGGTAGGCTACCTCCATGATTGAACTGAACTGTTTATGTTGAACCGAACAGTCGTAAACAAAAGGCCCAAACTTTAAGTCGCCAAGAAAAGTAACTCAACGACCCGTGCAGTGCACTCCCTTTGCAGACTCGACAGAACACGGCAAGAATGCTTCGGTTTTGCTTTCGTGCACGACGACATAAAGCGGCTGTTTATTTTTCTATATCAATGGCGACTGTTTCACGAAGTCTCGCCATTGTAGCAATAACCTGGAGAAACAGTCACCATGTTGAGCGTCAAAAACCCCTTGTCCTTACGCCAAAATACAACCACTCTACCCACAAATTATCAGTTTTAGCGGTTCGTGGTAATTCATGGTAAAACTATTCGGCAACGAGATGAAATAGAAAGATTTAATAGCTCACCCGACAGGCTGTTGAAAATCGCCTCCGCCATTTTAATGCTGAACGACGCAGTGTGCAGAAAATTTATATCCTACCGTTCTAATGGACACGAATGTATATGCGAATTCTCCACCCTGTGTCTCCTTAAGAGTCGAACATCAGTTTGAGAATAAAGCTCTCCTAGAGAGGATTATCAGATAAATTTAAGGGTACAAATTATGAAGAAAAGGAGATTTCTTATGGCGTTTGTCCAGATGATCAGTAGTAAAATGAACCAATGGCAGTCCCAAAACTAATAAGCATAAAATAGCCACAGCCCAGCGAACACGTTGTCGCTGGCACTCAACGGCTGTTACTATTACTGCAGTTAAACCATTGACGCGCGTGGGAACCAGTATATCTCCAGCGGAAGGATAAACTTGCAGCACTAGTCACGGTTTGAGCACATCGTCTTATGAGTAGACGTTCGCCGTCTTGCAAATTAATGTAGATCGCCCTTGGAAAACGTTAAGGCAGGTTCTAGATCGCCAAAAGTTCCAGAATAGGATTTTATACTGAGGCAATCGACTTAGCACACCAACCTTATTAACATCTATAATTATGTATTTGTTAGCAGCCGGCCATCATTGCTTTATAAAGAGTAGACCTTGATTTAATACATTTCACTACAAATTCATGTGGAGCCATGTTGACACTTGTGCCGCCTTGTCACAAAAAGGCTTATCATTTAACACAAAATAAAACCATACATCCTCATCTTTCAAATGATGAACCCATTCATCCTATTATTTCCAAATTGTTTCTTCCAACACAATTCACCACATCTCGGAAACAATCCCAGATTTGCTCAAGCTTCTTTTTGCATTTGGACTTAGAACATTGAATAGAGGGGCACTAGATGGCTCAGAAACATTTCTTAATGTGTGGGAAACAGATGAAGAACACTATAATAATGGAGAAATAATGGACTAATACAGAATAAAACAATGAAAATTTTCACATTAAAATAAAAACAAGAAATGAAAAGAAAGGTATCAAGATATACCTTTGTTATATTTCTTAAGACCCGGGACTGTTGGCTTGATTCTTGGGAAGTGAAAAATCTATTTATAGATAATAAGCACCCTGATGTATTTTTAAATTCTATAAATAAAATTTAAAAATACATCAAAAATTCTATAAATAGAATTTAAAAATACGTCAGGGTGCTTATTATACAAAGTATATGTACTATTAAACATCCTGAATGCAAGAACTGTTTTAACAAGTCCATTCCAAAATGTAATTCAAACTGCTTTCGTTCTTTGTCTCCTTCAAATTTTGGATAGGAACTGTTCAAATGGAAAAACATGTCTATGCTGGGCTAAAGTGGGGTGGCAGTGGTGGAACTTTCACCGCCTTGGTTGAAAAATATCAGTCTGGTTTTTCTTCATAAGGAATTTTTCCTGGCCAGATGACCAAACAGCTCAACAGCTTAATGTGAATTAAATGATAGAGGAAGCCAAGAAATGCCAAGAAAGGTTGATAGTTTGGATCGAACAAATCCCTTTTATCAGTTGAAAAAGGGGAAAATTTGTTAATTTATTGCTGAATGCTGGTCTAAAAAGATGTCTGTGAAGAAAGCGGTTTTTCATTTTCGTTCATCCAACAGAATATTTAGCACCAATTACAGGATAAAGTGATAATTAAGAAGACAATGAAGATATGTTCAGCTTTAGAGGTGGGAGGAAAACCCAGAATGAATATTCCAGGGAAAACCTACAGAGTCTGGAAACCAAATCCACATGCTGACCTAGGTGGAATTCGAACCCGGGTCGCAGATGTGGAAGGCGAGGAAAGAGCTGCTACACCAACCTGTTTCCTCAACCTGTTTCCTCAACCTGTTTCTTCAACCTGTTTCCTCAACCTGTTTCCTCAACCTGTTTCTCCTATGTATGCAGTGTAGATAAAACTTTAATGCATTTCATTTGAAAGGTCTGAAGAAATTTTGTTCTCTTTGTGGGGCAGATTTTGAAAATTAAGCAATTTGAAGACTCCATTTTTTCAAGCAAAAATAAGAGCAAGCCAAGACATCTCGTCATTCCTTCTAGTATCTGAAAACCATTCAAAATCAAATGTTTATTAAAGAAAGAGTTGTGTGCCTTCAACTGTTTTGATGTCCCTAATGTTTCCTCACTTCCGTCTCTTGTTGAACTTGCTCGGTTTGAACTTGGACTTGTTTTGTTTACTGGACTTAAATGAAGCTTTCTCTGTTCTTTTCTGTTCCTTGCGGGCTTCATGAGTTCTGCAAACAGAAAAAAAAGGAAGAATAGTCCAGAATTACAAAGAAATTTGGAGTTGTTACAAGGAGGTGTAACAAAGAAGCAAAATTGTAGGATTAGTGATTTTGTTGTACGTTTTATGTCAAATGAAGAGAAAACATGCTTAGAAATGTAATTAGTCTGTGAGCAATCTTCAGATTGAAAATCAAACATTCTTCCTCTTTGCCAGAGGTCTGAATATCATTCACAAATAAAAACTCAATAAATGGACCAGCATAACATTTGAATAATAAACCATTTTACCCCTCTTAATAAACATTACTTTGAAACTTCTAAATTGTATTTTACAATTGGTTTGAAAATTATTGGTAATAGAATTAAATACTAACTTGTTTCTGAACTGTTTGACAGAGCGTTTGCCTGTTTGAGTAAGCTCTTTCTCAAATGACGACTTGAACTGGCCACCATTTGTTTTCTTTTTTCTAACGAATGGCTTCTTGTTTTCTGTGAACAGAAACAGGACATTTGTCAAGAAATTCCACAATATATGGACATATTCCAGACACAAGCTAGTTGGGAGTTGTCAGGTGCCTCGAGTCAGATGCCTTGACACAAATCTCACACACTAATGGAAATTAACAGACACTGCCAAAACATTAACCCCATAATGCCCATTTCAGACATCAATCAAAAAATCAAATCCACTTTAGATAAGCCTCCATCCCACTTTCACGTGGACATTTTCATCTTAAAAACTGCAATTGAGAGAAACAAAAATATGGCACACTTTTCAGCACATACCAGTCAAAAAAAATGGAGCTTACTGTGCCATGTGTACACTGTTGAAAAGAAAGACACATGATAACTCAGATCGTGGAAGATCCTGCCTACTGCTCTTGTGGACAAGCAATGTATCATCCTCTACGGATACATATCAAAAGCTGATAATCATTTAGCATTATACCTGACGGTTGTTCTTGATTCCTTAAACCTCGGATGACATGACCTTTGTGTGACCTCTTGGCTTCTCTCTTGGAGAAAAGCTGGGCCTTCTCCAATTCTCGCTGGATACGACGCTCATTCTAGATGGCAAGCAAACACAAATTTAGTTTATAATCATATGACCAAAAATATTTGGGGCAAGTCAGAAAATTCTTTTGACTTTTGGGAAGGAGTATGTCATCATGGACAGAGTAAGTTTGAGAAAAGAGCCAATATCACCAGAGAGCCTTTAGTTTTCACTTACTTGATCACTAGCCACCTGCTCCTCCTGCTGTTTCTTGACCTTCTTCTTCGATTTTTTATCCATTTTTTCTGGATTTAGTTTAAGCTTGTCTAAAAAAAAAGGCAAACGTGAACAATTTTAAATGACTACAATGGATACAACAGTAAAAGAAATGTTTCCAACCAAAAACAACTCCAACATTTCTGTAATTTCCAACCTCTTCTGGTCACTTTTCCCAAGTCTAAATTCAGCTGACATGAAGTCAAACAAGCAAAGTGTGAGCACTGACCTATTTCTTGCACCCGTTCTTTGTGTGTCTGGAACCACGTCCTCTTGGGACGACTGAAGATTTCTTTCTGATGTTCTAGCATGGCGTTAGCCTTGTGCATTTGCAGCTCGGTGATACGCATCTCTTTCTCTTCTTCTTCCAACCGCATCACTTCCCCGATGTCTTCCTCCAAGCTTGTAATCTTGTCACGGTACTTCTGTACAACATCTGTAATAGATTTCATTCAAGAAGATAAGATAATTTATCTACTCACACTCTCTTCCGCTGAAATGTGCCAAACACTTTTATAAACTATATAAAATATCAGAAAATCACTTCAAACTTTTCATTTCAGCCATACAAATACGACTATGTAAGGGGCTGTCCAAAGTTTTCAACATTTTCACAGCAGTACAGAGTACTTTTTCCCAGACCCCCCTCCCCCAAAATAGTACTTATCAACATTTTTCGAGATCTTGAAATGCTGACGGTGTCCTGTAGGCACAACATTGCTAGAAAGTACCACAATCCATAACCATATACGTGCAAATATATGCATTTTTGAAAATCTTTATGTATTTAAAACTAAAAGATCAAATATGAAAAAGAAAATGTAAACACATCATTTAACATTTTTTTTCATTCATGTTTAATCATCAATTTGAGGGTGAATTTTTTTCCAAATCTAACGATGTTTAATAAGCATATGTCAGTCTTTATACTTCTATGGCATGGTTTCACTTAAAGAAATATGCATATGGAAATGGAGTTCTTAAAAAAATTCAATTGACCAGTTTCATTGAAATGGTTGAAGACTACTGTAAAGTTACTACAGGTCGAAAATTATACTCCAATCATATTTGGAAATAAATCAATCAAATCAAACCTCAATAAAATTATGTTGCTAAATGTTGATACCACATGTAGGAATGCTGTGTTACGATGTCAAAGGTCATTTTCATAGGCCATTTTCCAATACTCTACTTTGTCTCTGTTTGAGGCTTCGTCTCCGAGGTCAAGCCCTTTGCAATTGTGGGCCTAAATTGTTGAAATATAATCAAAGTAATATAATGCTTGACTCTTTTGAATTTTATTTTTTATTTTGGGGCACTATCAAACTGATTAATACGCTTACAGTTCCAAGTCATGTAGGAAAAATAGTTGAAGCCTCATTAGTTGAGTATTTGAAAATGGACTGTACCGCTGGCGTGTCGCACTGTATGTACTGAGCTGACAGACGTGATCGCCCTGATTGGCTGGGTTCGTGTACATTCACTACACGTACATGCATTGTACATTGAACTCCATGCTTGAACCACCTGGCCGTGCTACAGTGACGTGGGTACGATGCATGCGAACCTTGGAGCAAGCTTTCAGCGTGCAACTGGTGATTACGTAAATGCTTGCTTTTTTCTTGAATTTTCATATTTTACATTGGAATGAGAATACTTCTGAAAAATCAACATTTTACAGGATCCAAAAAGTCACATACAGCCCACGACCGCCTCCCCCGTCGTACACTTTGTACGACCATGAAAATGTTGAAAACTTTGGACGGCCCCTACACACCAACAGATTACTTGTTACCGAGTTTGATCTGCTTACCTTGAGGTACTATTCTACTTTTAACTGGATTATTTGCTTTCTTCACAATGTCCTTCAGAAGTTTCCTCTCTCGTTCTCCTACAAGACTAACAGCTCTATGACAAGAAGACGATTCAGAGAATATACATTGTAAGTGTGGAAGCCAAGGAATAGGTTTATGAAGCTAGAAAGGCTCATACGTACCTATGTCCTTTAACACTAACCGCCAAGCATATTGTTTGGCTTACACTACACAGTACTACAAAATACTAAGTAATAGTCTGAGCCTGAAGGACCTAGCGCTACAGATTACTACTTCCAGCTAGGTTACTTCCATTGTTACTCATACAGAGAACGATAAAGCCATACATTCATAGTGCCACAGCACTGTATGGTACATTGTCTTATCTATTGTATTTTATGGCTTCTGAGAACAATGTGGTCATGTCCTCTTACAAGCGGCAGCACTGACTACTACATTTTACTGCAAGTAGTAATTTGTAGTATTATGCAGGGTAAGGGTTAAAGTACTATTCAGTTCTAAGACCAAACAGCATTTAACCTAAGGATGAATCTCATGATATGCTTGCACTTACCGACCACTTTTGCCAGCCCTGGCTGTTCTTCCAACCCTGTGTACATAATGCTTCAGTGTACTTGGCAGAGTGAAATTTATTATCTAAATAAAACAGAGGGACACAATGTGCGTTGTGAACATAAATACAAAACGATCATGAAAATTTTACATCAAATGTGAAGAAATTTGACCTTGAGTCCTAAAACTAGTTCCAAGTCACTGATCTGTAGAGAACTAACGTCAATATTAACAAAATTCCGATTATGTAAACCTACACTGCCGAGTAATAAATGCCATTAATGTCACTAAAATATTTGCCAAAAATGTTGTGGAGCAACAAAGATTTCATATTCCTTTCTTCTTAAAGGTGACTTAAGGTAAATACATCATCTCAGGCCCTCACTATACCATGCCACATTAATCACAACTAAATGGGTACATCTACGATCTCAATATCGATCCTTAATCTTACTGTTTTAACCCCCTCAATATCCAGTCCTCTTGCAGCTAGATCAGTGGCAACTAACACATCAATACTCTCTTCTTTGAAACGGCGAAGTGTTTCCAATCGCTACAAATAAGAGAGATAGCTATTACTCACACCCTGCAAGCAATGACAGGCATCTCCAAACTGTTAGGAAATACATCAGTTAATAAGCACAACTAAGGATAACTTGAAAGCTCAGCGAGAGGAATTTAACATTCAACTTTTTGGGGTGAGTTGCTGTAGCTCACCTGTGCCTGAGATAAGTTGCCATGGAGCTCACCAACATTAAGCCCAAACAGTCCCAAGATTATGTGCAGTCGATGAGCTTGGACCTTGGTCTGTACAAACATGATGCAATGATCATGGAAAGTCCGACTGCACAATGCTGCACAAAGCAATGCAAAAGGAGAAAAATCATATTTATCTCAACAAATGTGCATGTATCATTTCTTCACAATCCCAAATAGCCTGATCAGTGCTTTTGTATCAATCCAAATGGAAATAGGATGTTATGTTTAGCACACAAATTAGAAAACAAGCATAAGAATAACAAAGGATAAAATATTGTGAAATTCTGACCACACGCCAAACAGCATGCAATGCACTGATTTTGTAAATCTTATTTTCATTCAGAAAGTACCTGCCACAACAGCTTCTCTGTCACCCTCTCTGTTTGGACGAATGCGAATGAATTCTTGTCGTAGGTTATACGCTACATCAGTGTTCTCATTGATAAACAGCTTGACTGGGTTCTTGAGGGAAACTGCAACAAGATCTTTGACCTGTAAGAGAAGAAGTCAGGCACGATTTCTCAAATCTCACTTTTGCAATACTCTAGACATTATTACGAAGCAAAGGAAGGAGCCAGTGATGGCATCTTATCTGCAACGACTGCTGTGTGCAATTACCACCTTTTCAAATACCAAAGAAGTCTCCTACACCGTTTTGGCTCACTGGAAGTACTGGAGAGAGGACAAATGATACAAGAGCGCAAATTGAACAAATTCACAATCATCAATCACGCTAATTGTGTTGTTTACAAATGCTAAATGTACCTAACAGTATTTCACAGCGAACTTTATACCTCATCTGTCATAGTAGCAGAGAATAACATTGTCTGTCTGCTGTGAGAACACAGTCTGATAATTTCCTTCATCTGCTCAGCAAAGTACTCGTCCAGCATCCTAATTTGACACAAGACAGATAAAACCAACAATTTAGGAGTATTGAGAATGAGTATGAAGTTTTTCTAAAAACTCGATGGTTTCAGCATAAAATTTTTCCTGATTCTGGAAAAATTGGTAGCTTTCCTCTCTAAATGTACGACTGAAAAAATAAGATTTGAGGTTTTACCTGTCAGCCTCATCAAGAATGAGAATTTCAACGTCTTTGAGGTCAAAGGATGGAGCATTATGTAGATGATCAATGAGACGACCTGGTGTTGCTATGACGATATCAGGGCCTTTCCTCAACGCTGCTTCCTGGAGCTTCACATCCAAACCACCTGAAAGGGATTTCATAATCAGCATTTTATAATTTAAAAAAGTGAACTAACAAGACTATGGGGCGGAGTCAATTAGAATAATTCACTATTCGAATATTCAACATTCAATTTGATCGAATATCTGAATATTCAGTCGCACCGACCGGCAGATTGTTGAACAAACCACATACAAAATCAGTTGCAATAACATACACAATGGTATTGTACATTATGATCAATATAATAGCTTCTCATATCTAGGAGTATCTCCAACCATGATTTAGGAAGATTTAAGAGATGAACAAGACTTCTTGCCCTGTGGAATATTTCTATTCCTTTGAAATTATTTAAAGAATAAGTTACTTTTTAAATTGTTGTAAGATTTCTGACACTTTTCATTTGAATCTACTTGAAACAAGCCTCCATAGTGCAATTTTTCTCATTTAAAACAAAAGAAAAATTTTTCGTCCTTTTCATGAATTTTGCTTTCGAATACTCAAATTCGAAAACAATATTCGAATATTTGACAATTGATTGAATATTCAGATATTCAGCACAGTCCTACAAGAGTAAGATTCAAATTCACCACCTAAAGAAAAATATATCATTATGATGATCGTATGGTCAAAATGCAACTGCTTCATGATTTCATAAATTATCTGCAGAAATTACTCGACTCTAAAATAAAAAAAGAAGAAAATCTACTTTGACAGGATTCCAGCTTTGATCTCAGTAATACTGAGACAACAGTGCGCTACTAGACATACTCTCTCTTTTCCAGAAATACTACTACACTCATCTTCTTAGCTTGTGCAGTTAGACAATGATTACATGATTAGATCACGATCATTGATTAATAAATTCAACGAAGACACCATGTCACTGATGTCACACATACCAACTGCTAGACAGCACTCTATACTGCTGAATTGGGCCAGTTCCCTGGTAACCGTATGAACCTGCACACCTAGCTCTCTGGTGGGTACCAGTACCAAGACACGAGTGATTGTCAATGCTTGCTTGGGCTTATACAGCAGTCGCTCCAGAACAGGTAACATAAACGCTGCCGTTTTACCTGTGTTAAATGGAAGTGGTTGAAATTCAAGTTTTGAATCAAATGAACTTAATGTCGCAATGCCTCACACTGACTTCTCAGTACCCCTTAAATCTTCAACACTTTAATATCTATAAAATATCAGATGAAACTGAGGAAGATAAGCAGTAGCTTGACTTTCATTGACCAATTCAAACAACCAAAGTAACCCACTTACCAGTTCCTGTAGCTGAGCAAGCACAGATGTCCTTACCAAGAAGAGCTACTGGGATAGTCTGAGCCTGGATGGGGGTCGGCCTCACAAAGTTTATTGCAGTTATGGCCTGCAAGTATAAAAATACCATCAAGTTATCAACTCACCATTTGGAACTTGCAAGAACAAGAGCGATTCACAGCATTCTCTAAAAGTAAATGCCACCACTCGACAAACTGACTCCAAATTTCCAACCTTGTCACTTATCACCTATGGAGGGGTTCCAAAGATTTCAAAAGTGACTATGAGTTTTTCCTTGACACAATACAAAGAATGATAAACTAATTACCTTGAGAAGTGGTCTGGACAGGTTCATCTCTTGGAAGCTGCTGTAGCCAGCCAGCTCTGGCGCTTCATCAAAGAATTTGGCCTTCTTTGTTTCTTCATCATCAGAATCAGAATCATCTACTCATTGAGAATATAACAAAAAATTGCACTTTTAGTGGACACTTTTATTTCCAAATAACTTTTGTTAACTTTAAACTAGAAATTTCTTTTACCCATCTATATCACACTTTGGTGAAACAATATTACAATTTATATATTTTGATTTTAGAATAAAATAACTAATGCTTGAATTTGATGGCTCATTTAACCCCTTGATTAGACAATAGCACCTATTATTTTTCAGCCCTCTTTAGTGGTATAATTTTGCTACATGTGATACACTGGAACCAGGAAATTAATATTATAAACAGAAAAATAAAATGGTAAATATTTCAAGTTGGGACCTTTTTTATGTTTCCTCTTGATTCTTTTCTCACTGGTTGATTTGACTTTGATTTGGTCCCATGTCATATCCTCCACTCCCATATCTTCATCCTCGATCTCTTCTTCCTCATCATCTGCACTATTGTCATGGTTACTATCTTCTTTTGCACCACTTTGAAATGCATGATCTCCCTTTGTCACATCCAATTCTTTTGCTTTAGCTTTGTCAAGTTCCTCAGACTCCTTTTTCTGCAGTTGGCAAAATTGCAACATCAATGAGGTTAATATAATTTTCTACAGGCATTTTCTATGAATATTAACCAGAATTTGAGAATGACTCAAGAGAATTAATGAATGATGAAAAACGTACAATGCTTCTTTGAGAGCTTAAAATGTTGAGGAAAGTTATGAACAGGACCAGACTTGGCAATAAATGTGCTGCCATCGGAAGTCCAAAAATTTATTACACAATCTATGCAAGGAAAAATGTGAAAAAGATGTTTGACACAACTTTACATGTAAATTGAAGTAATACAAATGACAACTTATACTATACTTACTTTTCTCTTCTCACTTCGGATCTTGGCAATTTTTTGCTCCAACGAGGTATTTGTTTGAATCAGTGTGTGGCCTCGGGGCTTCAAAGTTTTAATTAGGTTTGAGGTCCAAGCACTGTTTTCATCAAAGGCACGCTCTGAGAATACAAAGTCCTGCGAAAAATCTTCCTGGCCCTTCTTTTGCCTCTTAAGTTTGGACAATTTCTTTGGCCTGAGAGCCTATTGAGTATAAAAATCAACAAAAAGAAAGGAAAACACAGAAATGCATAATTTTTGTTTGGCTCTTCGATGGTAAAATTAATTTTACCCTTCAATGGTATTAAGTTCTTGGATAATATTTAACAGTTGTTAATGAAAATCAAGTCAGGAAACAAGATATGGAAGAATTTCTCAGCTGACAATATCAGAGCAAGTACAATTTACATCATGTATATGTACGTAGATGCAATTTAACTTCTGTTCTTAAAATTTAATAACATTAACAAGAAAAAATATTTTATAGAAAAACTATACTAAAATATTATAGTGAAAAAAACAATTCAGCATATTTATTTGTCATGTTTTACTCTGTCAGGTCTGTTCTTTTTGAGGTCTCACACCATGCCAAAAAGTTCTTGTAAACATCTTTATTAGAAAATATTAACTTTCAACCTATTCAGTGTTTAAACATGTCAAATGTTATAGTCAGTAAACATGGTAAATCTAATCAAAACATGATCATCATGATGATAATAACAGAGAAAAAACTGATAAAAACAATTTCAAAGTGAGTGTACATGGTAAAACTTCAACGCCATATTCATCTAACTAGAAGAGCAATTGCATTCACCATGTTCACGCCATGCTGAACCCTGGTGTCGGAAATAAGCACCTTTAACATTAAGTTAAACTAATTACATGTATCACCCACGTGAGTATGCACGTGTACATGTATATGTAACGTGTCGTGTGTTTATAAAGTCCTATTTCAAGTTGCACGACAAAACAGGTCATAACAACCACAAAATACAGAAAAAATTGTTATTGAAAGGATCAAGGTATGTGCAAGTTTTTCTCCACAACACTACCTCCTCGTCGCTACTCGTGTCTTCTGAGGCAACAGGTATTTCTTCGTCCTCTTGAATCGTCCCGATGAAGTCACCGGGCAGCGCCATTTTGAAAGGATTTTTACACACAACAGCGCGCAGCCGCACAACTAGTTAACGTGTTTTATATCCACCGGTTTGCTTGTAACTTGGATAAATTAAACGATTAGCAGTTAAAGTATCCAAGTCTAGTTGCCATTTCATTGAAATTATAAGCTTGTACAATTTAATTGTGGTGTACAGACTAGAGGTAATTTTCTCATGATCTTAATTGTGAATGATGATTCAACATGTATGATCATGATGATGTATAGAATGACATGAATGTGAAAATGTGTCCCTTCTATTGGTGTATTTTTCTCTCTTTTACACTTTTCTCGAGTACCTTGGGGGACGATCCGTTTGCTGTGAATACTGCAGATTTCACTGACACTACGAAGCAGGTTTTTGCAGGTGGTTCTGCGGACGGAATCGTCGCAGCGTACGGTGACTTTGACTCGGATAAACGCACTGACGTTTTTGTTCTTCGAGAAAATGGTTTGTAAACACTATACGTTTTTATATCAGTTACGTTAGTGGAAGATTATGAGCACACAAAGAAGCAAAGAAATAAAGGAGAAGAATATGAACAAACATGACAAATACAAAAAAGAAAGATGTGCATAAAATTTCCATAACTAGATCAAACATATTTATTTTATATAATTAATTAGGGGGCCTAGATCAAATATGTAAAACATACAGACATGCATCATGTGCATGCTGAACACTTTCAGCTGATCAGCAACGTTGCCCGGTCAACGTTTTGTGCATTTATTGTGCAGCAGAATTTTATCATGAAATTTTCAAGCTTGTACTTGCCATGTTTACATTTGAGCATTTTATCACGTGTGAACTGACTCTTAGTTTGCCTTTTTTTTATTTTTATTTTATCATGTTTATTGCTTGTCAAAAGTTGCCTTTTTTCAACTTCCCTCGCAGTGTAGGTCAGCTTTTTATTTCTACAAATGATCAATTTGGTCTTTATCTTTTCATTTTTGCCAGGCCATGTCATGGACATCTACTTCCAACAGATGGACGAGTCTGTTACCTTGTCAAAGAAACTACACAATGTGTCCATTCGGTAAGACAAACTGCATTAATAACTAGGTTTTTATCTTGTTGCTGGATTTCAGGAATTGTTGCATTTTTATGTGTGGTTTGGATTTATGTACATTTTTCACATTTGTGCAGTTCAGGCTTTCTAGATTTGCAGCATACATGTATTTTATTCCTCTTTTAGAATCAATGACACCATAACAAGCGTTGTCCCTGCTGACTTTGATGGGGATTCCCAGATGGATGTGCTGATCACTACAAAACCTAATGGCTATGTTTTTAATGAAGGAGTGCCCACCTCTGCATTTGTTTATTGGGGACAAAATGCAAAATACAAATTGGGTAAGGAAAAAAGTCATTTTCTTTTTTTTTTTAATCATTGAGCTGTTTAATTTGGTGATAGAGATTTGCTGATGTTGTGACTATCTCTTTAGGTGTGATTTTTGAATTTCAAATTGAGAGAAAAGCACATGGATCCTTACAATAATTATTAACCTTTGCAGTTATCAAGAGCCTTTGATTTCACAAGGTTGACCATGACCATCTTATTTCTTTGACAGGGCCAATTACAACAGTAAGCAATGATTTACAAGGTCAGCCGTTACTAATGGAGTAAGTATGTGTGTACATCCTCGGCATAGTATAAATTGGGTTTAAGGAAAGGAGGAGAAAAGCAAACTTCACTTTCTTGAGAGTCAGATTTTGAGAGTCAGAATTTTGTTCATTTTTTTTTTCAGTAAAATGCTAAAGAAATGCCAGTAACATTTTGTTCTCGCTCCTGTTTTCTGTTTACACAGCTATAATGCTGACATGATTCCAGATTTGTTTGGTGTAAATACAAGTGGAGTCAGACAGTTTTGGACTTGCAAGTAAGTATCAAGCATCTTATTCTCTGTTCTCCTGAAAACGAACAGAGCAAGCTTTTCGAAACATCAAGCCCCCCAGTTGTTATTAGAACACCTGCTCAGGGAAGAGATAGATCACATGGTGCCCCTACAAACCACGTTACTATCAAGTAATTTATTCACATCCAAAAATGCATTGTAGTCACAACATTGGTATGATTCTTTTAATGTTGAGATCAAACAATAACTGAGAAAAAGCACAGGGTATACCTGGAGGTGGGGGCCATTATTCAAAGAGGTTGAACGTTGCTCATGCAAGAAACTTTTACTTTTGGTTTCACAAATCTGTTCCCCTTTAACCGATAAATCCATCAGCGTATCTGATACTACAGTGGATTCTTCAGGTACATCTAGCATGATCTAGAGAAAAGGCCTACCTAAGATAAATTTGTTGTGTGCCCGGCAGAAGGGCGTAAGCACTTAGGCCCTTTTGCCGGGAAGCATGATCACTGCAAAAAAAGTTTTCCCGGCAAAAGGATGAAAGTATAAACTATTGCATTTCAATGAAACATGAAGATTTCTTGGCAAAAGTAGAAAAAAAAGCCCAAGTCCTTTAATAAGTTGTTCAAAGGTTACTTTTTGTACAGCCCAGGTTGATTTTGTAGTAAATTATATTAGTTTTTACTAAATAAAGAGAGTGTGTTTCTTACGCCCTTTTGCCGGGAACATTTTTTCTGCTATGATGATGCTTCCCGGCAAAAGGGCATAAGTGCACTTACACCCTTCTGCCGGGCACCCGACAAATTAGAAACTCTTTATAAATTTGCCGTTTTCTAGTGACACAAACAAAGATCAGTTCATCAGTGTACTACTTAAAGGTGAAGACGCTCCGCTTAGTATCCCCAACTCCAACTCATTCTTGGATGTAACCAGTGACTATGCTACTGACCTCATCGTGACTTCCCTCTCTGAAGAGCATAAGAACCAGTTTGAGAGATGGGAGTTACGGGATTCAGATGACTGGAAGAAGACAGGGGGTTACGGTCTACCACCAGAGAAGAAAATCACCCACGTTGGACAATCTTCATTTGCTGATATGAGTAAGCCTTTGGTTTCATGTTTTAACAAGGTGTAGTTGTTTTTAAGTTGCATTTAGATTATAATTATCATAGAGCAAAATCTGTTGTAACAAGAAGAATGTTAGGGGGAGGTTTCTAAACTGGTGAAACTTGAAAAATTTGGGAGTTAGCCGGAGGACACTTGGAGTACCATTTACAGTCTTACGTACGTATGTACGTACAAACCAGTTTTTCAGACTACGTGTTGGTAATTTATGTCTATGTTAATATTAAATAAATATTATGATATTGGTCCTAAAGCCCTTTTTCCCCTCTTTGTACTAGATACTAGAAAAAGCTCAGCTGTTTTTAGACATAATCCAACTTTTGCAATTTAACAAACAAAACTTAGTATTCTTTCTTTTCATGTGCATGCTTACAGATGCAGATGGCAAGATTGATCACATTTTACCTGTGTGCTTGGATGATAAATGTCAACAAAGTCGAATTTATTTGTATGACGGAGCAACCAAGATGGTAAACCAATCACACACGTGGCTATTTTTGTGCAAAAGCAGACTATTATGGGATACCCATCATATTTTCTCTAGAATTCCTTTTACTTTGCTTCTTGAGAAATATAGATGCCAACTGTCCAAGTACCACATCAGTCCAAATGTCCAAGATGTTTACCTCAACCCTGGGTGATTTTGCTATTTTCCTGAAATCCTCTCAAACTGGTTTATGTAATGTTTGAATATTGGACAAACATTATTAAACCGCCCTCTTAACGGATCTTTTCTCTAAAAACTGTTGGTAGTAGACAGATATGACATGGTTTGAAGGCCAGTAGTGGATTTTTAGCTTTCCAAGTTGACAAACTTGTTCCCAAGGGCCAAGGCAACAATCTACCTGAAATAAACTATGGTATCTTTGTTTTACCATATCTCAGTTGCCATTAAAAATCAAGAGCAAAGAAAAGCTATCATAACCACAACGGAATAACATGCATCAAGGACTTACATGTTTCTATGTGCATGCCCAGCAAACAGCAAAAATAGTGACTGGCACATAATGATGAATAGACCAGTGAGAATGCAGACCTTGATCAATGGTCATGAATATGTATGAGGTATATTTATTGGTACTAGGTTTGAAAATGGCCCAGTAAAAAGCTTTTTTTCCCTTTTAATACTTTCAGTGGCGTCTGTATTTAGATTTGGCAAACATTGCGGAAGGAAAGACATGGGGATTTGTCCCTCCTTTGGAAAAGTCTAGATGGGCTTACTTACCCATCACTGTACGAGTTGGGGACACCAACATGGATTCCTATCCAGACATTGTCTGCATTCTACGCTTAAAGAGCAATGGGTAAGACACAGAGTTGGGATGTAGTGAGATGCTGAGGTGATTCAAGCCTCAAGAACCTTGATGTCACTCCCTTCATTCCACTGTTTTTTCTCAGTGGTAACATTGCACACTGGGAAGCCATTTCTGAATCACTTGGTAGTGGCTTGGTATTACACAGGAGTCTATGATAGCAACCATAGCCAGTTCCTTTCAGAGGACGCTGAAAGAGTGTAATTGTGTAATTCTAAGCCAAAGCCACAGTGATTTGGATGTGGCTTGATTTTGTGCACATTCAGAAGAAAATTGAAAGTACAGCCACCATGTATAGTACAGGTGTGAACTAGTGCATTATTGCACAGTGTATTGGCTATTAGGCACATAGCATAAATCTTCTCTTCATGCATGGAGTTGGAAAGCTAGCACTTTCTCAACTGGTTTTACCTAAAATATTGTAAGATATCCTGGGTATGAAACGTGAACCCCAGTGGGAAAATCTGTCAGAATCTGCTGTGAAGAGACAGAAAATTGATTGTAGGCTAACAAAATTTCAATTAATCAAATATTGCAAGTTGTCCTATTCTGATGTCTGTTGTCTGATTTGATGGGTCTAATGTCCCAAAACTTGACAGCTGAACACATCTGATAATCTAAAAATATCATGACCATTCAGAATAGTTGTTTTTTAATCAAAGAATCAATCATTCATTTTTGTCACAAAATCCAAACTTCAAATTAACACCATCCTCCTGTCTTTGCATCTAACAACATTTTGTATTTTGATTTGTGAAAGCACGAGAAGAGTTGTCATCCTTGAAAATAAAGACGGGACAAGTTTGTCGGCAGTGTGGGACAGCAAAGCCCTCAATAACATTCAGATGCCCATCCTGGCTACATTCATGGATTTAACACACACAGTAAGTGTTAAGTTTACACCACCAAATTTTCACTAGCTGGATGGGCGGCAAAACATTACCACAGTTGGAGAAAATAATCCTCAACCAATGACATGATATTTTTTGCTTTTTTGTGTATGCATGATAGTTTTGAATTTCCAGTGTTGAAGATTTATGAAATAAATTGAGATTTTAAAGTTTGTACAAGCAAAGACTGCCTGTCCTGATAGTCTTTACCTGTCCTGTGCATAGGTGGAGACATTGTTGTTAGTGAAGACAATCATTCAATCAAGTTATGGCATGAATAAGCAATAGCAGATCCAGGGGGGCCAATGGGACCCATGCCCCCTCTAAAAAATAAACACCAATGAGGATTTTTTTCTAAACCAATCAGAGTGAAAATATTAAGTGCATAAACAGAGCTTGTTGAAATTGACAGAGCAAGTTTATTTCTGAGCAGCTGCTGATTTGTGACTGGACAGGTGCAATCAGTCATTACAAAAGTTCACCGGCAAGGCTGTTTACTTGTTTCCCCCCCCCCCCCAAAAAAATCTGGAGCCGGCTTTGCAGATAAGTCTGCATAGATTTGGGAGCATGCAAAACATATATCGGGACATTTCATATGGATGCAATACAGGTGCTCTGCATTGAGCTGTGTTTCATTTCCTGTGTGTTTAGGGGATATTGGACATTCTTGTCGTCAGCCAGATCAACTTGGATGAAACACCTCATATACATGTGATTAAGAACAACTTTGCTGTTGATGCCTACTTCTTCAAAACCCACAGTAAGTTGACCTGGTCAGACCGGTGCATTTTAAACCTTGTCGCCACACTACGCAAGATTCCACCACTTTGACTTCATTTTATATTTCATATATCTCACATTTCACTTAAAACTTGCAACAAACTTTTAGGTTTTATTCATTTTGCCACAAAATATCCTTATACTGTATGATTTTTATTGACAGTTTTGAGTGGTCTGTGCTATAATGACTGCAATGGCCTTTCAACAAAGGTAGTAACATTTGAAAAGCTTGAATTAAATGTAACATTATTAAACAGTTTGGAATATCATAATCTTAAACCAAGGATAAGTGTTGAGTTGAAATTTTGTTTTCAATGCATGTATTTTGGTGTGGACAGTGTGTCCATTTCATGAAATATTGCAGAAATAACATTTCTTTTGACTTTTTCACTGTAGCCGTATGGTGTGAATCAGCCTGGTCCATTTGTTCATTACATTACGACCAGCTCAACTGGTACCCAGCAACTTGGCGCTGGTATGCACTTTTTGATTGTCACTAATGGAAGACTAGCATTCAGTTTTCGCAAGATGTAAAGGTTATAAGACAGACAGCACTCTTGATTGGACCAAGATTGATTGTCCACTCAAAAGGGCAAGGATGAAATCAACCAGTCAGTTGATATAAAATTATTTTTTTTATCAGTTACATTGTATCACAATTAGTTCAACAGTAGCGAATAGTGGCTAAAGAATATTTTGACTTATGTTTGAATGGCTTGTGACCAACCTGATTACCAACCTGATCTTGGAGAAGGAGGAGTGATTTGAAAAGTCTCAACTTTTTTCCACCCACTTTGTGATCTGCAGCTGCACAGTTGTATCAGTCAGCCCACTTCTCCTTACAGCTGCCGTACGTGGTTCTGGGTCTTGGCCAAAACCCAAATTACGTTGACTACCTGACAGTCAGTGTTCCAGCTCCTACAGCAAGACGAGAAGAGGTACACTTGGATTCATAAGCATCCATATTTCTAAATGCAGTTCATCAATTGACTAAAGACGTGTCTTTTGTGGACCACTTTCAGATGTTTAAAAGTTTCAATCGGCTGAAATTGCTTTTAGGTTAAACTAGAAGAAGCAGATGGTAGTGCAAGAAATGAAGGCAATGAAGTCAGGATGTCTGATCATAGGAAGTTCAACTACTGTCAAGCATTCTGTTGGTCAGTAACTCATTTTGTTGGATTTTTCTGTTCTTGACAGAACCCCAGGCAACATACATTTACATCCGTTATTCCCAACTCGGAAGTTATTGTCATACCACAACCTTTGGACACACCAGAAGAGTAAGTACTTTCTGATCGGTTTCCTTCATCTTGATGTTTCCGTTTTAACGTCCTCAGAGCTAAAAATTCACTAGTATTTGATCATGAAAATTTCTCATAACTTTGGCAATTTGATTGCTAAAACACAAAGATTTAAGTAAAATTCAGATGATGAAATAATCAACATGAATAAAGAGAGCTCATGCAGAGATGTGTGTGGAGATTTTGTGCCCCCTTTATTGAACTTTGACCCTTGACCCCTGTTTAGGGGTTATTTGCCAAAAGTGTCGTGTGACATTGAATGTAAACCTTCATATAGTGTAAACTTTCTGATAGGAATTTTTCTGTACAGTAAAGCCCTTATCCAATTTCTTTCATTCATATAATTAGAAAGATTTCAAAAGGAAACAAATTTAAAATATACCACATGTAGTTTTGTGTCTGGTTTCAACTCCCAGAAATATTAAGTTGGTACTCAAAATTGTGTAGTCATCTACAAGTATTGTCCTGGCATGGTCACTGATGACAATTACCACATTTAGCCACATTAAATTTCCAAAGTTTGCAAGATAGTGGTTTTGGATTCAAATGGCAAAAACATAGTCGGATGTGTCTTTATGCTAGCCTTTTACATGCAATATGGGTGTCCATTTTTTATCTGAATGTTACAGAGTACTTGTAATTCCTGTCTGGGCGGGGGGGGCTTCAAGTCCTAGGAAGGCACATATTAAGATGAAGTACCCCACAATGGATAATTGAATGGACTAGGTGTGGAAAATAACTGCATGTGTTTTGAAATAACTGGTGAAAATTGCTTGTGTTCTGTACATTTCACCTGGAGATGAGCACACGAATCTCATCCCCCCAGTCCGCTTTCTGAGGTTTTTTTTTGCCCCAAACTATTTTTGAATCCCATCAAAAGCACATTTGCAGAACAATAATTATGCAACCTTTATTTACAGGAACAAACATTTCATCAAATCATATTTACAAAGAAATGTGCAGCCGCTTTAAAATCACAGGACGACGCAATGACGTTTACACATTTTATCTGTTAATTTATTACTTTAATTACGTGAATGCTTATTTTTAATTTGTTACTATCGGTTGAATGTATAACAAATCATTTATTGCCTGAAATCATGTGTATTTAATAATATGAACTTATTACATAAGTGTTAAATCTTTACACGTGTATAAAAATGTAGAACACTGTCTAGGAGCCCAAATATACCAAGATCCTTTCTTCTCGATAGTCATATAGAAACTCTTGGCATTTTTAGTAGGAAAACTACGGGCTTATTCACCTATAGGGAAGAATTCCATGCACAGACGCCAGTAAATATTCCCTACAGTGACCTGTAGGGGCCATCAGAAAGCAAAAACATGTCCGGAAAAGTTCAACTTAGGAAGGAAAAACCCAAATCGTTTACTTAGAAAAAGGATTCACACCAGATTCATAAGGTATGTGCACCGGGTGTCAAGTGGCGTCTGTACATGGAACTCGTTCCAAACTGTGGTTTCCAAGCAAGTGTACACTATAAGGATCGTTTTCCTCACGGGGCCAAACAGTGACATGTCCTGGTCAGTCTTCAGGCACGCTCCCCACGGATTCGTCGAGCTAGCTGGATATCCTTAGGCATGATGGTAACTCGTTTGGCGTGGATAGCGCACAGGTTGGTATCCTCAAACAAACCGACCAGGTATGCCTCAGCCGCCTCCTGTAAAGCCAGCACGGCCGAGCTCTGGAAGCGCAGCTCGGTCTTGAAGTCCTGAGCGATCTCGCGGATCAGTCGCTGGAAGGGCAGCTTACGGATTAACAGCTCAGTGCTTTTCTGGTAGCGACGAATCTCGCGAAGAGCCACAGTGCCTGAATTGGGAGAGCAAAAAGTCAGGTGGAAAAGTTTTAAGGAGATGTCTAGTCTGAAACGTTCTGCTTTTTACAAGGTAAAAACCCACAGTCTATACTGAGCTACTGATACCAAAATTGGACATGGGGGATGGGGGTGTATTATTTTATTGCATGTATTTTTTTTAACCAAACGAGGAAAATAGTTACTGAAAACCACATTATTTCAAAGGGAACGAAGGCTACACTCCAGCCTGATTTTAGAAAAAAATCCCAACCCAAAAACTGATCCAGTAAGCCTCATACACATTACAGATGTTGGCTTGGAATTTGCAGTTTTTAGGGACAACTTTTACCTGGTCTGAAACGATGGGGTTTCTTGACACCTCCCGTGGCGGGGGCACTTTTCCTTGCGGCCTTGGTAGCCAGCTGTTTTCGAGGGGCTTTTCCCCCTGTGGACTTGCGGGCAGTTTGCTTGGTGCGAGCCATGTTTCAATTCTCGGTGAGAATGCCTTCTGATGAAAGGCACCTATGACGACTTGCTGTAACCTGCTGGTAGTTGGCCGTACCTCTGTTAGTGGTGTCGATCAAACGGCAACCGTGCGTGGACTAGTATTTGGCGGGAATTTTCCGGCGTTTTTATGCACCCCTGATTATTTGTGAGCTCGTCTGTTCATTGGACAAATCACACCTGCAGTTAGCATCGTCAACAAGCATGCGTAACCTGGAATTTGGCGTTTAAAGAAATGTTTTGTATCCGTTCAGCCAGTGTGGGTGAAAAGATTTCGAGTGAATCTTCATGAAGAAGACGTAATGTGATTTAGGTCTTGTCATTTAATTCTGTTTGGTTTTGTGGATCAAGCCAGCATCTCCACTCGACACCTCCTTGGCAGAAATCCGAGAATAATGGAGACAGGTGTTCAGATAAAACTCAACGAAACCGACAGCAAAGTTTCCCATGATTCCATAAGGCTCCAACAAGTCAATCTTCATAACAATAATAATCCAATTAAAGCTTCTAAGGAATCATTTATCTCGGCCCTATCGAGTTTCATATTTGTCAATACACATACCATGTTAAGGCCGGTTCACACCTGACTCGAAAGCGAACACAAGCGCGAATTTGTGACGTCAGATAAAATATTCACGCTGCAAATTTGCAAAAAAAAATTTCAACTCGAGCGAAATTTTGCAGCAAATCTTTCTCATGTCGAATTCACCTCGCTTTGAAATTCGCCTCTAATATGAACTTGCCTTTATTCACAGCGTCGTGGCATTAAGAATTATCTGAATTTTAGTTGCTTCCCACTGTTTTTGATGGCTTTCCGAATATAAGGAACTTTGTCATGTCTTTCGGTTGAAGACATGGACTAGTTTGAATTTAAGGGGAAAAAAACACAATTTCCTGTTTTTCTCTTGTCTTCAGGTGGAAAAGCGTGTTGATTATTACGCCAGGTAGATCGGTGTTAGTGACGGGTGGCGTGTTGGTGGGAACCTGTATTTTCATGGCACTTATTGTCGGTATTTTGCAACTCCTGGAAAAGGTGAATATTTACTGTAAAATAAAGTATTTAATATCCACTCAATTGATGCGCCAGGCCTTCTTCGCTTTTAACGTGAATATTTTAGATTGATGAAGTAATTTCTTGCGCAGTTTTCAGTGCCACCGGTATTACACATGGACGCGTATACCATTTAAGATCTGTCTCATTAAACATTGGTGTTATTTGTTCCTTGAAATACAGAGAGAAGACGACAGAGAGAAGAGACAGGAGTCTCATCGATTCCATTTTGATGCCATGTGATCAATCACCTGATTTCATCTATATTCCTTGCTCTATACCCAGTCTGTCAACAATTGGAGGTTCGGGATAGTCAACTGTCTACCCCCAATCGACGATGTTAATTTAAAAGCTACGTGCGCGGCCGTGTGGTGTGACTGGCCTTGTTACATAAGAGCCAGCAATAGTTCAACTTACTCTGGATTACTTCTACAAATATCATTGTGGAAAAAACATTCCACATACTTAAATGTTCCATGAACAATTTTTTTGGCTACGTCACAACATCAGTTTTGCCAACTTGTGTCGGAAAAAACTATATCAATGTACTATGCAGACCAATAACTAAAACTAAAAAAATCCACAGACACTGTAACCAAAACAAACCGAACTTACAATTAAAATGACGACGTCAATGTATCATTTGAGCGAGGTTAATATTAGAAAGCATGCTTGAAATATTCATAAAGAGTGATTTCTTTCCATGGTGCGCTCGTTCCTGGTCAAGAAAAACACAATGTTTGTTATGAAATGGTGGCGATAGTCGTTTATGTTGCCGATTGTTTAACCGCCCAATGATCGTCGACGCCGAAGAGTTTTTGTTGCTGACGGATGTTATACAGATGTGTACATTTTTGTTCAAAATTTAGCTGAAACTACTCTTATATCACTTTATAAAATTTCCTTTATTTCAAATGCTACACACTATGCAGTATACGTGGCAGTTTTCTACAACGTTTTGACAACTGCGTCTTTCCTTGGCTGCATGTGTAATTACATTATTCATGAAATGTAATAAGATGTAAAAACTCTAATCCTCTTTCTCTTCTGTCGTGCTTTTGTTCAATTAATAAGGTGTATTGTATATTGATGCTAATTATTTATTCAGAATTGTCTTAAGTATATTTACATGTAGTTTGTTTCTTACAAATACAGCGGCACCATAAAGTGACAGTGTATCGTATAATATTGTAATTTATTTATTCTTCCAAAATCATATTTGTTTCATGATCGGCGTCAACTCTAGTGCTGAAAGCAAATTCTTGTTGTGTCTGAAAGTATGATTAAAATTTGTTTTAGCCTAGGCATTTGGCTTTTCTGCTAAATCAGTTCCGATATCTCTCTAAGTGAGTCAAGAATGAAGCACGGAGAACCCTTGTGGCTTTCGCTTTAATCGCCAGTAGTGATTTCAAGAAGTTTAATACAGTACATTGAATGGGGCGTGCATGCTGTAATTATCTGCACGACACGCTCTCGATCTCGCACTTTTTGCTTTAAAGATGACAAAAACCAGCTATTTATCTATTGTCGAATTAATTATGAATAAGACAGGCAGATTAGTACTCGCCCGTGTCGCTTTGTGGTGTTGGTGGAAAACGGAAGTAGGTGCAAGATTATGTCGCAACTGAATTTGAGGCAATTATAGAGATGGTTAGTATTTTGTTTAAGAGTGGTGAAGTCGAATTAGTTGAAACTCGAAGAGTTTAATTTTGCTGGTTGTTTTTAGTTCAGTAAAACGTAGGATTGCCGTTATGGTGCAACTGTGGTCTGCGTCAGCGCTGTGAAATTCAGAGCAAGACCCAAAATCTTTTGGCTAAAAAACTGACGGGTCGACTCGTCATACCACGTGGCACTACACTGCGCATCCTCTTGTTTAGCGTCAAGCTGACGGATCTTGTCTTGTTAATACAACAAAGTCTCTTGTAACAATTGTCTCTCTTCGTGGAGGATTTACTTTTATTGCAGAAAAGTGTGTTACATCAGTCTAAAACTAAACCAACTTTTTTAGAGAAAAAGAAAGCGTAGGCGAACACACTGAGGAGACCAGAACGTGTAGTTCCAAGATTGAAGCCATTCGTGTATTGATTAACTTCTCTATGTAAATTGTGTACATTCATTTGGGGGAATGAGGTTTAAATAAAAAGCTTTAAAGGTTTTCGTGGTTTTGTGATGGCTTTTGTTTGCTTTAGACTTAAATGTTCGTAAAGCTTGCCTAGCGGTACATGTAGTATACTGATAATGATCAGGCGTCTGCGCCGCGCCCCAGACTCGACCAAGTTCCCTACCCCCACTCTCGACAGGTATTTGAAGTCGGGTGCTGCTGTTCTGGCACTTATCTGGTATTCCATCAATTGGAATAAGTGGTATGCTTATCTATTCATTGAATCATCATTGACTTTGTGGAACGAATTATTCTAAGCTAAGCGAGTTCCAGAGATAATGTTGACTGCGTAGACAATCATTCCAACCCCGTGTGTAAAATGGAAGGTGCCGCACTTTTCAAAGCCGATGAAGGGCGCCCACGTCGATATCGTTTGGACGCCATATTGCATTCTCATGCACGTCAAGCGCTACATGTGTCGCAAGTCGTATATTTTCGAGGTTTGTATCGATTTTCTTCCGGACTTTGTCATGAAACAAGCAACCAGTTTTCGAAACACATTTCTTGCAATACCTTAAGTATTTCCGACAGAACTTTACTGCGATACACACACTAGAAATGGTGATTTTTAGAAGATAATTGGTCGTAAAATTAGGGCCCGTTTTGTTTTAGCGAGGTTCCCCCCGGTCAAGGGGTGCAGTTAGGAAAAGGGGTGCCAATCCTGAGCTGTGCAGTGTCGCGTTAATAGGCCTGAGGTTAGCCCGCATTGGATGTTTCGAGTGTGTTGGGCCTATATTCGTATGAGAACCAACGATTTAAATTTGAAACCCCAGTTTGTAGAGGCAGAATTGAAGATAATGAAATACTGAAAAAAATTAAGTCGAAACAGTAAACAATAAAGGCCTAAGCCTACATTACTTTTTTTCTTGTTTTCCATACGTACATACATTTTATAATTTTCATATATGAGTACGACTGAGCATGATGAGATTGTTACTGATGCAGCACAGTTCCAAGGGCTTTGACGTAAGAGTCCATATACAGACATCACTGATTTTCCCTTGCAGTGGTTTGTTAGCCATCCATCAGAAAGTGATAACATGTAGGGTCCTACTATGAAAGTCAAATTTAACAGTGCGAATATTAAAACATTTACTTAGAAAACACTTTGTTTCCAATTTGTTTGAATTTTTCAGACCAGTCTCATACTGTGTACAAGGTGTCAAGTGATGTCCAGATATGGAACTCTTTCTGACTTTTATTTTAAACTCATCTGATCTGCTGACTTAACCACATTATACATCAATTTATTATAAACACAATCTACGTTCACGATTCATCATGCTTACAGCTCCCCAAGTGACCTCCATAACTCCGGCGAGATATATTATTTCCTCCTGGCTTCGAGACAGGCTTGATCGGCCATCATGAACCGAGATTCTTCAGGTAGGAAATGCTAGGTACATTTAGGCTTCCAATCATCTTTATTTGAGAGCAAGACACATTGTGAGTATAATTGTCATGTGAAATGTGTATCTACAATAGAGCTACATTATCATCAATGTTACAACTTACCACACCCATGTGACCACCTTGATTATCTAAACCCAAGTAAAGTCATTCTCAATCATTTTCATTATCGATGTGATCATTGCTGTCATTGAAGTCTGTTCTGATCACTGTCATCCTCACCACTGCTGTCTTCATCATCATCACTGTATCACCATTATGACTCGTTTAATTTACCACCATCATGAATTCACCACTGTCATCCTTGTCATCTTCAGCATTATCAAGATTTGAGTAACCCCTTGTAGAGGTTCAACATCAATCATAAACTTTCCTTCAATATTCCCCTCACCAGTCTCCTTCCTAGAGTTTACATCTTACATTCTCCGTATCATTTCTTTGATCAATCTTCTCTTCATCCATCAACCTCAGATGATGAAGAGGATGTCTTCTCCTGTGGTCGCTGTAAGGAGAATTTCTCCAATATGGAGAGTTTTATGGAGCACAAGAAAAGCCAGTCATGTCGCAAAACCAAACAACGCCCACTGGAAAATCAACAGCAGAGGCATTCCCTACTCCCTGAAATTCCAATAGGCTCATCTGGTGAGAAAACCCTGTTATTGAATTTCAGTACTTTACCTCGCATTTGCCTTTCAGTGAAAATCTTGCATTTTTGAATTTCTCCAATTCCCAAGCAGGTGGATTTTGGTTTCACAAAAATCATTCCAGATCAGAAGTATTTGACGCTCTGAAATAAGTTTCATAGGCAGATTCATTTGTAGCAATTTCAGAAGTTTTAACACAGTTGCTGTTATAGTGACATCAAGAACCATAAAAAATTACCTTACAAATAAAATCTTAAGGATCAAGTCGCATCTTGAAGATATTAATTTAACAAATTTGCTGTTGTTATAATAAAGAAAATTATTAATTTGTTATTGTTATAATAAGTTGCCAATTTTTAATCTTCACTACAGAGCAAACAGTACAGGACAGTGCTGAGGAAACAATGCGGGGATCAACAGCATCTACAACCTCTCCGGAGAATAGTCTCAATCAAGGTCTTGTACCCAGCGACCCGGAGTACAATCCTCAGGCATCCTTTCCAAGACTTCAAGATGTCCTCACAGTGCTCCAGGGAGGACAACTAATGGGTCAATTAGACGTATCCTCAGAGCTTTCGGAGCTTGGGGAGAGTCGGATGTTGATTCAAGTCCTTGAGAGAATCCTGGGTCCATTAAGCCGAAATGCTCTCTCTGCAACAACAGGAATAGTGTACAGTCCTAGTGTTGGTTGTGATAGTACTGAGAACTCATCTAACGAAAAGACAGTAAGCTCTGATTCATCCAACATCCCGAACACACTGAGAGAAAGTGAAGACGTAACATATCAAACTGAGGTTACAAGTCCCACTGAAGATATATCCCTTAAAGACACAGACACAAGCCAAGTTAGACAAAAATCAACACTTGAAGAAAATGCTTCTGGGTCCGTAAGTCAAGAGCTAGGATCTGAAGGACAGCAAACTTTAAAACCAGCAGGACAACAGCTGACTAAATCTAAACAGAGAAAAAGAATTACGGATCAGCAAGCATTATCACCACAGTCTGCTCCTTCCCCTGAATCCCTAGAAACAGGTGTGGTCAGCATCAAGGCTGTGATGTGCAAGTTTTGCTCTGAAACCACATCAAACAGTGATGGCCTCTTCAGCCATTACATGGAGGTTCACAAAATGAGGAGTGGGGCAGCGTTGGAGTTTTTGCAACAGTCAACTTGTCGGAGCAAGAGGGGGCGTCCACCCAAGGGACTTGCCATTAGCAAGAAGCGAAAACCAATACTTTGTCCACACTGCAGTGTGTCGTTCAACAGCAAATCACTTTGTGCTGCTCACATTAGAAAACACCACCGTGACACTGCAGTACCACCAGTTTCCAAGACAACAGATCTCCCGTCTAGTAGACGGCGGAAATGTGCCAGGTGCAGTTTCCAAACATTCACTGCCAAAGACTTGACTGCTCACATACATAGTTGTCATAGCAACAAAGGGGATATTGTAGGTAAGCTTTTGCTACTCACCACAGAAGAAAAGAATAATTCCACCAAGATCACACAATCAGAAGGCAAACCAAAAACACAAAGGAGGCAGAAACGACCCAGGAATGCAACAGAAGACGTTATCAGGGAGCAGGATGATGATGGTTTCAATGGTGGCAGTGGAGACAGTGAAGAGGAGATGATGGAGGAAGGTGATCAAGATGAAATAGGTGATGGACAAGAAATGAACAGTGCTTCAGGAAAAGCACAAGTCAAATGCCCAGAGTGTAACAAAAAGATGTATCAACGTGGACTCAAGCGCCACCAAGTGCGATGCATCAACAAGAATCGCTTCATCTGCCCACTATGCCAGCACAAATCAAGAGAGTCTTATGACCACACAGTCCATGTCGACAATCATCGGATCTGGGTGAAAGCTCAAGCCAGCTGGGCTGATCAATCCACAGGGTCCAGGCCAGAAGGCGCGGTCACTTCCACTGAAGGAATGTCATCCTCTGTTAACATCAATACAATGATGGCTGATGTTGATAAAGTTGATTATACTTCCACTGTGGACCTTCAAGCATTGGCCCTCATAACCCAAATCCAAGGTGAGACCAGTCTGCTGGAGCAGAACCAACAGCTACTGACATCCAGTGACTCTGGAGTCATGGAACAAGACACACAGAAATCTGAGATCTGTGATGTTTCATTACTCTCAAAAGGCACGGGGGCAAAAAACGGAGAAGCTCATACTGAACAGGAGCCAAGGTTTGTTGATGGAGGCGACAAGAAGCTAAACCCTCGGGATTTGAAGTGCAAGACTTGCTACACTTGGTTCAGCCGCACCAGCCTCCCCAAGCACATGTTGCAAGTGCACAATATGGTGAAGAGATTCCAGTGCCGAGAGACAGCATGCAGGTTGATCTTTGCCAAGCTAGAGGACTTCAAGGCTCACATCGTCTCACACCCCGCAGCGAATACATTCAGGTGCGGTTGTCGAGGCTGTGTAAAACGACGGCTGATCACGCCAGAAACCATGGACAACCTTCGCAAAGAGAAGATGAGGGACTACTACAAGCACATGAGCTATAAATGCAGCAAGTGTTGGGTGAAATTCCCCAGTCAGGGTAGCTTAGATAGGCACATGAAGCAGGAGAGCCATATCCATCCTTGTGAAGTTTGCGGCAAGATCCAAGTCAGCAAGAGGCAACTTCGCATGCACATGGTCACCCACCAGGCAGAGCGCGCTTACTTGTGTGAGGTGTGTGGCCAGAACTTCAAGACTAAGCGTGATCTAAACAAGCACACCTTCTCACACAATAACATCCGGCCTTACCAGTGCCCAAACTGTGACAAACGCTTCAGTTTCCGCAACAAGATGAACAGACACATAGTGACTGTGCACTCAGGTAAAAAACCATTCAATTGTGACTGGTCTGGTTGTGACAAGGCATTCTCTCGCAAGGATAAACTTGCTGAACATATCAAGACTCATCAGGTCTCATACCCCTTCAAATGCCAGCACTGCAACAAAGGCTTCTACCGTAAGGACAACCTGAAAGACCATGAGATAGTCCACACCGGGGATTTCCCCTTCCGCTGTGCAGACTGCAACCGAGGCTTCATGCGACCAAAAATCCTGGAGAGACACCATCTGACTGAGCACCCGCCACCTGCAGTGACGACCCAAATCACTCTTCAGGCAAGTGTCACTCAAGACGTTCAGGCAGATTCCCCAGGTCAATCCATCAGCTACGTACTCTGTGAACCATACGTCTATGCCAACATCGACCAGCTGACTTCCTTCCAAGACAGCGTCCAAGAGACAGATGTACAGTTGATGCCCAGCCAGCGTGCAACCATTGAAGCTATCCAGAATGCTGCAGCCGCTGTCATTGGCAACGGACAAGCCCAATTTCAGATAGACGGAACTGATCCATTTCCAGTCATTACCTTAGGCACATAGCCATATTTTTCCTCTGCCTAAACATTTTCAAGTGAACATTGCTCTTGCATTGGTCAGTACACACATAATTGACTCGGAGTGTCAAAAATTTTAAAAATTCTTGCGCCTTAATGCATTTTCAACACTTACATGTTCATGTACTCCTTGGTTATGGAAGAGCAGAGCCTTCCCAGGAAGCAGTTTCAAATACCCTGCTTTTAAGCCTTGCTCACTGAAGTCAAATACCTATCGCTCCAACTTACGTTTCTGTAGGCAATCTGCAAAACAGGTCAAATATTTTTACACTTCAAACATGTTACAGAGTGCCGTAGATTGAAAATTATATTCTCCTCTCTATGTGGTTTCTCCCTAAGAAAAAAAAAACAGTAGAAATAAGCATGTGTTGAATTATTCTCAGGAGTTACGCTTTCTAAAAGTATTGACAGACACATTGGTGTTTGGATGTTGACGTTAACAAAGTTCTGCTTGTTTACTAATGGTAAATGACTGTTGAGCTTTATTTCAATACATTCAGCTCGTATTTCAATGGTGTTATTTCGTGCAACACATTAAAATACTACAGTTGCAAATAAAATGGATGGAATTGGGCTAATGGAAAAGATGGTTTCCGGTTAATTTCCCTGGATATTTTAATTTCAGTCATAAAATTACGCACATCATGGTTCTCTTTTATCCTGAAGTTCCCTCCTAAAAAGTGAGTCATGTAAGTTTTGATCTTGAATAGTCCTGGAAAATTCCGCCTTTATGTCTGAAAAGGAATGTGTTGCCATTAGGTTCTTAGAAATAAAAATGTGAAGATGGTT
Organism: Acanthaster planci; assembly: GCF_054643075.1. Lineage (NCBI taxonomy): Eukaryota > Metazoa > Echinodermata > Asteroidea > Valvatida > Acanthasteridae > Acanthaster > Acanthaster planci. The sequence continues at coordinate 102,149 of NC_141782.1, forward strand.
TAATAAGAAGTTTTCATAACAAAGCTTGGGCCCTGAAGACTAAAATGTCTATTAATATGTGGTGTCAATTTATTGACTTGACATTACAAAAATAAAACTCATGAACTATTAAAACTGAAGTAAACTTGATAAGTTTATTTCTTGAATTCGTGAATGTTATCAACTTACTCCTAAAATAACATGATTGTTTAGTTGATGTTACCAATTAGACGAACATGACTGAAATTGGCAGGTTTAGTTTCATATACATTTGTACAAGTCCAATTTATTAAGCAGAGATTAAAATAGTGGATTTCTTAACAGGTTTGAAACATTAACTCGGTGCATAGTACAGGATCATATGCTAAAGAAATGGGAAAACTGAACATGAAAGAAATCATTTCATGACAAAATATTTTCAAAATGGTAACTTTCCTTTTGAGACAGTGTGCACTTGAAGCATTTCCATATTCCAGTTATTTCAGTTCTGTTTGGAAATGTTCCAATCTTATGAGTCGAGTTAAATCATTTGTAATAGGAGACACTAATGAAATAGAAGTACAAAGGTACAAGGCGGATTATTTACAATTAACAATAGTTACGTAAATATGTTGCATATCGGAAGATTTTTAACACGGACTGTCTATACATAAATAACAAGGATAAAAAGGCACAGGTGAAACAGAATTCAAACTTCCAAGAATATTCAGAGAGCCTAAACCCACCTAATGGATGGAGCCAACCAGCCTTAGGATCACTGACTGAGATCCAGATCGTAATTAGTGATCCGTCACTGGTTCACTGACACCAGAACCCACCTAATGGATGGAGCCAACCAGCCTTAGGATCACTGACTGAGATCCAGATCGTAATTAGTGATCCGTCACTGGTTCACTGACACCAGAACCCACCTAATGGATGGAGCCAACCAGCCTTAGGATCACTGACTGAGATCCAGATCGTAATTAGTGATCCGTCACTGGTTCACTGACACCAGAACCCACCTGATGGATGGAGCCAACCAGCCTTAGAATCACTGACTGAGATCCAGATCGCAATTAGTGATCCGGCACTGGTTCACTGACACCAGAACCCACCTAATGGATGGAGTGAACCAGCCTTAGGATCACTGACTGAGATCCAGATCGTAATTAGTGATCCGTCACTGGTTCACTGACACCAGAACCCACCTAATGGATGGAGTGAACCAGCCTTAGGATCACTGACTGAGATCCAGATCACTGAGAAACGAACAAGCCCTTGATATTTGCGTGAACACAGTAGTGCATCGGTAGATTTGAAGAGTCTCGTTTACAATGTATATCAACTGAAGAAACCAGAGAGGACCAGTCCTTCTACTAGTGGGATCACTCAGGGCTGCTAGCTGCTCAATAGAAATTTACTCCAGGTAATTTCTTTGAATTCTCTGGCTTTGCTTGGGTTGTACGCCCCCTAACTGTGAAGGTTGCAACTTGGTGTGAGTGGAAGTTTTGTGCAGGAAATAACAAACCAACAGGAAGCCGATTTCCTCAGCAATTATTGCCAGCTAAGCAGGTTCATAATGTCCCAGATTTAGTTGCCGGTTTGGGGGCATCTTTTTCAAGTCTGGAGTCCCCTTTATCCTGCAGCTGCTGTTTTGTGTTCCCTTTTGGATTTCTTTACACAAACATTGGGAACACTAAAAGAGAAGTGTTTAATAGTAACTGCACCACGCATATCAACCACTTTGTCAATATGTCTCTTCTTAAATACTTATACGTCTGTTCCAAAATACACGAGTAGCATTTTCTCACCAGTTCATTGTATGCCTTCAATTTCACTGAGTCGCACTTTTAACACTACTGCTATCCATGACACCATCTTGACCCCTGACCTCATGAATACCTTCCTCATCATCAGGGTGGTGATGGTGATTGTCAGGGACTGGTTCACTCTGCTGGAGGACCAATGTTGTTCCTGCAGTGCCATGGTCCTCTACAACGGCTATTTGGATCTCACCAGTCTGGGTGATGTTGATCTGTCCCTCATGCAACTCTATGCCGTCCTGCTGAATCTGAACCTGGTGGATTTAAATTATGACCCAACTTCAGATTATAACCCAACTTCAGATAAATCTGATCTATACAGCGGCAGACTAATCTTTCCAATTTGCAGGTGAACAGGGTACTATAAAGTGTCTATTCAACAGGTTTACATCAGTTAACGCCGGGATTTTTTTGACCGCAACTGCTGGGCTGCGGTATGCCCAGTATGCAAAGCCCTGTCTAGCAGCAGGCCGACGTTGAAACTGCAGCTGCATGATGAATAGAACTATGTGTGCACTAATCCTCACACAAAGCCGTGGCTGTCGAAGGTTCCGGGTGCGAAGGGGTTAAAATGCAAGCAAAGCACCATTTGCCGAGCTTAATATCTGCCATGAGGAAATCTTCATCAGTCCTGCTGATGAAGGTGAGCCTCACCTTCTTGAGAACAGATCCAGCCTGGGCATGATGTTCTTCATCATGAGATAATTCCTGCAGGTGGGTGTGGTCAACTGGTAATTGTACATGAACTCTGTGGGTGTGCAAACTGCTACAGTCATCGGAGCTGTGTGAGTCATTCATGGTGTCTTGTCTCTCCTCAAACTATGCCAAGATAGTCACATAAAAAACCTCATGACTTAAAAATGCTCTTCAGTAATGCCAGTCGTAAACTTTGGTTTGTTGTATAAACCTTATCCTAGGGGCCTCGAGCTGAAACAAGAGAGGGTGCTATTTTCTTAGCAACAGAGACTCTTTTGGTTGGAACTGCACTTCGCTGGTTCACAAACAGGGAATGCACACATCACGGTTACATCATTTCCAACAAAATGAACATTCCCAACCAAAACAGTTCTTTTCAACCAATAAGGGGATGCTTCTCCAGGTCGATAGATATTTCTGACCATGAGTCATTTCTAATGAGTTCATCCACCATATTGCAGTTCAGCTCATATCAATCTTCCCTCAACCCAAGTTATACAAATATTGGTTTAATTGTAATCATATGGATGAATCCCAGGAGAAGCACACATTCAACCCCTAGTCCCAACACTGCCACATTTCATCATGTTTCACATTTTTTTTTCTAACATGGGTCCTTGCCAAGGACTTTTCACTTTTTGAGCTTTGCTGTGTAACCTTTCTCACCTACTCCACAATTTCTTAGAACTCACCCTTTCAGCAAACATGTGATCACTCTCTGGTGTGCTGGTCTTGTACCCAAATGCCTTGACAGTCAGAGGCAGACCCCGTTGCTTACGACGGAAGGCAGTGCGACATTTGGAGTCAATGTTCATCCGGATTCGATGCCAGTCAGTATCAGTGATGCCAAAGTGCTTGATTAGGTGACCTTTGCAGAAAAACAAAATCAGATTTACATTTATCACAAGCAAAAGCAAGTGAAAAATTCTGGATATAGGGATGATAAACTCCATTACAAATCTCTACAAATCCAGAGTATTCTAAAAAAAACCACTCTTATTCCTTGACTTGGCATTTCAAAGTCCACTTTCCTAGATCTGACACCAGATGGATCTCTACTTTTCCCTGCTCCATCAACTTACATCTCAGTCCATAAATCATGAGCGGGTTCAGCTGTTTCTTCCCATGTTTGCCTGTTCCAGACAAGTTTGACGTTGCTTGCGTCTCCCGATCAAAGAGGTAGTCTAGCAGCTTGAGGGCGCACTTCTCTGGTGTCTTGGAGGTTTGCATCACATGCAGCATGTCACTGTGAGGGAAACCCGTGCCATCAAAACACAGTGAGCAGACAACAAAATACCCCCCCCCACTTGTGCATAATGACATCTTTCCACTGAACTGGACAAGCTCAAAGGACTTACGTTGGCAATATACCACATCGGACTCTACATTCCACATTAGTCTCATCTCCTAGCCAGGACCCATGCGGAAAGTCGTCTGTAAAGACAATCATTTTCATATTTGTTAACACAATAACTAAAATCTTAAACATCTTGTAGCACACAGGTCCTGACTATATGTATTATAGCATGACGGAAGTGAAATCCATCTCTTCATAGGGACTGATCACAAGAGCAAGTCTTTTTTATTGAAATTCCTTCTGGTAGTGAATCCCAGAATTCCTCAAAAGTGCAAAGGCGCTAAAGACTACAGAGACCTAGAGATAGAGAGGGTGGAAGATGAAGGAAACTTTTCAGCTTTAGGGTGTGAGAAAACCCGAAGATAATATTCCTAGAAAAATCCACATCATCTGGTAGGGACTGAAAACCCAATCCACACCTCAACCCAAGCAGGATTTGAACCCAGGTCCAGGAGGTGCAAGGCTAACTCTGCATTAACCTGACTCCCTAATTCTCCAAAACTAGGGAGTCAAGGAAAATCAAGCACAGCAACTACTACTTTCCATGGGGCATGATGGAAATTGAAATTATAAGTGCACAGAGTATGCCATTAGGTTCCTAAACAGGGGTAGAATTTAAAGGATTCAGGACTGTTCCAAACAAAATCCAAATGCCTGGGGTTGATATCAAACGTGGTATCTTACCTTCTGTGTTCAGTGTAATCAATGTCACATTACGACTGAGGTTTCTTGAAAGTGATGACGCTTGTGGAGAACTCGGCTCTCTCTGTTCTTCTGCGGTGAATAAGACACTTAATTTGAACTTCATTTAATCAGAATTTTTCCCAGATTTATAAGGGTGATTAACTGCGTTCTAAATAACTGAAAATTCTTTTCAATTTGTAACTTATTCATTACAATTATGCGATACTATTTTTTGGGTTCTGTAATATATATTAAATTGAATATGTTTTTATTAGGAAAGCCACTTTTTAAGAGCTGAGTATACCTTGTATCATCTAATCTTACTGTGTTCATCTTCATTGATAATGATCAGTCTAATTATAATGACAAATGCAAGACAGAAGTCTGCACCTAACTTACCCTCAGAAGGAATCCCTATAACCACAGCATTATTAGGGGACGGAGTACCATTGCTTTCACTGCTAGAAACACAGTCAACCAATGTTGAATTAAAATTAATAACTCTACAATATCATAAATACCCGACTGAGGTCACTTGCATGTCAAAGATTACAAACAAATTAAACTCGCACACAAAGCTTATTATTATTAATATCAAACTAAAATGACTTCTATCATTCAGTAACTCCTGACTGATATACAAACATTTCACATTTCAAAAGCTCAGCTTTTTAAAGTACCTCCGTCACTTTCACCATTTCCTGTAGCTATTACCTTTCAGCATACAATTTCACATTATCTTTAGTCCTGCAGAACAGTTTATACACCTCTGAGGAAGATTTACTCACATTGCTGTCTCAACATCCTTGATTTTAGCCATAGCCCGAGAAACGGTCAAATTGAGACAGTCCACCTTGCGTCCCATCTTCATACAGGTGTTGTGTAGGTTGGTCAACTTTTGTTCCATACTGTCCAGTCGACAGCATATAGCCTTGTTGATGTTAAAAAGAATGGCCTGTCATGATAAATCATAATTAAAGTCATAATTCGGTGGGTTTTTTTCTTTAAATGTACATGCATCTTCTGTAAAATGGTTCAAAGCAGCAATTTTTTTATTTTCCTTCTTGGTTGATTCAAAGGGAAAAGAGACAGCCAAAGACTCTAGGAACAAGAAAGAAACTGACAACGTCTCCCTTTCCACACCTTAACCAGCTCACCTTGATGCTGTCATCCATTGATGTCCTAGCATCGCCATCATCTAATCGCTGTCTCTTGGCTACTGGCCCTTCATCCTCAAGAGTGTCTGTGCACAAGCCAGAATAGCATTATAATAGATTCAATGGCCAGCAGTACATATTCTGTGGTTAAATATTTACAATAAAACTGTTTGACCCTGTAGGACTGATTGTTAGTTGCGTATGGCAGAAACATGATGAGTTGGGTTCGCAATGTAGGCCAAGAGTACAAAGGTGTGGTATTTATGGCTTTGGTTTACAAGTAAGTAGGCCTACTCAAGATAATTCTCAGAAAAATGAGCACATTTTATCAATGACCATGTCATCCACTGGCCAATTTTGGCCAATAAACCAGTCGTCATTAACTTGTCATCGACTGTACTTTGGCATAATTGAAATGTAATCGTCAACACTAAAAAACCACCTTGTGCAAGCATGGTAGGCACCATTGGTATCTGTTCTACATCCATATGGAGCATGGCTTCACTGGTTTCCTCTTCCGCTTTTACTGACGACATTTTTCACCCACTAGGCACCTGATCTTGTCTCTGCTTAAACATAGAGTGTAAGAAGAGATAATTGGAAAAGCATGACAATAAACTTTAATTCCAATATTCTGGCAAGGAACCTTCCTAAATCTCGATTCATTTGTGCACTTTCAAAGTTCAAATGGTGATTAGAGTCCATGTCCTTTCTTACAAAATCCTCCAAATCTCTAGTCATTACTTCTAATGGATCCTTTACTTTAGGATCAGGGAAGACAAATAAGGTTGATACATTCATTTAATAATCATCTTCACTAGTCTATAATGTTCTGATGCACTGAGTTTAAAGGGACTTCTCTTCCGCTATTCAAGTGATTCTTATTCATTCAGTGATTCACATCTTGTTTTCTTCAAGATCAATTACCATGATTATAGCCTCATTCACAGAGACAGTAAAAGAAATAGCAAATACCTTAAAATTATTGAATTTTATTGAATAAACTATTTAATAAGATTTATTTCCCAGATAGTTATGACAGTGAAACTCAACAATGAAGAAAAATGCTGAAGAGTCTAGGATATTCAGATATTAGGCCTAAGTCATGTGATTAGTTAGTGTGTAAAGTTCGTCACATCTTGATTTCGGTTAACATAAGGAAAAAAAAATGGGGTCAGGCAGACTAAACGTTTTACCCGCCTTAGGCCTGATGCTTACCACTAATGATGAGTGTGTGGGTCTACACTAGGCAGGGCTGGACTAAGGCGGCTACCACGGCTACAGGCCCAGTATCTATAATCATAGTACTATTACTAGTAGGCCTACATGTTGGGCATTTATCAGTCATGTTAGTCGATCAATTAGGCTGTACTGGGCTTAGGCCTACTTCCTTTTCTGAAACATTCTCCCACAACAGTGAAAGAGAGGAAGCATGGGATAAGATCGACAGACCAATCGTGCAAAATGACCGACTGCGCCAAACATACGTCATAATCATGATGCATCAATCCAACGCAATGATACACTGCCAGACTGCGCAAGTATGACTCTAACATGTCTAGTAAGTAGTAAATGAGTAAACAAACAGGTCCGAAGGTAGGCCAGGGCCTTAATACGTACAGCTAGACTTCCCGCTTTAGTTTTAGCTTGACTATGATGGAAACAATACAGCGCCCTTGACCAGCATCGTCTCAATATTTTCACCTGTCAAAACTGAGATACAAACTGACTTTCTACGGCTTTAAAAAGTTCCACAAGTTTACCAAAGTTTAGACCAAACTTCGCGGTAATTCTCGGCAAAATCCCGCAGCGGAATGAAACCCCGGGTAGTACGATAGACGACGATAATGGCGTACCTTCTCGCGAGAAACGTTCGATTGATCAGTGGATGGTTGCCGGCGCCTTCATACCGATTTAGTACCTTTTAAGCGGGAAACCAGGTAGGCATATTACCACGAAATAGAACGCCCTCAATGCTACTTCAGGGATTAAGCTGCCTGTCAGGGCTCCGCGCTGAGCTAGCTAGCTAGGTCCTTGTCGAGATGGAACTGGAAGAGTTATCCCAGAAAAAGCCTGTCCAAGCTGACCCAAATGTTTTCGTCTGTGGGAAATGTAAGGAAGAATGGGACACTCTAACCGCATATCTGAAGCATCGAGCAAACCGTAAGTGACGAATTGATGGCGATAGTCAAATATCAATCATGGCAATTGGAATTCTCGCCGTCGGCATGGTCGGTGCATCAGAGGTTCAGTTGTGCACCATGGAGGAATGAAAACAGAATTCCTCCATGATTGCACTTACGTCTAGGCATGCTGGGTAAAGGGATTGCCCAGGTTGGACGTCGTCTACATAAATACATTGCATTGCAACTAATGTCCAAGGTATAAAAGTCCTCCTACAATGTGAAATTTTTTTCAACGTTTTTTTCTCACATTTTACTCGGCGAAGACAGCTCAAATGTTGTTCACAACTTCCTTGTCGTCCCATGGAGGATTCCTGCATGGATGCTCGTAATACCAGATTTCATAAATGCTGTGTTGAAATTACTAAATACACCCACAGACAACATAATTTGCAGGAAATTTTGCGAAACTCCACACTTTCCGTTGTGATTCATGAACGACCTACATTCATCTAGTACTAAGTACGCATTTGCGTATGCGTGAAATGGCCTCCACACTCGGCCCACTTTCTGTCTGAAGAATTTCCCATGGATCGCTTGGCCCTACTTAATACATCATTTTCATGTAATTACTTAACATTGTATTAGAGATGCTGTTTGTTAAGGTGCACTGTTGAAGGATTTTTGTTAATTTTTGAAAACACATCATTGGTGTAAAGTGGTACTTTGTACGTAGCTATATAGCTGCGACATGAGACGGAAGGGAAAAGTGGGCAGTTTTTAAAATTGTGGTTTCTGTTTTTACTGTTTCCCCGTTCTCATTTCAGATGCAGGTGAGAGCAGCAATATTTGCTGTGAACTATGCCAAGCAGCTTCATCTTGCAAGGATGCAGTCTTGGAACATTACACAAGTTATCATCAAATTATCTTTGATAAAGGAGATGATAGAGGGGAGAGTAATTCTTACAGAGTCCTGGAGGTTGGGGAGACTGAGGGTGAGATTATCGCTGTCATAGCAGACCCTGATGCTCAGCACATGGATGAGGAAGCAGAGAAAGTATATGAAGAGTTAGTCAAAAAAAAGCTGCCTAAATTGGCTACGGATGAATTCCTGCGAGACGGTATCAACTACAAGTTTGCAATGGAGGTGGTCAAGGTTGAAGGGGCAAAGTTCAGTTACGGTAAAACTGTGCTCAGCTGTTTATTTTGCCCTCTACAGGCTAACGACATTATGGTGCTGTCAAAGCACATGTTCAACACCCACAAGAAATTTGTGAATAACTTAAGAGTAGAAGAATATGAAAAGACTTTCTTGGAGGAACAGCGGAAAACAAGAGGGAAGAAGTACGGTGGACAGTTGCTGAGTTTAAGCAAGTATTGGGAGTGTCTGGAGTCTAGGCCTCAGCAGCGAAAGTGCCGGGCTAGGCTTAAAAACAAACGAAAGTTGCAGCCAGACACTTTTCCTTGTCAGACGTGCGGCAAGGTGTTCAAGCAAGCCCGACTGAGACGGGTCCACATGGAGACCCACCGGACCGAGAAAAACTTCCTGTGTGATGAATGCGGCAAAGCCTTTAAGTCCCGCACGCGGCTGATGGCTCATAGAAAGTCCCACCGGGAAAAGATCTTCAAGTGTCAACAGTGCGACTTTCAATCCAAGTTACATAGTGCTATCCATGCTCATCGACAGGTGCATAGCCAAGGTTGTGTGCTGTGTCACATCTGTGGCTCGGCCTACACGGACCGCTCCACGCTCACGAAGCACATGGCCGTCCACTCCATGGATCGCCCCTACCCCTGTACCTTCGCTGGCTGTACCTGGCGTTTTAAGACAGAGACACAATGCAGGGCTCACTACCGCGCCCACACCAGCAAAGGACAGTATAAATGTGAGGTTTGCCAGTATCTATTCCGCCACAAACACCATCTCCAAAGACACCTAGTCTCAGTACACAGGATACAGGTTATTAAGCATCAACAACTCAGACCCAACATTGGTATTCTCCCAGCCAATGAGGCTCCTACAGTTCCTCTGGAGGGCGGGGCTAGTGACATTCAAATGATCCAGGTGGTACTTAATCAGCAGGTTCACCAAGAGGTCGTTAACGCAGACATGCAGGGTATTCAAGTCTACAAATTGTTTACCGCTTGATGCCGATGATGTAACTAACACATCAGTGACAAGTGACAACATAGCTGTACATGTACATGTTTGTCCGTCGCTGAAACTAAATAGAAAGTTCAATTTTTTGGTAATTCCTTGAATGCCTGCCAATTTTTTCTCTATCATTTCAGGTTTTATGCATGTTCTTTAACCCTAACACTCCCAAATCCTCCCATTTCAACACGTTTTTACATACACCCTAGGGGGTTAGGGTTAAAGTTGATTTTATTTTTGAACTAGTTATTCTAACTTTCTTTCAGGCCGTATGGAAGGGTTAGACAAATCATCAACATTAACAATCCAGGAGGCATAAAAGAACCTTCTGGCATAAAAGGGAAAAAAAAATGAACAATAAAAAAGAACTATTTGATGAGATTATGTAAGTATACATGGCAACGTATGCCACCAATAATGTACATGTACCACAAATAAAGATTGTGACTAAACATTTTCCCCGTGTACCAGAAGATATCAAAATATCCTATCAAACCAAAGCTACAAATTTAACCAGCCCAGCTCAGATTGTGTGCATTTATTTCAGGATATTTCCGTGCTTCAAGTATAAAATTCAGATTAATTACATTGAAGGATCATGAACGTACATGTATAATAATTTTACACTTCCTAACTGATGTGTAGACTAATTTGAAAGTGTTAAGTTTTATCGTTATCATTCCTGGTGATATTTTGGAGGGGTTGATCATTTGGCATTTACAATCTTATTTGCCTTGACAAGTATGTGTAGTTATTCTCAGGCTACCCCTTGATTTCTTAACCTTTAAGACTACCATCAAGAGAAATATACATCTGAAAATCCAAACTTGTTATCTGTAAATGAGACCTTTGAATCGTTGTTTTCTCAGATGAATAATTGCTGCCATACGATGGTCTTGTTGTATCTTGATAGATATTGCTGGTCCTGGTATTTTTTTTCCAGACAATTTTCCCCAGACCTAATTCTAAACTTCAATTAACTGGCATGCTATCATTGCCTGGAAAATAAATATGGCATCTATGATCTTCCTTTCATACTTTATGACAAACACTGATATTACCAACACATAGCCTATCATCGCTGGCTAAAAAGATAAATACCTCAAAGATTGATATCAAATTTATCATTTATTTCAAGAGTACACTATGATAACCAGAGCGATAACCTTATTACGTATTTATACAAAGACATGCTTTCCTTACCTTTGCAATGTGTGAGCCAGACAATACAAAAATATTTTGTGAGTGAAATTTAATTTTCAAATATTTTAGGACACCAGGTCAAAAATAAAACTTCTTTGCATTTCTTTGTATTTTTCTTTTGTGGTATTGTTTGTCATTCAAGTTTTGAAAGCCCTGTGCAAACTCACAATTTAAAAGTATGCTCACTGTTTTCACTTTCATTCTAGGTTCTTTTCAACAGGAAAGTGTCTACGTTCTCCCAAATCCTGCAATCAATAATCGTACATCCTTAGTTAGTATATGGATTGAAGTCTCATGCAGTACATAACTGGACCACACAGTCCTGAAGGCATCAAGAAATCCTAAGCTAAATGTCAATTCATAACTGGGCAGACTGACCAAATTAGGTCCAATAATAATAATATCTAATGCTTTGAAATTCTGACTTTGGTTCAAAATACGGACAGGTCAAGAAAAATAATTGTAAATTGAAATTTGATTTTTAGTAAATATGAAATGTTTCAGCTTTTAAATTTGATGTATGGTGTCCCCTTTGTGATATTTCATTCCATTCTCTTCCATAATCACATCCTAACTAATCTGTTTGCTTCCACAACTTCACTGAAGTGATGTTGTGCTCTGCTAACAACAAATACCCAGCCAGAAACACTCTGAAGTGGATTTGGTAAATGCAAGAGACATCAAGTGACAAGTACAAAGAAAATGAGTCAGGGACTGTGACACTGATTTGGACAAAGCCTCTAACTCGAACAGAGAGAATTGGAGGTCTAACACAGTCCAGGACTGGTCTGAGATCTACGACAGTATGACTTTTTGTTTTTGCAAACAAATCATTAAAAAAAAAAAAAACGGAGAAAAAGGTAGTTATGTTAAGAACAAAGAACCCCCCCTAAAAAAACTCACAACAAACAAAAAAAGGGAGAAACTTTACTAAGATATCACTAATGTCTAAAATGAGTGTAATTAAAACTGTCCCTTGACAGCATCTCTAACACTGATGAAGTCCCTGAGTACAGATACATAATCCAATAGTTTTCACATTTCAAGGTATGCTATCATGTTTTGAAGGAGCTTATTCAGCAATATCATTACGAAAACTGAACAGGGGTCACATAATGCCACGTTAACTACAGCTTACAGCAACCGATAATGTAAAACTAAACTTCAAATTATTCTGTTATTTTATTGGCAATAATCTAAGTTACAAAACTCAAAATAATGAATAATTTCAAATACAAAGGTAACAGCTGACTTGAAGAAATAGGAAATGATATTACAAATTGCAATGTCTGGCTAGATTGGCAATATTAAGAATATAAAAGTGGCCACACAGCATGTACTGTAGACACTACACCCCCTAACAGGTGGAAAGTGATATTAAGGATCATGTGTCATGTGATGTAGATTGCTTACAGTGTGAATAAGTTCAATGCAACGATGGGTTCTCAGTCTTAACCCAAGCCTTGGTGATTGGTGACATCATAAATATATACATATTGATACACAAATACCACTGTTTCACCATCAAACAGTGCAATGTACCTCAAACATTAGAAACAAATGCAATGCTGTTGAAGAGACTTGCTTCGATCACTGCTGGGAACTTTTAGAAGTGTTCAAATTTATTTTCTTACCGGCAAGGAACATGACACGCCATCAAAACAAACAACAATCCTATTGCAACTTCTTGCATTTGGGGCACTACCACTCTTTCACTAGCTTATTTATTCCATCCATAACGATCCACCATCCGTCGAAAGGCTGTCTCAGCTTCCATCCTTGTGTACTCCTGGTTGGGACGACTCATATCCAACCCAGCCTTAGGATCGGAAATGATTTCTGATCGGACTTGGACCAAAATACTCTGTCAACGAAAGATCACTCAAGTTAATATTTTTCAAATTAATTAAGGGCTCGTATTTAGGGGTAAAAGTAGATTTCTGACTTTTTATTGCTAATCTAAGACCAAAGTACGAAAGGTCTGCGGCAATACTGTGAGGACTAATCTCTTTTGTGAGTTGTGTGGTTCTAACAAACAAATGATTCTCAGAACCACACAACTCTCAAAACAGATTAGCTATCATGTTGTCATCTATCATGCAAACCCACAAGTCTTATTTAATCTAAGGCCAGTGTTGTATTCCAAAGTCCCTCCACAAGTCCAATCACAAGTCCCTCCACAAGTCCAGTCACAAGTCCCTTCACAAGGGCAGTCATAAGTCCCTTCACAAGGTCACTCATAAGTAACACGTTTAATAAGTACTAAAAAATCCTTTTGTCACAGTTCATTTGAATAGCTTGTGATTTGGCTCAAGACTGAACGATTTGCGATGGACTTACAGGGACTTGTGATGGACTTACAGGGACTTGTGATGGACTCAAATACAACACTGTCTGAGACCAATTACATAGGGGATTAAGAAGAAAAATGCTGTGATCATCAAGTTTGTGAATGTTGGTAAAAATTGGTAACTTGATTGATCAAAAGTGTTTCCATATGATATTTTCTTCTCAGGCACACTAACTACATACACAGATTCCAGGACCTCAACATGTGTCTTCATTGTTGATGATGAATCCGAGACACACAGGTTGAGTTTTGAGTCTCAGTCCAAGTCATTGTTCATAGTCAAGTTCATTTCTGTGTCACCCAGAATATGATAAGAACATCCAAGTCCAAGTCATTTTTAGAAGACTGTCTTACATACATACCTCGATGTCATTAGTGGGTCGCCAACCAGACTTGGTCAGGAGTTCCATACAAATACTGCCCCCTATTGTCACATGCGCTGAGAAAAGACAAAAATAATCAATTCCGTCCCAACGAATATTGCTTTTTCATTTTGTAAACGTCATGAGTGGTGAGTATTATGCATTTGCCAGTTCTGAGATCAGAATGCCAAAGCTTGTTTTCAGTCGTTTAAAATAAACCTTTACTCCTCCGTACAATGCCAGCATGTTCTCAGATGCCACATTTAACGCAGCTAATTTATTGCAGTGCCTACCTGTCAGGAACTTGAACCTTGGTCTGATGACTCGGATGAAAGGAGGAGACATGGGGTAGTCACAGGGAAAAGACATTTCAAGCTGGACCTCTGGCTTCTGTTGGAACCTTTCAGCATACTTGCAAAGGTCCTTACCCAAGACAGACTTCTGATCAAAATCAGTCAATTGCACATCCTGTAAAGTTTAGATTTTGAGACTTGAGGATCTTTGGCATTGGACCAGTTGTGTTTCCTGTCTCAGGAATCCTGAGACAGGCCAATTTAATGTTTGTGTTCTTGAGCAAGACACTTTACAAAAACTACTTTTATTTCACCTCAGAGTAATCAGGCAATTGGGATGGCAAAGTTGGTGTTTCTATCAAGAGCTCTGTCAAATGTTTTTATGATCATGTACATGAAACGCAATTCAGCCTTTGGCTGCAAAATTTCTGTTTTAAAATAAACCAATAATAATAATAATAAACACTCACCAAACTTTGCCACCGGGCAGTAACAAAGTAGCTGTGTAACAAATACAAGTGAAGGATCACCACACTCTGCTGTCTGTGGATTTAAAAGCATTTCACTTGATCTAATCACTTACCCACAAGAACAGGTTGTCCCCTCTAGGGCTTCCATAGATGCCACTGGTACAGTTGGATCGCTTGAACATCTTCAAATCTGTCCAAGACACAAATCAGTCATTGTTTAAATAAGACCTTCCCTGACAAACTTTCTCATAACCTCAGAATAATTTTAGTTTGCAAGTAACCATCAGCTGAACACATTTTTTTTTTAAAATTTCATTCATAGAATGTCGCATACTCTGAGAGGGGAAAACTGCCGGCACCTAGACACATTTTAAATCAATTCTGGTCAAACTAGCCTACAAAAGAGAAACTGGGTTGACTACCACAAGAACAACATCATACATCAGACATTAACAACTTGAATCCTATTTGTCAAAGTTCTTGGATAGCCCACAATGGACAAACAGAACACATCCAAATGTACATGTATGTTATCTATGAAATTCAAATCTAGGACAGAGGGCCAGTTTTACACTCACAGATTCAACCATCAAAGCACTTCAAATGATTGGATCTAACCAAAAATACTTCAGCCACCTAGTCCTATTCCTGTACTAAATTGCTTGTGGGCAATCAGCATTACTAACCAGACAGCAATCGATGTACTGCCATCTTGGATCCTGACTTGGCGTACATTTCATATTCGACATCTGTAATGCCATCATCTTCATTTGGAGTTTCTCTACAATGTAGGATAAGTCAAAAAAAGACAACAAAGGTAGCTAATGTTTCAAACCTTGCCATACAAATACTTTTTCAGCAAATATACTTCAAGTTTATACAAGACATACCACCGGAGTAGTGAATGGTCTGTCTTTTGAAAGTTGTGTATATGCCTATCCAGTCACTTGCTTTAAAAAGATTTGAATTACTCTGTTCCACTCAGACATGCAAAACTTACAGAAAATGCAGCATACATCTAAAGAAACCTCCGACTTTCACGATTGGAAAATTTGGTTAGCTCAGGAACTAGTCTGGTCTGATTTGATTGAACAGTTTATGTTTTTGAACTTGTGGCCTGAGCGATATCAAAGACAAACCTTGCTACATGAGAAGAAAAACCAACCACCACACCATCCCCTGTTTCCATCACGTCATCACTGTTGTCAAAGTAATCACCACAGCTATAATCATCATCATCATCGTCATCATCATCATTATCAATCTCTGTCCTTTTGGAAGCACCAAAAAGCTGTTAATAAAGAATTTACATATATGAGTGAACAAGCTCATTTCTTCAATTTGACATTTTTTCACAAAGGGCCAAATTTTGAACAAGTTTCATAATTTACATGTTATTTTCAATATAAAATCTATTCATAAGATAACTTTGACAAAGAAATAAGTTATTTTCTATATACCAAGAAACATATGCATTTTTCACTGTTTTATCAAAACAGTACTTACAGGCTCCAAAGCCACAATACTTTTTTCTAGACACTCCTGTAAGCTGGTTCCATGACAATCTTTTAATAATGACCACACCTTGTCATTATCACTTTGAGCCCTCTGTAAAAGTTGGAGAGAAATTGAGTTTCAAGTTGAACATAATCAAACCAAGTCACAACTGCATGAAACAGAACAAAATGGCCTTGTAATGGAACACTTTTGGTGTAGGGTTAAGTGCTGGCCTACGTCCAAACTAAAAAAATGATCCCAATTACATTTTGAGTAATAAACATCAGTCTCCATTTCTCAAACCTTCCCTATTTTTATGGCAAATGGTGTTGGCTTATTCAGAGCAAGACACTAATAACTGTTTTATATGCACCACTGGAGCAAACATACATGTGCGTTTTATTCCTGTTTTCAAAATTATTTCCAGTTTGGAATTTAAAAACAAAAATAAGGTTTAATAAGGAAAATCCAATTTCAGTCAGTCTTTTACAGAAAGTGATGATGAATCGCTATTTTTCAGTGAAATAAGGAAACAAAATTACTATGAAGTAACAACTCACTTATCTCTGCCGACACAACATTTCCTCTAAAATAATGGCACCAAAGTAAAGAATTATTCCTAGTCTACACATGACATGCAGTGATTGCAGTCATAAAACCACACATTTTGTGGCAAGGTTTTGACTGAGGGCCTGTTTTGGTGATCTGAACCATAAACATGTTTCAGCTTTGTGAATTAATTAAGCATTTTGGCAGCTTCAGATGTATGGGTTTGACATCACTGTTCCGACTAAATGAGAACCAAAGGTTGGAATTAGTTCAGCACTGGTCCAAAAGAGTAGTAAACAAGAACATAACTTTCTTATCGTCTTTGAAATAAGTAAATTGTGTAGCCCCAATTTTGTTGTTGCATGCAGCGAACCAAAATGGGTACTTTTTTCTAGAATGTGAAAAGACATCATTAGCAATTGGACATTTGCAGAATATTCAGAGAAAATTATGTTTATGGACAAACTTTTCAGTTACCTTGTACTCTGTGTGCGTCTCAGGTGACGTCACCATTTCTTGGGCCAAGTTTTGAGGGTCACCTTGAATTTTTTTTTTTTCATCACTGAATTGATGTCATAAATATGTATATATATCTGGTTAGGAGTTGCCAAAACACACCCCATGATGCGGCAGAGTGTACTTTGGCTAATCCCCCCTTTCATGTTCTGGCTAATCCCCTCCCCTTTCATGTTCAGTCATTCTCTCTGTTCCCTGTCCCCAAGAGTGGAACAGGAAGCAACAGAAAAACAAACACCATGTGAAAACCAAAATGTAACCAAAAGGCATATTTGAAAGGTGCACCATAAAGTGGCTAATGTCAATTTCTACGCAACTCACGAATGACCGTCGACCTTGTTCACCACTTTCCGCAGACATGGCAGGCGGCAACAGTGCCACTGTGAATGTAACACCTCCTCTCTGATGTTCAAATACAAGTTTTCTCTCAGCTTCATTTGCCCAAAGAAGTTTCCAGGGTAGGGAATGTTTCCCCAACCATGACTCAGCTGCTTGACTGCATGCATCCAAACTTACAGTTTCTTCATCGACTTCCATCATTTTTCATATTCTGTGCTCCTTTGTCAAACCTGTTTATATGTAAATGGTTTTAGTGGTAAATACTTTTCCTACAAATTGTATGCAAAAATGCCATGAATGTATTTATAGCACATTGGACTGATTCCTGTTCACTTCTAATGCAGCAGTCTGAAGGATCACAAACAGATACCAGACTACAGACTAGTAATATCTGGCCGGCTTATGTTGAAATACGCTTCCCTTGACAAAATGTGTGACCCTACCTACTTCTCCCACCACTTGAGCAGTCATAATCCAACACTTTATTGACTGGTATGTACATGTATGTTTGAGGTCAGCTGCCATCGCGTGTCTCCAGAGAAGAGGGGAAATAGGTAATGTATATGGCCCTACACGTACGTAACACATGGAAATTTGGGGCCTAACAATATTTTTTAATTTCAAAACTAATTAAATTTATACCATATTTACAATGTAATCCCCAGTTCAGTCTTGTCTGTTAGCATGAACTTCAAAGGGTGTGTTCCTCAAATGTTAAGTCTTTCTGTCCTTTCGAAAAAATGGTAACGTATTTGGCTATGAAATTAGCAACATGTGCCTTGAAGGCAAATAGGAAAGTATTCATGAAAAGCACTTTGGCTGGCGACATGAGAAAACTGCAATAAATATCACCTTACTCTCGTCATTTTTTAGAATTTTCATGATTCATAGACTTCCTTACCACATGGATTTCTGAAAAAAAAACTCAGCCAGGAGAAATTTCATATAAAGCATTATCAAACACACTCCATACTTCTAAAAAACACAAGCGACACAAAAATGACACATTTGAACGCTCACTTTAATGGAGAATGCACTGTAAAAAGCACAAACTAAGACTAGAGAGCTGTTGACCAGAGTCAGGTCGACTGGTCACACTAGGCCTACCAAGAGTATTTCTTAGTCCGAATGTTACTCAGACCCTTCCTCCATGCTCAGGCTAGATATTTACATAGGCTTAGGCTAGGCCTACCCCTTGCCCCACAAATACTAATAATAGGGCTGTAGTGGCTCGCTTTTACAATCTGTCTCTTATCTGTCGCCACCACCGCCCTACTTGTGGGGCTGGGCCTACCCCATGGCCTACCGTGCCTACACGTACGCAAGTTAAGTTGGTCGTCAGCATGGTTGTCATGTTGGTTAATATTTTTGTTTGAATGTTTGTAGATTCGAAATACAGAAGTATCTAAGGAATTACCCCAGCCTTACTATGCTTACCAGACGAAGAGAACGACACACTTACCTGCTGTTTTACGTACATACCACACACGATAAACACACCTTACACCATACATGCCACAATCTAGTTTAAGTCGTCCAGGTTTTCACACGATGGGGAATTCCGCCGGCAAGAAAACCAATATAGCACACGTATTAAAAACCATAGAAAAATGAACAGATCCACCCTTATTTCTAATGGAACAACCATGTTTTTTTTATTATGTCCTTTTTCGATTCTGACAATTTAATTCCAATTCGAGAGAGATGCAGACTAATGTATGTAAGTTGAGTTATATTGAGGAATTATATAAGTCATACTAGGCCTTCCCGTTTTACTTTCTCTTCCAATTTGTCTCGGGACTCGAACACGGGTTAGAATAATGGAATATACCAAACGCGAACTTTGAACTCTTTTAAAGTTCCAAACGCGTGGCGGCGCTAGACGTCTTGTTGGTGGGGGCACATGCAGGGGCACTTTTTTTAATACTTCTGAGCTGGCCAGAAATTCTCACTCGACTTTTAGTAGTCTACACCCTGGGAAGAAGCCATGGAGTTAGATATAATGATGACTTTGTGGAAGAAGCCGATTTCACTAGTCCAACAGAATAAATATCCAAAATAAATCACACGCAAATTATAATCTACTACCAATGTTCGTTATCAATGTAAAAGCAAGAGGCAATAAATGTAATTCACAACCGTAAAACAAAAACGATTTTGACAATGACTCCAAATGCTATTTTCATTGCGTTGAACAATTTTACTTCATGATCAGATGTTTCCATCCAAAACAAACACATTTTCTCAACAGTCAACATAACCTCTGAAACTAATGTGTGATGCGCCACTTAAAATTACAGCAACTTGATTAATTATTAACTAATAGCAAATTTTCATTTTGAAAGAACACAAAACATTTTTTTTAATATCAGACATTTTTTAACTTTATAGCATCATTTGACACTCTTGTGTCTTAAATAAGTAAATAAATTAAGAACTTCACAAATGAGGTATCACATAACATTGCATACTTTATCAAACAAAAGAAGAATTCGGAAATACATGCAAGGGGATACAGATTTATAGGTGAAATTTCAACAGACAAAAATCAGGTTTAAGATTGGATATGAATGCAAAAGAGCATCCTTCTTTCCCATAACAAAATTTGGGTTTAAAATGTCTTTCCTGGATATTGATTCATTTTTTAATCAATTGGTTATCAGTTCTATACAATAAGTTCAATAGATTATTTGATTAAAATTCTCAGGTGAAAATGTTTCCAACGTCTCGACCAATTTTGTTAAAATTTCAAAACAATAACAAATAAAAGGAATTTATTATTGTTGACGATGCAAAATTCTATCAAACCTAAATTATTCTTCTTGGCCTAAAAGACAGCCATATCCCAAATTTACCATCTTTTACAATTGTCTTGAGCTTTTTGGGTTACTTAACAGAGATTTGAATCGTCCATTATTCCAAACTCATTACATTTATTATTCATCATAATTCATAACTCATCAAATTCATTATTCGTCAATTATCCTCATGACGAACACAATGAAACAAGCCTCTTTGAAAACTTTGGTTTGACAGTTTTTAGAACAATAATATGAGCACTTTCTGAATTGCTTTTAACACTAAACGTTTATCATTCATGTTATATTGAAACTCTCTTCTTTTTATCCTTTAAATGAATTTTTCTGGCATTTTAGTTAAAATTCCTGTTAAAAAAAGGTTATAAAATACTTAATGCTACTTTTCAAAAGTGGGATTTCCTCACACTTAAGCTCATCTAGCCATGAGTGACATCATGACACATCTATAAATATATGTAGATACATTACAACACATCCTGACCATCCATGGAAACCAAATAATATTGTAATAACAATCCAATTAAATGTACAACTAAAAGTGCATTGTAGGATTTTTAGAAAATCTTCTCAGCAGACACGATGACGGTCACAAAATGCTTCATATTCTACACTGTCTGCCTGCAAATAAATTCCATGCTCAGAACTTTCAGTCAATTATGTAGGTGTCCATTGTTTGATTTGAGCAGAAACTTTCAACTCATCCAAGTTTACCAGAAGAAGTGCTGCCATAAATATCTGAACAGAACAGCTGTTATTGATTCAGTGTTCACACAAAAATTGTCACATGGGGGTTCAGTAATAATGCCCCCTTGTCAAATGCACAACTCTGTTAGTCTTGCTTAGTTTTGATGCCAGCTTTAAATGTTTGGCAATTTAACAACCACTGTGGACTCTGCATTGCTATGAATGTCAATGTTTTCAATGACTGCATTGTAAACAACAGAACCAGGTTGGCATATGGCACTTGATCACCTCAAAACGTTTTCACACAAAACCCATACAGTGGTATCTCTGACGTTTCACAGTAGACACGGTCCCAGTCCTCTGTACAGTCTACCTTGGGGGATCATGGCAAAGTCATATCAGCTCACACACCCTGTGGAAGATGCTGATAGAATGAAGCTCTAACCACAGTAGGGCAAAGACATCCTCGCTGAAGAGGATGAAATGGCACGGTGTACGCGACGAGTTGCGGAAGCCATGCATGGCAATCAGACCAGTGCCAAAGTACCTAGGTAGAAAGAGGAACAAATTCTTGTACTCTGAGGGTCAATCAATCACACCCTAGAACCCCCACAGAGAACAAATCATGATCAAAAAGAGAAGCAATTGACCACTAAGACCAAATATCAGAATGGAACAAGACTACAGACATTCAAAAACAAATGGTTGATTGTTGACTTCTGGTACACGGACAATAAAATCCACAGTTGACATATGATTTCAGATCTAGAATTGGTCTAAGTTGTCTATCATTTACATTTGAGTATTTGTCAAGTTGTCATAGGACAAGGCTTTGTGATCTTATCTTGAATACTACTTCAGTCAAAGTTAAACAATCAAGTCTTTGAATTGCACCCAGCAGGTGATGACTGAAGCTGTCTCATTAACTCACCTTTGTCTACATCTCTTCAAGTCCATGTTGAGCTTGGAACCTACATCAGCCATACCATGATCATGAACCCCAGCAGGAACCAGGAAGGACTGGGTTAAAGGTAGGTCCTTAGGGTCATGGATAATGACACTGTCCTTGTCAACCGATTCAACCAAGGCTAGAGTCTCCTGTTCTGCCTTGGTTAACACCATGGGTTCCTCCAGGTGAACCTCAATGCTAAGCTGACAGGCTGGTACATTGGGGTCACCCTGGATATGGCAAAATTATCATCGTCACAACTTCAAACATTTTTTCTGAGGGAATGGAGATTTTGAATAGTGGAACGATTCCAGTGAAGCACCTGTAATTGGTAGAAATGGCTAAGCCTGTTCTCTTTCTGAATTACTGATCAGTTTTCAGTTTCTTTCCCCCCAACTTCGATGTACTGCTCCCCTCAAACTTGGTAGTCCATTTTTGTTCATTTTAAACTATTTGTTGGAAAGAACTTCCAAACCACTCACTTAGCATTTGGGGGTGAAGCAAAAGAGACACACAACTGGAAATTAAGTTGAATTTATGTCACTGAAATGTAATCCAGGAAGGTTCCCTGAACCAACCAAATGCAGTACAATCAATGGGTGCTAATCCATCCATCCATTAAGCAGTACTTACATTTGTCTTCATTAAACTACATGTAAAGCGCGTCGGTCACTTCGCCCCATGCCACTTCACCCCTAACCACTTCGCCCCATTTCCGGACGGGGCGAAGTGGAGATGGGGCGAAGTGAGGATGGGGCGAAGTGAGGATGGGGCGAAGTGAGGATGGGGTGACGTGGAGATGGGGCGATGTGGGGATGGGGCGAAGTGGAGATGGGGCGATGTGGGGATGGGGCGAAGTGAGGATGGGGCGATGTGGGGATGGGGCGAAGTGGGGATGGGGCGAAGTGAGGATGGGGCGATGTGGAGATGGGGCGATGTGGAGATGGGGCGATGTGGAGATGGGGCGATGTGGGGATGGGGCGATGTGGGGATGGGGCGAAGTGAGGAGGGGGTGACGTGGAGATGGGGCGATGTGGGGATGGGGCGATGTGGGGATGGGGCGATGTGGAGATGGGGCGATGTGGGGATGGGGCGATGTGGAGATGGGGCGATGTGGGGATGGGGCGAAGTGAGGATGGGGCGATGTGGGGATGGGGCGATGTGGGGATGGGGCGATGTGGAGATGGGGCGATGTGGGGATGGGGCGAAGTGGTTAGGGGCGATGCGGAAATGGGGCGAACTGACTGTAAACCTCAGTTAATGACCACTCACAGTGACTTTATACCCTCGTAGCTTATCCTCCTCGTATTTCAAGCAGATGATTTCAATGCCGTGTCCACCGTAAGTACCTTTGAAGAGTCCCGGTTGGATCGGGACATTCGGCTGAGGACCTGGAATATTTAACTTTTGGAAGGCACAGTTTTCACTGGAGAATGGGAAGAGAGACACTGTACAATTACTACATTCAAATCTTGTCACATGAATGTCACAAATGTCACAAATAAACAATTCACCTTTAAATGTCACCAAGAATTTCTGATGACTGATGCAAATTTGGATGTATCACACAGATTTTTCCTTCAGATTCCTATTTTTTCCTAGCATTATTTGCAAGAATGGAACTTGTAAATTGAAAGCCATTTCTCATTTGCATTTTTTTTCTAAGCAAGTTAAGGTTGAGGGGGTCGGTTCAGAAGTTAGCAGAGGGAAGGGGGTTTGGGTAGGTACCACTACTATTTTTCATGTGGTACTGCCTACTGCTTCACATTGTACAAGCGAAGATTATTTACTCATATTGGTTGAGGATGATATACTTGATGCGTAGGAGTTCTATGTGGTGATCGTAATTGAAGAGAAGAATTTCTCCTTCTTTGGCACCAATCTCTTCACGGATCCATTCCTGTAATTCCTGAAAGTCACGCCAAGTGAAATGGAAAATAGGCTTATTTTGAAATTGGCTTATTCTCTAGACACAAATAATAAAAAATCACCGCGCAATATTGACACTTGGGACTCGGAGCAATTATACCCAATTCCATTTCCTTACAAATGATATGAATAATACAGCCTACCTCTTGTCTGCTTTCATGATATCGGTGCTTTTCTGGCTTGCAACACTTAAGTACAAACTCATCTTCACCATTGCCCTGAGATCAAGAAAACAAGACAAGGAGAGAAATTTCCGGAATAACTCCGCTGTAAAATCTTATCAACTGAAGCATTGAAATTACTCCCCTAACTAGCAGAGGATACTGACAACTTACAGGCAATATCTGTAACTTGTGGGGTCCCTTTGGTCCTTTCAAACACTCAATCTGAGCATAACCCTCCGACGAGAGCCGAATCTGGAACAAATCCTTGACACGCAGTGGCATACAGACTCGGGGGTCCACAGGGGGTAAATGTTGGGTTGCTCGTAAAGCGCCATCACGAACCTGTGAGACACAGTCACGGTAAATGAAAAGTTGGTATTCGGTGGCATTCTGCTTAAGTACTGACTAATGACGAAAACCGCAACAAAAGGAGCCAATAAAACACTGTCATAATAGCAACGTTCCCCCTTGAATGTTACAAATTCTGAACGGTAACTTCCCTGCAACTCATGCATGTATTCAACAAACAGAAATACAAATTACATCCACTCTATTTTAAGTTCACTTCCTGTAACAGGCTAACTCACTTAATGAACAAGTTTTGCAGCATCTTAAGTTAAACACCACGTTTAAGGTCAAGTTGTATGCCATCAGAAAACAAAACCGACTTGAATGATCTCCTTACTTATTCTTACTTGAATTGAGATATTCAATCTTTTTGGAGTCTTACCTTGATGCTTACGAGACCACCATATGAACCAATCTGGGGTTGCCATACTCCAACAACATGACCATAGGGGTACAACACTATGAAAGGATTAATCAAATGAGTTCAGCTTAGATATGGCTCCGTCTTCCATAAGATGTACAGTCTATACAACTTCATTCATTAATGTTGAAGATGGTGAGGCATGTTACTGAGGCTCATTTGAATAATTTTTCCTCCAGGGAAGTCAAGCAATTGTTAAAACACTTCAAGTCAGTGAAAACATAACATGTACTATATGAAGTGCTTGATACTTCCGAAATAGGAAAAAAACAAAACCTTTTAAGTAATGTCTTTAAACAAAAGTGCATCCTTGCAAAATACTGGTTCAGGTCTGAAGCTTCAAAGCTCTTATGGTCTTCTCACGATGTTATTTTTCAGTTGGCTGGTCTAAACAGTTTATAAGATTGACACAAATAAATGTCCACATAATACACACTGCATGGAAATGTTCACCAGAAATCGTACCCTTTGTGTAGATCAGTCTGAATGATTCTATCCCCCATCCATGAAGGTTATCATTAGTGAAACCATAATCTGAAAAAAGAAATCAAATGCAAAGAACTCAAAAGGTTCAAAGCTTTAAATTTAGAATGAAATTTCCTAGGAGATTAAGCATATGAAGACCTAAATGTTACAAAAATAATGGTAACATTTATAAACCTCTTTGAACGTTTTCAATTTCTCAAACAGACAGACAAATTTGGGGGGTTTAATTTTCCCTGAGAATATCCAGGGAAAGGTGGTTATGAAATCAGTCAAGCACAAGGCATCTAGTCTAATGTTGACTACGGTACATGTATTCCTATTAAAGTGTAAGTTTAGCAACAGCATTCCTTGGTCATTGTTCACTGCTTGTGGCCTGTGTCTTTTTGGCCCAGTGCGTTGAACGTGTCACTAATAAAATGACTGGTATAGTCCAGTGATTACGGTCTTTCCTGACACAAAAAGCAGAGACAGACTTGGGGGAGGGTACGATTGGGTACATTTGATACATGTACGTCTGCAACTCTGCATGATCAGCCAATACAGGCATTTAACAATAGCGCATCTCCAGGAGTTTGCAACGGGTTGGCCAATCACAATACGCAGAATCTGTCGACCCAGTGCACGTTGCAAACTCGTGGAGGCGCGCTACTGTGAATTGCCCGTATTAAGCTGCACTGTTGGCCAAACTACTGTCATGACTGGTTCAGACATAGGCCTACTTCCCTTTTTAAGGTTCCAGAGGCTTGAGTTAAGGAGTGAAGGTGATTGACTAATTGAAGTGGATTTACCAACAGTATATTAACTGACTGATTGTGTGGATCCACAAATTACATCCAACATTCCCATGGGAAAGAACCCAAAGAAAGTCGCGTCTAAAATCTGCAGGCTTACACTTGAAATCTCTGACTAGTCCTTACACATGAAAGAATAACACTTTTTTTTTTCAAAATCAAAAGAGTAACAGAAAGAAGACGGCAAGGGATACCTACCTTCCAAGCATCGATGCTGCCAAACAGTTTCTATCCTTGAGGCTTCGTAAAACTGTTTACACACAACTGCAACCTTAGCTATCGTTGGGCCTGAAAGTTTTGACAGTAAATATGACAAGATCTCAGGTGGTAAATCTGCAATTGTAAGCGTCGACTGAGCCATTCTGCAGATCAGTTATGTAAGTGTTAACACGCACTGACATATATGCAAATCCTCTCGGCATGAATGATGGGTCATGGCCCAGCATGTCTAGTCACTCGACTGACGGTGACTCAGGCGTCAATCGGCCCGTGACTGATGCTGGACACTCGTCCTACTGTCAGTCCACTCTGCCATTCCTGCCTCTAGCACACTGCCCTACAGTCATGGAAGTTTGTAGATGGATGCAGTAGTTTAAGAAAGTAATCTCTGAGCAAAACCAGCACATCAAAGCCGACCTTGGCCTGAAGTGGACAGTTTTGCGATTCCGGCAGTTCTGCCCAAAGCCCGGTATTTTCGATGTACAACCGGGGCTGAAATTGTTTTACCGCCCCCTACGGCAGATGTCATTTTCATTTTGTGATACTAAACCAAGGGAGGGCGCTGCTACCATTTGGCGCACTGCCTCTGGAGAAAAATCGCGAGTGGGCATTAAATAAGTTATTGAGCAAAACTGACTGCATACACTGGCCCGGTTGAACACGGCTCGGCACCATACGCTGCTTTCATTTAGGCAAGTTTACTTTTCACAGGTCGGTGAGGCCGCAAAGTTTGATTGTCTGAAAGGAGAGAACTTCTCACCACATCACAGAGCGTAGGTCCATGACGTCGACTCGTCCAGGTCTGCGAACATGACCTGGGTTTTCAAAATCTTGGCATTCCACCCAGCGCGGGTTCGTGTCAGCTTGGTCCTATATGTACGCTTACTTGACTTAATAAATATGCAACGGGACAGGAAAAAAACCACAAAACCCGATAGCATTGATACAGGCACCAAAACCAGGGCTCTGAACTGAAATAATTTTGCATGCTTTCATGTGTAAAAAATGTCTAAGGGGGCAGGAAAAATCGGGGTTGTCTGGATTGTGGACCAGCAGTCTGCAGAATGATTAAATTGATGGCTACGAGTATTGGCGTTGCGAGGGGTATAAAGGGTGTGCCCCCCCCAAGAGGAACAGAACAAATTGAGAGAAAATAACGAAAGAGAAATTATAAAGGTGATAAAAATTACCAATATGTCTAGAACAAATCAAAATTGACCCTCTTTAGTGATTAATAGTCTGCAGTTCGTTGCGAAGGAAAGCTGCTTTCCCCCCCCCCCGATAAAATCCAGGCGACGCCCATTGACACGAGAGCAGATGATCTGTTACAACTCATCGGATAAATACAGAATGGCAGGGTTATCTCCCTCGAGGTGACCCAAGAAAATGACATGGAATTTTCATTGGGTTCAAAGTAACTTAGAGAATAAGTGGCTTTTAAGGGGATCCGGTGCCGTTCGTAACTCCACTGACTTTTGTCTTGATGGGTCTTTATCATGGTTTCATGCAATCAAATAGCGGTGAAACCAACAACGCGTCTTCCACTGACGTAAACTTCACATCAAAGCATAAGGGAGATAGATCGATTTAAGCTTCCGCAGTAACAATCACAGTGATTTCATTGCTTTTACAGCTTAAGCTAGCCTCTAGGAAAAAGTCTTTTGTAATTATTAACCCTCTCCCCACGTACTCACCTGCCCAACAGAGCTTACTGCCCCCTTTAGAATCTTTTCCACTGTCAGAGTGAGATTGAACCGTTCACCTTTTTCCAATTAAGCTTGTGGCAATATACATGTAGACATTTTATGGCATCCTCGAATGGAACAGAAAAACTTCTTAACCCTTAAAGGGATTAATGAAATTTGCCAAACAAACACACAACACATCTCACTTCCTTGCACAAGTTCCGCGGTGTACCGTGCATGAGCAATGCCGGAGTTCACGACAAAGTAATTGATAATGCATCCCAGGTGGCTGAATTTAAAGTGTTTTCACTACATTGAGACATTAAAATAATTTCTTTCAAATGAACGACTAGAAATCCCACACTTCTGCCCTGTGTTTAATGATTGCACTTTTTGCCAGTGTTCGTTTATACTATCCACCCATCTCCTTTGGTCAAATCCAACGTAGTGTAATGCCATTCACAGATCGAGTACCAGCCGCCCACGTATAGGTCAAAACTTACCTGATTATTATCGGCAACAAATTAGGCAATTGTACTCACAAACTTAGTTGAATTCCGATCATTTCTGAATAAACGTACTGTGAACGTCATCAACTCGAATAGATAAAATTATACATGCGTGACAAAGATATTCTGCATCAGTGATTACACTGAAAAAGGCAAAAATTGAATAAAAAGAATAAAAAACTTTCTAGATATAATTGTACTTAACTTTCCATTATACAGTTACTGATTAGATTCGTCATTACTTTTCTGTAAAGAATCTATGCAATGTTACCCACAAGGCAAAACAAGAGCAGATTTTTATGCCAAAAACGTATTGTGTATTTATTGAAGAAGGGAGTGTTTTGGGGTGTAACGGGTAGACCACATTGAAAAGTTTAGTAGGTTTTATATTCTGTTCCATTTCAAGTCGATTTCTATGTCCCGTTGTCTGTCCAATTACATGTATAAATCCCGAAGTTCCTCTTGCTTCACAGCCAACCGAGTGGCCATTTTGTGTTTTACTTTGTAGGCTCCCATCGAAAGTAGCATCCATTAGCGAACAGGTTGATGAAATTGGTAGGGGTTGGAACAACCAGCACATTTCTTTTGCTGGCTGGGGAGAGGCCAAGGTTTCAATTCAAAATGTATTTTTGTTTTAATCTCTCAGGAACATTCGCAGAACAAAGAGGGAAAAGTGCGGGTATGTTAGAATCGATACCATGCACGTTACTTGGTTTGGGTAAATGAAAGGTCATAATTGTGTGCCCCTTGCAGTACTGCCGATACATACTGCCCAAAAAATTTACTTTGGTGCAAACTTCAGCTAACAATAAAACCCTATAAGTCACATTAAATTGAGGCTGTCCCCAACAGGCTTCCAGAGCTACGGCTAGGTCTATTGCCTGCGCGTCTCCACGCATTTCCAATGAGCAAAGACCTAGACCTAGCTCTAGACAAGAGATGGATGCTGGCTGAAACTTCTCATCTGAAAGTTAAGGTCTTTACATGTATGCATGCTAAGTTTAATGATCGGGCATGTGACAGCGGAGTTCTTGGGGGCAGAATCCGCCCCTGACAAAATGATAATTAGCCCAAATTTAATATAACATACTAAATAAATACACGATGTATTTTTTGCCTGGAATTTCATTTTCACGAACTGAGAAGTTAAAATTGTCAAGCACAAAAAATAAATTCTTTTCCCCTATTATTTGAAAAAGAAGAAGAAGAACCCTATGGGTCTCATGTTATAAATCAACAATGTACACCAGTTTATTTCAAGAACACGACTCTTCCTAAAGTTACGACAGAAGCAACATCATTAAAGGATGCCGATAAGTATAATTCACATTTATAAGTGAATTTTATCTGAGATTAAACGACATGTATATTACATGGCACAAGGTATTATCAATTAGGTGGAAGGTTTCAAAGTCCACTTCAGTTCCAGAATACATGTACATGTGAATATACGAAGTCAACCCGTATGGGATTACTGTTATCATACATCCCGGAATAAGCTATTTACGTAATAATACCACTGTTTTAAGTGGCCATCACGACAGCTGCCAATGTTTTCCATACCAAGACGACCGTGGCTTAATTTTTGTGACTTTTTTGGGTTGTTTGTCTCCTCCGGCAAAGGGACCTCGACGAAGGCACTGAGTGGGGTTTTGTGATGGAAAATTTGGATTGACCCCGGGGAAAATATGCTGGTATAACACAACAACAAAAAATTGTTTTGAAGTTGTTCAGCATGACTGGATTCTTTCCGTGCAAAGGGATTCCCAGCATTTCAACACGTGGTCACACTTGATTGACCAAGCATTGTTAGAACCGAGGTCGCCCAACAGCGCAAGCTCAATGCGTCTTTTATTTACAATTTCAATAGACTGTGTGCCTTTAGAATTAAATGCTGGTATCCAGCACGTCGTAGGCGCAACAAGTGGTTTGCCAGGCTAGAACTGTTTGGTGGAGCGCTGGTGTAGTCCAGCATACGGCAGGAGAAATTATCCACGCCCCCGGTTTGTCTCTACGTCTCTTTTCAACTGATGTGCCACGTAATACCCGGATGGTCCAATCGGCATGAGAGAAGAACAATAGGGATTGGCCACGGGGCCTGTCTCTTACGTGTTATGGTAGCTAACCTTATTCAAACAGATTTTCCTTGCAAGCTGATCACTGGTTTTCATCGTCATCTCTGACCGGGAGAGGGAACCGAGAGTCGCCGGGTAGACAGGCATTCTACAGTCTGGTGTGGTACGCACTCCACTTGGGTGTTGCGGGAACTTTAATCTGGCTTGGAGTTGGGTGTAGAATTTTTCTCTCTCCTTTCGCGTGCAACTTTAGAAGTTAGTTAGAGGTTGAGGCTTTTAACCAGTTTTTTTCTCATTGGATGACCATGGCAAACGCACATAATTACTTGGTGATAGTTTTCTGTACTACGGCTGGGCAGAGAGGTGCTTTGCTTGGGACGGACGAAACGGACTTGGTCTTGCTGGTGTGGGGTGTCATTGATGTTGAGACAAACAAGGTGAGTTAATTCGACTCACTTGTACAAGCAGCTACACACGTAGGAGTCTTTCAGCGTGTGTGGTGGTGAAAGCATACAGAATGT
The DNA here is from genome assembly GCF_054643075.1 of Acanthaster planci. Classification (NCBI taxonomy): domain Eukaryota; kingdom Metazoa; phylum Echinodermata; class Asteroidea; order Valvatida; family Acanthasteridae; genus Acanthaster; species Acanthaster planci. Next base: position 133,284 of record NC_141782.1, read on the forward strand.
TTAATCGGCCAGAAAAGCAGAAAACTGGGCGGATTTGCCAACAATGGAAAGTTGTTTTGATTATTGTTTATGATAAAGTGGTATGGATAGTCACTTGGGGTCACAAATGGGTCGTTGTAGATACATCGTGCGATAAAACCATCTGGTACTTTCGTGCTACAATCGTTTATCAATTTCAAACACTAACAGTAAACCACTTTTTCACTAAATTGTCACTGACGATATAAAAGATGTTTCATGCAAGCTAATATTTAAACAAAGCATGCATGACCACTTTGAAGAAAGTGAGCAAAACGCGACCGCTATAAGTTGACCTTTCTGTTACATTTGGTCAAAATTCGGGCACTGCAGCAACGCATATAGGTTATTGTTTTGTGTAGGTTAGCTTCTCCGGTTCTTCTCCCACCAAAGTTTTCGCAATCTTCACATTAGTGTAGCTGTTATTCTAGGCAATAAAATTTCAAGGCTGTAGATTAAAAAAGTTACTGGTATGCTACTGAATAATATTTCTGAATAAGATATTCGATGTTAAAAAACTTAAAGCACTTTTAATAATTAAATTAACTCGTATCCTTAGAAAGAACAAGTAAGTAGTTTACCTTGCGCGGTGATATGACTGTCATAAAACGACCATACACTGGAAGACGGAATCTAACAGTGGTAATCGTGATTTCACTAATACTCTCCTCAAACAAGTGAAGTAAACATTGATGGTTTTCCGTGGGGAACCCTCGTATGCTTGATTTTCTGGTGTAATTATGTTGATCAAATGTACAGCATATGCCTACTGTGTTCCCAACAAGGCAGATTAAATAAACTCAGAACCCCAGTTTCCATCAAATTGTTTTCATGTGGAGGATCCGTGCCCATGCGAGATCATTACATTAATCCCCACTGGAGCAAAAACAAATGCATTATATTTTTCACATTTTTGAGGGGGTTTTCCTGGGACGACATTTTACAACGTCCACGCCCCTCTTTCATGCCATTTTTTCCCAAAGCTATTGTCGTTAGCAGTAAACCCACGCAGGGTTCTTAATACCCAGAGGGGCATTGTTATACCCCCATTGGCGCCCTACGAGGGAAGCATTGCCCCCCGCAGTACCCATTGAGGGGGAGTCAGTCCTTTATGCTTGAAGCGTGATGGACGCTATCTCCTCCATGGGTACTGTAAACCACTTAGAGGAGGTAGGGATGGCGTGATTTGGTGCCCCTTGATGGCATCTTTTATCAGTTGTGAAATTTACTGAGGTACTTCTGCCCATTCATTTCTAAAGAAACACTAAAGCTTTTGTATATCTCATTGTATATATAAATTCGTACAGAATTTTTCTTCTTTTTATGTCTAAAATTTCTTTTGCAGATCATGTAAATTTTCAGTGCAAATCTAAATAAATTTTACAACAAACGCCCACTCGAACATCAGAATTTTGCTGAATTGTTCTCTGATAAGTCATTCCCAATAAAATATGTACTAATAGAGACATAACAAAACTCGTACTTAATTAAATAACTGAAAATATCAATATCCCAACCAAAAGGGTTCAATAACGAGTAATTTAGCAGACACTGCAAGACTGAATCTACAGCGAAAAAAACGGAAGTAAAGCAGAAAATTAAGATTTTTAAAGGTGGGTCCTGGTGTTGTTTGTGAAGGAAAGTTAGGTGCTTGTGGTTATTTATTCGAAATTATGTTGCAAGGAATTTAAATTGTAACAGTTTTCACCATCCCAAATCCTTTAGACTCCATCGAAATCCACGACTCTGCTGAGCTTAATGGCACATTGATTGCGCCTACAGTTTCAAGAGGATCGATCTTCGTGTTCAGTAATAAGGACTAGGCTTTGCCTTCTTCGTTCTGGTAATGTCTTTCAAAACCTCCTGATGGCTTTCGAAGGATCGTGGAAGGTTGAAGGAGGGTCGATTTCGAGATCAAATAAAATTGTACACCAGAAATTTTAGTTGCTGCTTTCACCGTTTTTAGTGCTCCCTTGCCTTAAGCAATTCTTATTTTGATACTCCACAGTTGGTTGGGTTCATCAAGCAGTCCTTCGTTAGACCAGACTCGGACAATGTTGAGGTATCTGAGGACCTGTGCAAGGCACTGGGAGTCCAACGAGAAGTCTTCAAGGGCGCCGCCAAGATGGAGAAAGTGCTCCAACAGGTCAGTCAAAAACAACCTGTCTTCCCGTGAACTATCGTTTCATTGACAGTCAACTAGTTTTTACTCGAAGAAAATAATGTCAAACCTACCAGTGAGAGAAATATATTTTTTCTTTAACTTTTTATTCGATTATTATGTTCAATTTGGTTAACCTTAATTTCAATAGCATTGTTGTAAGATTGCTCGCCTATGTTGGCATATGGATGGAGATATGAAAGTGTATGCTTTTTTATACCTCATGATGCATCAAGGGTCATTCACCTCGGATTGAAATGCCGTCCCTCACCATGCATCCATTTGTAGAGGACCTTTTTGTCCTTTTAATCTTAGAAGGTAATACCTGAATAAATAACAATAAGTTGTATTTCACGGCATCGAGTAGTGAGTTTGTACTGTTGCATAAACGGACAATTTCTTAGTATTCTCATCAGGCGGGATAGCCCGGACACTTATGTGGCTGCAAGGGGGGTGATGTAAGAGGGGCGGTTGGGGCTCCATGCACCGCCTGGTTTCAAAGAATATTTCGAAGAACGGGCACAGAACTTCGACAGAGTGGGTCATTGGGGAGCGATGAAATAAGCGAAGAGGACGAAAATCCTCACTGAATGTACGATTTAAATAGACACAAAATGTGAAGAAAAGGTCTTATGTGTATAAAGTGGTGACATACTTTTTGTTTCATTTTCAATATCTTGCTACAAATTTTAACCCATAGCAAGGGTCTCTCGCTGTGAGAGTTACATGTATCTAAGCTGTGACCTTTAACTCTAACCATGCTGAACCCAACGAAGTTATGCAGGATTCCAATGGTGCGTATAGGGGGTTAGGGTTAAATATGGACAAAAGTCAAAATTTAGGTGTATGAATGTAAATTGATCCAGCTGTGGGTACCGACTTACCAGAAGAACCTTACTAAGATGCTACCTCCACGACACCTCCGGGTTTGGTCTTTATTTTGGAAAGTTATTCCTAATCAAACTGAATTATTGAGGTCACTGGTAGGCCGCTACTGAGGGACCATCATGCAAAGCCTTCATTGAAAGGCCCAGTTTTTGTATCTTCAGCTAAAGCTGAATCGATAAAAATTAAAAGAATCTGATTATCAGTGAATACAGTCTAGAATGGTGTTTGAGAACAAACGTCGACACTGGTACTGAAAAGATTCTATGAATATGTATTTTGAAGTAGGCCTATGTATTGTATTCTTCGAAGAAACATCGGTTCGAGAACAAGACCTACATTATAAAAGTGCATAATTCAATATGTTATCGAGCTTATCTTCAGTTATTGCACCAGTCGAAAAGCACAATTTGAGGCATTAGGGGCATAAATATGTCATTAAAATTTCATATGTAAAATGGATCGCTTGTAATGAAAGCTTCTTGTAATTAATATAAACAGGTAACGAAGCATATCCTTCTAGAAACAGGATAGAATGAGTGAATTGCATGGGCTTGTAATTACATCCCTTTGATAGGTTGTACAACCCTCCCAAAAATATTGTCTAGAGAGTATGGCGAGACGTGCGCTCAAATTTAATTACAGCAGCCCACAAAGAGGCCTCTAATAGCGGTGTAAACCTATCAAATTTGCCGGGGCGCGTGTCGCGAAGGTCCCGCTACGGTTGGGTTATTGAGCTGGCCAACACGTGTTGCCCGCCAGCCGTTGTTGTCGTAACGCCGTACGTCGAAGTGAGCCTGTTTGTGTATTTTGCGACATCCTAATAGCTTATTACACAAACGATGTTTTCCGCCACGGAAACATTTCGTTCACGAAATTGCAAAATTCTAAATTATTCCTCGGAGCTTATCTCGTAAGGCAATCTCCGAATAACGTATTTTAGAGGAGAGAGTAGGTGAATAAAATATATTAATGACGGAACGGTCCTACTTCTGTGCACAGGGGTGAGGCCTAAATACGGCCCAAAATAGTTTTTGGAGTTGAAGGCTACTCTCTGGCCTGGAGCATAAATATTGAATTAACCCAAATTTGAAACAAGTCGTTTTTGAAGCACAAGGCACACCATAAAAGAGATCGTGAAAGGGGGACTTTTTAACATATTATTTTACTCGATGGCTTATAAACAAAAAGACAGGGTACCGCGCCATATGCAGATACTTTGTAGCCGTCTCTTTACCTTATGGTTAAGTGTACCAGCTAAAAATAAACACTTACCTTTGTCCCTCCAAATGATATGCATGTTGATGGAAATGTAATGTATACGGGTATAGCTTTTATTTTAATGAATTCACCGATCAATGAAGTAATGAAGATATATATGTCCATGTCTGATGTCTCCAGCCTTAGCGACTTGCCATACGGTTTACATGTGTGTATTATTTACATTTTAATGCAGTGCATCCTGGGAGCCATTTTCCTTGGCTAGTTCCCTCACCAATGTGTGTTAGGCTGTTATGTTAAAGTACCTTTTCAACTACCCTAGATCCAAATTTATGGTGTTTCATGAAGAAGGTGTCATGCCTCTAGGCCAGTATAAAACCATTTGCTGTAAGGTGACAGAGAGATCTGAGTTAATGTATGTCCCTTGGTTTTGAATACGAAAAAAAACCCCCGATGATTATGGCAACAAAATACACAAAGGTTTGGCGGACATCAAACGACAAAAATCTGCTAGTACACTTCTCGTGGTACCTCCATTTTGTAGACCTTTGTGCCCGTTCATGCTGGTATAGCCACGCTGTTTAAATGTCCCATGCATCTGTCTGTAAACATAATGAAAATGAGTGAAATTCGCTCTATCCAATGGTCATTTTGGGGCGAGACGATAAAAGGAACAAATCGAGTTTTCATTTCAAATTCTGCCGGAGTCAGCAGAATTTAGCACATACCTCAAAAATAGTTTTTTTTCTGCCATGGTGTAAAGATACAACTAAATCTAACAGAATGTTTCACACTGCTGAATATTGTAATATTATTGCAGGTTAGGGCTCAAATGAAAATTGATGTGGTAGAGTGGAGAACCTACGTAGATATGTTTGTTTTGTTTTGTTTTTGAAATTGGGGGAAAATTATCGAAGTGGCATCTACGGTGTGACATCCACGACCTCCTTCTTTGCTTTATTTCTATTATCTCTCTTGGTTCATTCTGCAGTTCTAGAATTACCAATTTGATGATTTTCAGAATCTCAAGATTAAAGTAGCTGTTTCAGTTAACAAAGTCTGTGTCCGACACGGGCTTCCAGAGCTACGGCTAGGTCCATTGTCTGCGCGTCTCCACGCCTTTCTAATGGAGCAAAGACCTAGACCTAGCTCTAGACAAGAGATTCGGATGCAGCCTGAATGCATTTGTACTGGTTGGAAAGCGGGGAAAAATCAGCCTATTCCCGTCGGTTTCTGTATCCGCCTACGCCCTATCAACCTTCGCTATTGGCTGATGCACCCAGGCATGAATTCTAATTGAAAGGTCATTCAAAGGTCTCCTGATACTACTGGGTCAGTTCTTTTCAATGGTCTATTGATACTGCGGTCATCTGATTGACTGACCCCTTGGAGAGGCAGACAAGCTCAGTCCTCATCCAACTTTTGTATCAAGCTTACAACACAAAGGAAAGTTTTCCCTCCTTTCCTTCCAGATTTATCTGATTAATTATCATCTAAATAAACTTCCAGTTCGGCCATGTTTTCGGATCTTGTTTGTCTCCTGCACGATTTGCGCATGAATCCACGGTAGACAAAACCTTTTCATCGCCCCTGGATGTTTTTCAAGCAACTGCCCCGTGTCCACCATAGCATGGTTTTTGAGAACTGGACTTTGGGGGTATTTCACGTGGGCGGGGTTTCATACAAATTGCAGTGGGCTTGGCGGAAATGTCTGAATTATTGTTAGCTGTATCCACACTACAGAAAATACCTAAACAAAGCAATGCTATATTAGAACAGAAACCTACACAATGGAAGGAAGTCGCGTTAATGGTGATTCAAGCTAATTGGCAATGATTTCAAACTTGCCTGACCTTGGTTCGACTTCAACCCAGGCAGACGCCCTACTGACACCACCCGATCTCAGCATTGACAACCTTTTCTCGAACGCCCTTATCATTTCTGAAACACCAATATTTTTCTCCAAGAGAATCTTGTTTAAGTCCCCATGGCCCACGTAGGGTCCATACATACATTTCACCTGGTGTTTAAGTCCCCATGCCCGCGGAGGGGCCATATATGCATGTCACCTGGTGTTTCTTGACCGCTTTTGGATCGTCCGGTGGAAATGTTTAGAATAACAAAACTGTTCAGCTCGCTCTATGTACGCGGTGCTAGTGCGTTGTAGAATTGTGGACAGCGCACTCTGGAGAATGTCCTCTGAACTTTTACATTTTAAATTGACAAAGGTTTCCTTAAAGTATAATTTCCGAAACTTGACCTCAAACATTTCACCGATCTCAGACACTTGAACACTCACCCTCTTTTACCCTCCCACTTTTTCCATTCTCCAGTTCGAGGAGTTTCTTTACCGGGAACTCAACCTCAGTCAGGGTAACACCTTTTGTCTTCTGACTGACGGCCAACTCCACATTCGCCAATGCCTTCACCCACAGGCACTCAACAAGAACGTCGAGTTACCAGACTTTTTCTACTCCTTCTTCGATCTGAGGAAAGAGTTTCAGAAGTTCCATGCCGGAGCTACGACCATCACAACAGTCAAAGACATGGCAGATTGTATCCTTTTTAGAATGTGACTTCAATGGTATGTTTTCATTTTTGTTTACTGGAACCAGTGTTTGATATCAAGGGTAAAAGTGGAGTCATTAACAACCCAACAGTGATATTAATGTGCTCCGTTTCAATACAGTTTTGCTGGTATACATGTACTTGTTTACGCATGCGCCACGTGTCTGGTAAACCAGTATTCACATAGCTGTTGAAGTTGCTTGAATATTTCTGGCTCGAGGTTACGGTGCGTGAAACAAGCTGATTCCGGCCTCATGAACACGAAAAATGCTATAGACTGGAACGGAGCAGTATCACAGGTCATTCCAGCAATAGACAAAAAAGATCTTAGAGATCCCCGCCGGGAAATTTTTGTGTTACAATTTTTTTTAACCTGCGTTAAACGAAAACTGCTGTGTGCGAGAATTTTAAAGGCTGGCTACAGTTCATTACTATGTGAAATGTCTCGTGGCCCCTGGTACCTTGAATCCATATACATGTACACACAAAAAAAGATTTACTGATTCGAGCACTGGCCTGTCAATTTTGCGTATCTTTTTCCCCAATTTTAAGAAGTATTTCAGCTTAGCATATGTCGCTGCAACCCATGCAGTCTTCATGTTTCACGCAGTAATTCTGCCACTGCCGCATAAATTATGATGTGCACCGAACTACTTATTCACACGAGGCCACAACACCTGTTGCCGTTCAGGGCTTTTGTGTTAATTTATCAGGCACTGTTTGCCTGTTTGTTCTAACAAACGCTGGGGTAATATTGACACAGGCCCCTGCCGGTTATAGTTCAGTGTCCGATAAGACTGCATCTCATTGGTGGAAACACGGAGGAATAAAACATACACCGCTCCTCGTGGATATATCAAAGTAAAGTAAAAGCGAGATGTTGTCTAGTGAATTTTAGAGGTACAATCATGTGGGCTACCTCCTGCAATCGCTTTAGTGATCTCGATTGAGCGGGTCGATTCCTAAAGAACGGTAAGAAATAGGAGGCCTAATGTAAACCCACGGTATCGATACCAAATGCTGTGAAAGTAAATATGTTCGTCATCGACAATCACAGATGCGCCTTTGACACCACAAGAAAATCTAGACACGCTCACCCCTTTTCTTTCTCAAAATGGCGTTAAAAGAAACGACAAAACGAAGGTTAGAATTATTGATCGTTCCCTGGGCTGCCAAACAGCCGTTCCATTGTACACAGAGAGGGGACCATAAGGCGAGAAAAATTCCCCCGCATATCGATTAGAATCAGTTCGTCCACGTTCGTGTGAATCCTGTTCCGCATGTAAGACCCCTTTCATCCTACGTCGGCCGAGACGACAGAGGTGGCACCAACGACCAATTGTCTTCTTTCGCTGGTGTACAAAATCCGAGAGACAACTAGAAGTAATATCTTTTTTGCAAGAACAAAAAAATGTATTTCGGCTGTGTCTGCATGGTAATTCGTTTTCTGCTTTGCCACACCAAAGGCCCCGAAAAACGTCCAGTAGGATTGTTTGATTCTTGTATGTTCCCCGAAGCAATATCTCATTAATCATGTCTGGCCCTCGCCAACTAATGCTGCATTGCAGGGAACGAATTGTTGAATACGTGTATTCTGTTTCCTTTTAGTGGGCAAGAACAGGACGGTTCCAGAAGCACATTTCAGACTGGCACTCACGCAATCCACTAAACCAAAACAAGTCACCGACCATGTCACTTTGTAGAATGAGTTTTCCGTCGGTGGTTTTTGTTCTATTCGCGTACTTTTTCCTCCTTAAATGGAAGCTCATGAAACCTTTGTTCTGTGTAAAATCCCTGTTTGTGCTGATTCACTGTTCTGGTTACTGTGAACTCAACTGGTTGGCTTTAGGCTTCGTGTATGTGTTATTTAAGCACCAAGGTCGCTCCGTTTAATAGCAGGACCTCTCGCTGGGGTTGAGCACAACGAGAACAGCTTCACTGGTGTCCTCGCTGAAATACACGTACAGTGTATATGAGTTGTGGTAATCAAGCTCGTAAATTAATGTAGCTATTTTCATACATGACGGATCTCACGGGCTTTCGAAGAGACTAAAATTGGTTGAGGGCAGTGCACTCGTTTGAAAAATACAATTCCAAAAGAAAATTGTTCGGATGAAATGTGACCTAATGCTGCATTTGCTTAGCGATTTGACAATCGCACGGATTGCTGAAGGATTTTTTTACCTTTTCAATGAAGATTTGAACTGGCATACATGTACGCGTATGTGGAACAGGTTGCGTTCCAGTGGATGTCTTTCATAATACGAGTCCCTCCCGTTTAAAAAAAAGTCGATTCAACTGTAATTTGACCTCGCATATAGCTATTCAAAGCAAAACTCAACAGTCATCCCGATGAAATAAAAAAAGTACAGGCTTGGTACGATCGTGATGACATTGAACATGCTTCAATGCTCACTGTGAATGAGGAAACGCACTTGGTTGACTTTACCTTAAAAGGTAACCTGACAACGAAATTGGTCGAGCGCCTGGGGCCCATCATGGAGCGTAAAAGGTGAACTTATCCCGAATGTAACAGATTCATCAACATGTGTGAACAGAAATGAACGAGCGTTTCCGGTTAGCATATCACAGACCACAATTTTAGTGTCACAAAATACTTTCATCATGATACCAGAAAACGTAAGACATTAGAAACGCTAAAATTTAATTGCATGAAGCCTGGATCGAAATTCCTCAGTCCTCTTATCTTGTGCTACGCGCACGGACGTATTTTACGTAGAGTGCTTAAAATGCAACTGTGACAGATCTCAAATCTTTGACAAATATCATTCAAGTGATCCAAAAGCGTAGCTACAAAATGCACGAATATATTTGTTTAGTTGATCAAGAACTTAATCCCACCCTTTATTCCTGGTATAACTACGTTCTAGAACCCTGCAGTGTATTCAGGCAATACACTCAATGTCTTTGTGTATGAAAAGTTTGTCGGTTGCTTTACGGTAGGCTGACCTGGGTATTTTGTTGAGCAAGGCCAATTTTTATAACTTGGCATCAGTGATAATCCAGCTTCTGTAGGATGCCCAGATCTTTTCATAGCCTTTACTTTCTAAAAATAGACCAATACATGCTTATTTACTAAATCAGGCTTGGTAAAACGCTTACTCCGGGACGACTTGAGCTTGGTCATCCCTGCGTCTTGTCAAGGCGAACTTCATCGCACCAACTGACTTATACAATCATATTAAATGGTCGCATCGTGACTTCAGCAAATACTCGATATGAAAGGAGCAGTTGAAAAAACTATCAGACAAAGATAATCCGCCCTGAATGGTTTCTCAACCTTTTTGAGAGTACAGAAAATACATAAATCGCACTAGTAATTTGTGGATATGAAACCACACATTGTTCCGTCTACATTTAGTCAGGTCTGGTAACAGTGTCCGCTATCCAATATGCTGCAAAGTTTTACTAAACAAATAGCTTTCACCTTTTGAAAGGCACACAACCAGGCAGAAAGTTTTGCGATGTCATTTTTAAATTTTGTCCCAATAGAGCGCAGACATTAGCTGAGAGTCAGTCATCTAGTAAGCAATGTCAAATCCATTTCAGGTGGTACGTCATTTTTGACTGATGGTAGCCCTTTTTGACTATGGAATGACTTGTTTAGACTGGTAGCTCGTATTGAATGGCAACTCATTTAACTTTTCAACTGTGCTCGACGATATGTGATATCCTTTGCTTCTCCCCAACCAGGGGCCTCTGATAAAGTCCCTCCGAATCTTGATTGTTGAAGTAGATTATGACCATTTTCACTGTGTGTCATGCCAACAATGAAGTTTCAGTTTTGGATAACTCAGAAAAAAACCAAGTACATCGCTCTCAGGTCGAGACATATCATAATAGCCTATATTATACGGTTAGGTCAAATGTTCCAGGTCAAGTGTAGTGGAAAAAATTGAACTATTAAACCTCACAATGTCGGATTACAGCTTTGAACGCTTTGTTTTTAATATTTTATCACGGATATATCGTACATATATAGTTGCAATGCGGAGGTAAAAGTTGATTACTTTTCTTCCGTTGTTCTTGGATTTTTTTTCAGATTTACGGGATACAATAGATCCTAATCGATCGTGTAGTCACGCGTGGCGGACATGGCAACACGACCGAACAAACGTAATGTCGTGTTACCAATCCAAGGTATCGATAATCGATTGTTACTTTCACGGTGCATACCATGTCAAATTGTTGTCGCCAGAATACCTCCTCAATAACTATCGAATAGTTCACGCCAGAGTCCTATATCCGCGAGGTCACGTCCTTCTACGGGGCATTCTTCTCCGCAACACACAACTTCACAACTATACAACCAGACTGCTCTTTTTTCAGGTACTTACCGCCTAATATAGATACTTTTTGTCTCTCCCCAAAATCATTTTGTTTACAAGCTCAGGACAAGTCATAAATTGTGAAAACTCTTGGCATTCTTGGACAGTTAGCGCCGTGAACCGCGACTTTCCATCCATCACGGTAGCTCTGTCGATGTCCCAGGGACAAATAACAATAGCTGTCTGTGATTTGTTAGAAAAACGAAAGTATAGCAAAACAGGAAAGTTGGTGTGTATTCATTGAGCACCACTGATACGACACAGAGGGGACGATTTTAAAGCCCTGTTATTGCCCGATTACAAAATTCCATTACGCTATTGACCCTGTGTATTTTTTTCTGTAGTTTTCCAAAACAGTTACCGATTTTCCTGATGACTTAACCAAACTGTTCTTCCCTGTAGGCCTACAACAGTAGCAGTTGCCTTTATATACTTGTTGGCCTACATCAACTGGAATAAATGTACGTTTTGCTCCTTGAAACTTGGAGTTTGCCAGTTTAATGAACATTGCCAACTTAATATTTTTCGAATAAATTCCCTAGTCAAAAATTCGGCTAGCATTGTGTACACCATACGTAATAATATATTATTGTTGCGTTTATCGTGTATCCGTCGTATGATTGTACCAAAAACTCGAACACCCCGGACGAAATCCTTAGGCCTACTCGATTCTAAATGAATGAGGCACAACCGCAACACCCCTTTTCCTCGATCTGCCGGAGCCAATGTTATTGAAGCACACTCGACTCATAATCTGCAGCAATCCAGCTTCGGTGGATTTGAATTCAAAGTCTTTTTGACCTTGGTCGCCTAGACCCGACGAAATTAATCTTTTGTCAGCTTCAACAACAAAGAAATTGTGGCCGTGTCCCTTGGGGGAGGGAGCCGCCACTTTCCCGGATACCTGAGGCAAAATTATTCGCGGGACATATTTTGCATTGAGTATTCTCCAAAAGGAACGCATTCCTTGACCAAAAGACTTTCATCAGATTTGAAGATCGACACAGGGAACTACAACTTCACGGAAACGGGGCTGGACGAGTGCCGAGTCATGGCTAGCATTGTACAGAGGCTCATTCACGAAGGTAGGGTTTGAAGCCTCTCCTGAGGGAAATGAATGACAAAATAAGTTTGTTTCAGGTAGCGTGCCTTTGACAGATCGTTGTTACTAATTTTTAAGCATGTTTTAATAAACCACAGGCTGGGTCATGGGCAGTGCAATTCAGTTATGAAGGACACAGATTAAGAGGACGAAGTATTGTTTGTCCATTGACTATCCGTAACACTTGCAACCCAGGTAAAAACCACACTTATACTGTACAGGAAATAGATTTGGTTCTAAATGATACAACACCAGATGTCAATCTTTCTTTACTGTCAAACTTGAACATATTTTCTCGTTCGTCTCCCAGGCTCTTAACGTTACTTGTGTAAATAATGCTTCTAATCTTCGTAAAGGAATACACGTACAACTTTTGAATTATAACCTTTATACAAGTAGGGTTTCACTGGGTTATTGAAGGAAGTAAGTCCAACATTTTAAAGAGTTAACTAAAGCCGCTTCACTATTCAGAATCCTTTCAGTCACAACTCTGGATAATACCTGTTATGTAATTGACTATGACAACGTGTTAAAGGAGCCCCTGAAGACGTATTGCCCAAGGTTAAACCAGTGCTTAATACTTGCAAGACAGGCGCGCTGTAACAATACAATGCCCTGGAAAAGCTTCTTTGCTTTTTATACCAACTTCTTTTGTATTATCGGATCTCCAAGATGGTATAACCTTATTCTACAGCGTGCACATGAAAAGTGGGCTAGTTTACAGGTACTTTGGAACGCGGAAGAGCTTAGCCGGTGGGTCATATCCTCGGAATTAAACATGGATTTATTACTGACCGGTAAAAGGGGGATAATCAGGAGTGACCGTTTACAGTATCAGAATGAAAAATGAAGTATTATATCTCAATTCAGTACATCATTTTTCCATATCTAGTTAATATGTTACTTCTTACAAGAATCAGTAGATACAAAGAAATTACCATGCAAATTATGGTATCATTATTATTCGGTGCGTGTAAGCGCCCTTCCTACACATGGCATATACAGTTACAAAATTATGCGCACAAAGATATGGGCTTATAATTTGATCCAGGAACATATGGAGCGTTCCCATGCATAATTCTAACGACTTGTACGTGGCAGACAAAACGAATCAATACGGAACAAAAATACAGCATCGCCTTTCAATTTAAATTAGGCAGAAAATTCCTCGGTTGCGAGAAAAATAAATCTAAAACCCCGTGCTACACAATTTGAATATCTATTATTAATTTTCTCTTGTGTTATCACCTAGGTCACAGATTCACAAATCCTGATCAAATCCGAAGAAAATACGAACCTGGTACATTGTAAGTATTTTGGTCTTTTCATTTTTTGAAATATTAATTACTGCATTAAATTTTACTTTATAATTGATATAGTAATGGATTTTATAAGCCCTTTCATTAAGTGATTTATAGTACTCTTTTGTTCGTGGATGCGAAGCGCAACTTTATGCTTCTTTTTGTGATATGCCTTCGCTTATCCGATTTCGTCAACTGCTTATAGATAACTGATTGTTTATTGATTACCCCCAGCGACAAGACGGACACTGTGCCCGATAACACAGTGGTCAAAGCCCGAGGTTTACCCTGGCAAGCCTCAGACAGAGATGTCTTCCGCTTCTTTAAAGGCCTCAATATCGCAAAGTAAGTACTTTGTAACAGAAAATCAAAACAAACATTCAATTATCAGAGACATCTGCCGAATCCTCCTGACCAGTCTTGTCTCGCTCAGCGGCGTGGCTTGTATATTTCAGTTGTTCAGTTTAATTAAACTGAAATTTTAAGTTTTCCTAAAGGAAGTATTTTTATTGATCAGCTAGAAATTAAAAGTAGCTGAGATGTTAGGTAAACCTAAAACGGGTAAAGCGTAGGAAATCATGAAAGATTGGAGAGAAGAGCGTGGAATTAGATCAGCCTGCTACAGTTCCAAATATGCAATGAAGACATTAATATCTATTTTTATGACAAAAAAGTTGGGCTTCAGTCCTAAAAGTATGTATGTGGGCTAATGGTTAGACAAACCATTGCGAAAATGGCAGTTACACTACTTCATGACTTATGATTACCTCGGCGCCATTTTATGCTAGGCTTAGCTTTTGACCCAACAAATACATTAGCCTCTAAACTAGAAGGAAATCGACTGCTGAAGTAAAAGACAGACAGAGCGATTAGGACTGCTACTCTTCTGAAACCATTTCATGGTCAACGTTTGTCTAGTCTGTTTTTGCGTGGGAAAATTGAAAGAACTCTGGTTTATGCAAACTCAGCCATGCAAGACAGACCACTGCACAGAAACCAGAGGTTAAAATTTACAATTACATGTACATAGGTTTCTGTAAACGCACCACGTTTGGCGGGTTCCAAGCCAAAAAAAGTACAGTCAACTTTTTGTAGGTCACATTATCCCAATCGGGAAAAACATTTTAAATGCATCCTTTATAAATACAATGTAATATTGTTTAAAAGTACAGGATCAAAGTCTTCCAAGTCAAAGGTTTCATGACAAAACTCATAAAATAACAATTGGAGAGGGTGTAGGCCTAGCTATAGGATTTTGTACTGCGATATTATTTGGGTTTCTTCTTCTGCAAATCATCCAAACAGAATTCTAAGAGTTCCCACGCTTAGCCCAGCATCTATTCCAAAGGAATTCTCAAAAGACAAATGACTGAACAAAATAATAAATCCGTAAAAACACACATGATCGGCGAAGGGTATCGGCCTTGTAATGTCAGACTCTGCGCTGAAGTATTTTACAGTTGTACAATTCACACTTTTTTCAACAAGTACACATTGTGATAGCGATGTTTTTCTTGTCTTTGTTTGGTTTATTTTTGAAGAGGTGGGGTGGCATTGTGTTTGAACCACTATGGTAGGAGGAACGGTGAAGTGATGGTTCATTTTGAATCTTCCCAGCACCGAGACATGGCTTTACAGAGACACAGACACAACCTTGGTAACCGATATGTGGAGGTAGGTTTCCTCTGTTACGTACCGTACTGTATACAACTGTTTTCTCTTTGTAAAATCCACTAAAATGCAAAACACCAAATTGATACAAATTACGAAATACGTCGAACCATTTTTCCGCCGCTCTGCCTGTACCATCGTCTGCAATGGCGGACGTAGCATTTTAGAAAAAAGCTCGTTTGATCTCCTGACAGCCTTTATGAGCATACATGTATATTTAGACAACGTAGGCCCACCCACTTGTAAAATTCCACAAACCATATGGTTGAATATGCACAATGGATAATTATTCAGCTGTATAATCATAGGAAGTACCAGTAGAATTTTCAAACAAGGTCCTTGAGGATAAAAAGGTCTGTGGCTTAAAGTACATTTCTTGTTGGATGGAGAATTTAGGTTCATGTAATATTAATTCCTTTTGGAGTCCAAGTACCATGACTTCTGCCGTAAATTTTGAGTAGTTCCTTTCAGAGTTTGCCGATAAGTTACAAAGCTTGCGCTAATTCCAATTTTGGGAGAAAATTACACAAATGTTTTGGAGATCCTATACGAGAAACCCATTTAAAGTTTTCAAATTAGGAATATGGAATAATCAGGAATTTTGTACTAGAGTGTAGAATCAATGCAGCCAGATTTAATAACTAACTACACCCAATACCACCAAACTTAATTTTATTAAAGAACTGTTGGCATGAACAAATATTCATCAATTAAATATTTTCTGTGCAGGTGTTCAAGGGAACGGGAGACGAGTTCATCAAAGTTGCAGCAGGTGAGACTAATTGTTTTTTTCACATCATTTAACTTAATGAATTTCATGAAAAGTGATTTAGAAAGGTTCTCCATCTGCTTCAACCACAAAATTAAAACTTACGCAGGACTTCACTTTGCACACAAAGCCAGCCATGTGTAGGAAATGGTGGCAGTATGAAGGTTGGCCGTACTCTTGCCCATGACATGCCTATATCAGTGTTGCAGTAAATCAAGCCCATTCACAAAACAAAACAAATCTAAGCATTGTTCAAAGAACAAAGATATGCCATTTGATTCAAGTAACCTTGAAAAAAGTTCCAAGTTTTTTTTTATTTTAAGTGGTATTTGAAAACTAAAACCGAGACTGGCTTCGAATCCCACGACGCCATTCAATGAGACACAAAAAAAACACCAAAACCAAACAGAGCTACATTGATGAAAATACACTGACTTTGTTCCTCATTGGTCTTGGAATTCATTTGCCACCCCATTCATCATTTATCTTTGAAGGCACTTCTCGTGATGCAGCACTGTTTCTGTCCAGAGATGATGGCCATATCATTGTACGGATGAGAGGACTTCCATTCACTGCAACTGCTCGAGAAGTGGTAGGCCATTTTTTAATCATTCTGAATTTGGCTTTAATCATTACACACATATGTTTTCCTATTTACCAAATGTTAACAACAGCTGTATTAAGGTTTTCCCCCCACAAAATTAATCTCATTTGAATAAAAATACCATTCAAACTTAATCTGATTAAAACACAATTGCTTACCAATTTTGACTTCAGCAACAATGGGAATGTAGATCTGAAGTGTAAAAAAAAACAGGACATCTGAGGGGGAAAATGAGGAAAATACGAAAAAAAGTTGAAAAAAAGCTTAGTCATGAAATAAAGCTGCATTTGAAATGGCATTAATCAACAAAGTGATGCATGTTTCCGGTCATCCAGGTAAATAGAATGAAATCAAGAAATAAATCAATAAGAATGAACAACCAACATCATAAGACTTGAATGTGTGAAAGTAACTATTGTACCCCTGATCAAACTGTGTTCTGCAGGACAGTCCAGCAAAACTTGTATCTGCAGAAAAATTCCCGAACGAATCAGTTGTAAACTGGATGTAAGTTTACCGACAACCAACTGATCATATTCACACCGGGATTCTGGGCTTGGTGGTTATGTATCTAGGGTGTGGAATGTTGGGTGGTTCTGTTGCATTTTGACAGCTTTTCACTCACATTTTGGCTGTTTTTTGGTCATGTCAACATTCAGTATGAGGTGTCTTTGGCTAACCAGTCTACCGGTGTAGGGTAGGGTTGCAGGAAAGGGCAGTGGACGGCAGTGCATCCAGCTAGAACAGAGATTGTACCCCCCATAAAATGGACGGTCATTCTATCAACAGATTCCACAACCATCTGTTTATTTTTGGCCTCAAACACAACTTAGAAAACACCATGAGAACATTTAACCCTTCTTCATGACACCTTCCATCAGACAAGAACAAACAAACCTCCCTAAACACTTTGGAGACTGCAATTGGTGAAAGGGCTTATGAGGCATTTGTAGAAAACATTTTCATGCCAGGAACGTTTGAAATATCAGCAATATGTTTGTTTCCAGGTGAGAGGGATTTTTTTTTTTTGGTTTGCGCTTAACCACACATCAGTCTATCAAGACTATTTTGTAAATCAAGACATTGTTTTACCTACAGGTCGATTTCTTTGGACCTACCATCCCTGTGTCTGGTGGTGAAGAAGGTATATTGTTTGTCAAGCAGCGCAACGGTAAAATGACGGGCGATGCTTTTGTTCTCTTCTCCACTGAGGAAGTCGCCAACAAGGCCTTGGAGAAACACAAGGACTACTTGAAGAACAGATACATCGAGATCTTCCGTAGCACAACTGCTGAAGTGCAGCAGGTAGCAATTCAGACATCTATCCCAACGCTTTTTCCTTCATGCTATTTTGAAACGTGATCTAAAATTCACAAGCTGTATTAAAATACAAGATCCATCAATCAGTCATTTCTGGCAGACTTTTTGTTCTGACTTCTGGATTCTGATGGAGATGACACTTTTCACTTTCTTTTGCTGTTGGTCAACAGATGCACAGTTGGATAAAAGTGAACTGTTACCAGGCATTGAAGTTAATTCAGTCAGTAGGAAGAGTGGCTCAGGTGAATTTCGTAACCACGATCTTCCAACTTCCAAAGAAGCTGCGTCTGAAATAGGGACAATTTCAGGGATACAAAAAGCAGCTGCGAGATTCTCAACAAACTCCAAATTAATGCTAATCTACTTTGTATCCACTGGACAGGTTCTATCCCGTCTTCACTCGGAGCCTTTGGTACCCGAGGGACCACCCCCCGCCAATGTCATGGTGCCCAATATTATCCCTCCACCCCCAGCTCACCTGGTACCCCAGCCACACCCAGCTGCCTTTGTACCCCAACAACTCATAACCTGTGGCATGATACGAGACTGCATCCGGATGCGGGGCCTACCCTTCAAGGCAACCATTGAGGACATCATGAGGTTTCTTGGAGAGACGGCAAACTACATTCGTCCACATGGAGTGCATATGGTGTTCACAATGCAGGTGAGAAAATAAGAGTCGCCAAGGGAATAAGGGAAATGGCACAGCACTCATGATTTGATAATATTATTACGTCAATCTATGACTCATACTTAGGCATTTACTGAACATGTACTAAACTTAGAGGGTTAAATAAAGATAGCTGGTAACAATTGAACTGTGCTATTCTTTGCAACGTTTTATTATACATCATTAATGTCTCAAATAATGATTACAATGCATCCATGAGATTACCTTTTGACAAAAATGGCCAAAGAGAACACAGACACTCGGACAACATACAAGCTTTGGTTGAATCAAACGATTGCCATCAAATCTGGTCATCGTCGGTTTTCAGGGAAACCCAACTGGAGAAGCCTTCATCCAGATGATGTCTGCCGAGAAGGCACTCCTAGCCGCCCAGTTGTGCCACAGGAAGTACATGGGAGAACGCTACGTGGAAGTCTTCCAATGCTCCGGAGATGAGATGAACCTGGCATTGATGAGTGGAGCCCGAGGCAAGGCAGTGCAGCCGCAAGGTGGGTGACAGATCTCCTCAAAACATTATCTACAGAGTTTCATTCTGTAATGGACAAAACTTCAGTTTCCAGCAGTGAAAATTAATAATTTTGTGGTGGTTTTATACAAAACTGGTATCAGTGACTGAGATTTTGATAGTGTTTCATTCGGGCAAGCACTTTCATGATGCAACACGAGAAGCAAGCATTAAAGCTTCTTCAATCCTCTAATATTCTACAAGAGCCAATAGTGTATTCTCCATACACGTCTAATGGGGATAAAATAGCTTAAGACTGCTCAGTCTTACATTTTTTCCGAAACTCAACAAGTGCAGGATTTCGGAGCATTTAGGCCACTTAATATGGATGGGCCAAATACTATAGTGCATTTCACAATGTCAAGTGGAACCCATTAAAGTTTTCATGTGTCTAAAGCTAATTCTACAACCTGATGATTTTATTCAATTTTTACAAGTAAAGCTATTTATAAATATAATTTGAGTTCCTGTGATTCTAATTGAGTTCCTGTGATTTTTTTTTTTATTGCAGCAGTACAAAGTGCAATAGCACCAACAACTCCTCCATTCCCTTATCAGCAGCAGCTTCAATCTCCCAACGGCGGTATGATCCCAACCACGACTCCCATGCCTGCCATCCAGACACGCCAACAGGCCACCCATTCCTACATCCAACAACCTCTTTATTACTTCCCTAGCCCTCCTGTCTCCCCTACCACCAGCCAGCTCTACCATCACCCCCACGCCAGCAATGCGGTCATCCGCCTTCGAGGACTCCATGTTGGAGCTACGCCCCAAGAAGTTGCCAACTTCTTCCAGGGATATGGGGTGAGTGACAAGGGTACAACTCATGCGTCTTGGTACAAGCTAACCTAACTCTGCCCTTAAAACCACTTCAAGCCGCACCTTGACATTTCAAATTAGAAAGATTTGGTGTTGGTTTAGATTTCTTCAAAGTGATCGCAAAGACTGTAACAATTATAAGTTTTGATTTGGGGATGGGGTATTTTTTTCTGCGCATTTAGCCTGAACGTGCACAAAATGATTTTCTAGCACTCTAATGGTCAGTTTTGTTCAGAACTAATTGATATCTTAATCTTCATGACACCCTCTCCATGATAATTTATTCATTACTATTTTACACAAAAACAGGAAAAATATACCATAAAAGAGGTAACACAAGTTTATTTTGTATATTTGTTACTTATGAAAGAAAAAGCAAAAGTAAAGATGTTCTGTTTGTGTTGAAAGACTTTTTTGTGTAACTTTACTTTGAAATGAGATTTCAACCCATATATTTTAGGGAACAGTTTGTGGAAGAAAACTTCATGTATTCGATTTTGATATGAGCAACATTTGACATCAAAATACTGCCAAAAAAGAAACATGTTTTGAGTTAAAGAGCATATTTGCACCTTGGATTCGCTTGTTTGACTGACTCAATGGAACATCAGTTAATGTTCAAAACTCACTTTTTGTGGCAAAAAAAATAATTTTTGGTTCAAGAAAAAAAGAGTTCAACATTTCATGAGGTGGCTAGATGATAATTAACATCGAAGGTTTGTAAGGTGATAATAAACAGTCATGGACAACATTTAAACCAATAACCTCAGATAATGCTTTGTTGATATTGGCAATTTTTCCATTTTACCTGTCTCCCATATGAGAAGGCTATCCCAACACATCATGGAGCTGGCATCGAGTGGCAATGACCTGAGATACTCAGGAAAACTATGATCACGTGCAATATAAAGGAGACTGATGCTAACTATGCAATAGGTAGCCAGAAAAATTAATCTCATTGCTCCATTCTCTGGTTGGGCATCTAGATTCTGTAGATGGTTTGGGAAACACTGTCCATGGATATTAGTGGTGTTGCTAAAAAAACAACAAACTTTGGTGAACAAGCTGTACTAATTATTTCCAAGGAAACTTTGTAGTTAATCAACATCCTCGATAACTTGGTGGCAGTTTTGGTGATGGCTTTAACAGTGGTGGAGGCGACATATCACAGACGTGGTGGGGTTTTTTCTTATCTTGGTGTTTTGAGTATTCTTTTTCTAACGTAGACTTGCTGTTAATTTTACAGGAGGTTCCGCTCTAGGTCTTCCCATTTTGGCAAACATTCTGGTGATGGTTCATTTGAAAAGGTACATGTCTGGGTTCAGTACTGGTTACATAACACAGGCTCTTGGTAACAAGTTCCAGTCAGAACATTTGCCTCAGAATTTGGTGTTGGGTGTCCAATCAATTCTGGGGTGGGAAAAATCATTCTTTCCCAACATTCCGGAGATCAAATCTATCCATTGTCTTGGTTAACACTTTATATAAACATTTACTGCTACATTTGCTCACACACTGGCATCAATCCATAACTTTAAAAAAACTTGACATAGGCACTGATTTCAGAAAATTGCAGATAACTACAAAACACAAGGATACACAGGATGTGGATTATTGGCACACATGCTTTATTATATTAACAAATAAGCAAATTTGAGCACACTGTATTATGAAAAGTTAGCGCTTGATGACCCTAAACCCTCCCACAACTTTCAAAATCAGACAAAAGGGTTTGGGAGGATTTTGAATGGTTGAGCCCAACCACCGTTCTAAGAATTTACAAGGCAAATGTTGCCCCTTGACAGTTGCAGTCAAATAAGTTGCCATGGGTTTCTGCACAGTGGAGGATTTTGCAGGATCGAGGAACGTGCTAAGCAATGATGCCTCAGGAGTTAGGGTAATTTAACAGTCTTGTAACTTCTTGTAAAAATGTCAAGAAAGCATTGGAATACACAGAGCAGTAATACGGGGTGAAAATCATTCAGCTATTCACTTTGAAACTAAGTCCTCTTTTGACAAATTTGCATGACAGTTCAGAAGTTAAATCAGAACTAATACACTAGACTGTTAAAGCAAAAGACCAGGTTTGAAGCATGCCAGTAATATATTATCGCATGCTGTGATAGGATTTCCTGCTAATAATTGAGGCTAAAGTCAATAACACCTTGAAATGAGCCTTTACATCCGCTGAATAAAACAAAACTTGAGTACAGATTTCGGCAGTAAATAAAATAACCTCTTCAAATTGATCTTTTCCAACTTTACAGGAAAAAAATGAAAAAAAAAATTAACCTTGATTCCCATCCTTTCCTAAGCCACTACATGATGTAGAGGCATTTTGACAAAACTTCCTGTTTTCCTTCTTATGTGCCCCTAATATGCTCAAGTAATCCATTTTCTAGGAGCAATGTATTACCAGCAGGTTTGGAACGTGGCATTTCACTTTAACACACTTGTTAATTCACAGAGGATAGTTAGATAGAGTGCATTTGAGTACCATCCTAGCAGTCTGCAAAAATTGTTGACCCTAACTCTAAACTGTTACATGTCTCTTCCATAAAATTTTTTTCAGAAATGACTGATCCTGTCGAATAAATCCTGAGAACACTTCTGAAAAATAGGTTTAGGACAGAATATTGAATACAACAACAAATTCTATAGAATTGCATTCTACATTTAGGAGCAACAACTCACAGCTCTCTTTGGTAAACTCTAAAAGAACACAAAGAATTCTGCCCCAAATTTCATTTGAAACAATTTCAACCGGCAGTTGAATGTTTAATAACATATTTTCCAACATCTCATAGCAATGATATCAGTCTTAAACATCTAAATCCTTTGTGTTTTGAACAATACACGTCACTCGCTTTACAAAAATCAGGGCATAAATTCTAGAGGTTTGTAATCAAAAATAGAACTCTTCAATTCTGATTATTAAGCACAATCTCATAAATAATGACAAAGTACTATAAATATTCACTAAATATTAAACACTTGCAATTTTTATGCTACCCCCATATTTCAGAAGCTTGACACTCAGACGTCCATCACAAAATAACCACAATACAAAATACACCGAACATCTAGAAATCCAATTTAACAATCAAAATTTGTTGTCTTTTCTTCTTACCCTTGAAGGTGCCAGCTGAGAATGTACAGTTTCAGTACAACGGGGATGTACTGGTTCCATTCTACTCCCAAGAACTCGCCATGAAAGCTCTCCATGACAAGCAACGTCAGTACACCGGCAAGATGGAACTCTTTATGCCTTGAGGGGAGGAAACAAAAGATACAAGATGAAATCAGGTTGATTTGTATCCACTCTGTGCATGTCTATGTAGATCTTGAGCTCATGCAAAACCAATTCATGCAAAGCTTTCAACATTGAACCATGACACTACTAAATTCTTAACTTTCACTCTGTGCTTGTCTTCAGGTAAAATTTGTTTCAAACACTATGCTGTGTTTTGAAACTGAGTCTGTAATGCTTGAATGGATATCAATCGCATATTTTTGTGCAAAAACTTTCCAAAGTGTAGAAGCATATAGTTTCCCCTCACTTTCTTCTTTTCATCCTTCTGTAGATGGATTCTTTTGCTTTTCAGGACAGATAAACGTGGGTGTAGAGTAAATGAAACCCATATTTAGATATTTTGAAGTACTCTTTGTAGCATATGTCTGGTTGTCACCAGCTACCGCCATGTACACCTTTATGTTCAATATTTCTCCTCTCTAGTGGAAGTTAACTGTACATTCTACATTAAAATTCTTTCTGTGTTCCTGCCTGTATCTGTCTGCTTACAGAAAGCCTTTCACTTCTCAACCAGTGAGTTCAAATGATTCTACACTTTGGTTTTACAGAAGGTGTAATATGTTTCTTGAATACGGCAAAGAGTGGAAACATTAAATGGTCCAATGTTGACTTGTCATGTGGCTAGTGGAATTCAAAGTGACCTCCTACAAGAAATAAAACCCAGTTGCTGATGTCACATCTTTGACATCTTATCATTTTCATTAATAATATTATAAATCACTAATTTCCCCAAACAATCCATGTGTCTGATACTCTGTGCATGAACGAATGTGCCTTTTCAAACAAATTAAGAAATTTAAAATTAATTGTACACTTCCAAGTGTAGTTATATATTTAGACTGCATATTTTAGTTTACATAGCAATTTATCCATTATTAAGGACAGATATTGTTTGACTTTACATAATTTGTGTGTATTAGAAGTGTTGAATGATCATGTTCCTATTAGTCCATCCATCCTGTTTTCAACAGTGGGATATTTTGGCGTATTTTAACCTTTTGTGCCTTGTGTTCTCGTAGATAGTTAAGAAGTAGATTTTTTAGCTAGTCTTTTTTTGCAGCTCAGAATGTCCTTTTCAAATGGATCAGTACTAGAAGTAATAACTTGTACTTGTATTTCTGTAACCATTATATAACTCAGTGCTTCCTAAGCGCCAATTTCAACTCGCACTTCAGCATGACTTCCATCCATTTATTCTTTAGTGAAAGATACCTGGGCTTCCAATCGGTTTCTCGTTCAAATCAGTAACCATTTTCTTAGGTAACATCCTTTGAGAAACTCATTATAAAACTGTCAGACTAACTCGGTGTGTTCAATATTTTAGATTTTAATATCTACCCACATGTACTAAGTGTTACTGTCAAACACTGGCAACGTATTACATCCTTTGTTATCGCATCCATTAAAGCAACATGTTTCTTCATCTGTAGGTGAAAAACGTGATCCTTAGTAAGGGTGATAGAAGTGGCTTTAAGGAACTGAATATGTTTGCAAAGATGTAATGTATACATTCATGATGGTATCAAACAGCCCTAAGAACGTAGCATGTGGACTGGTAATGCGGTTGGTGGGTTTATTCGTTTCTTTGTGGATTTTTTGGTAGCTAATGGGTCTGCATTTTTGTGTCGGAAATAATCCAAAATTTAGTCAAAACCTGGTTTTGGTGGCTTCTCTCTAATTTGAGGTAACTTAACTGGTTGGGTAGAAAGCAGTTTGAGGGAAAAGGGGAAAAATGCAGATATTCTTGCCATCCATGCTGAACATTCTCAATTGTCATGAGAGTTGTGACAACGAAACATTTTATCAGTTGGGTTCTTCAAGGTCGATGTGAGACTTGAGGAAAGATTCCCTCCCGCTTAAAGGCAATGCTTCCTGCTGACGACAAGGGTTAAAAAAGGAATCTGAGTCAAGTTTAACATCATCTTGTCAGGCCGTTTGAGTGACGCAATAATATGTTTATCAATTGACAGTATTATTTATGTCAGATGTATAAAAAAAATAAGTTTACTCCATCTGTTAAAAATCCGAATTGAAGAGTGATCTATGTTACATGGGAAACCAAGCTTAGGAAACGAAATTGAAATAATTTGATATTTGGGTTGATCAGGTTTGAAGGGCATTATCAGTCATTAGCAAAGAACATTTACTTCCAAGACTTTAATGCTCTTGAAATGCACTAAATCTTTTTAAGAGCCTATGATCAAATAAACACCGACCCAGGAGACCAATAGAATAATTTGTACAATTCATTCTGAGGAAAGTAAACTCTTTAAGTTGTAAACTTATCAAAGTAATAACTATTTTAAACTCCTGATTATTCTTTAATGGTTTTATTTTTCAACCAATTTACTGTTTTTTTAAGTCAGTTTGAAATACATTGGCCAGATTTGCAAATAAGTTTCAGAAAGCTGTAAGTTGCACAATTGTTTTAGACTTTAGTAGCTCTTATTTGCAAATGCACTAGATTATCTTTAAATGTAGTTGAATTGCATTTTTTCAACATGTCCACAATGTTGTGTATTTTGATATTTATAAAGCTGAGAAGTGTTTTTGAAGAGCCATTCTTGTATATTTATGAATAAATTTCAATTTATTTTAGATGCAGTAGTCATGCCAGTTGTAAATGCAAGCTTAACAAATACAAAGTTTTGCATTCATTTTTAAACGGCCTCTTACAGCGATGAAAAAGTTGCCACAGAAATACTGTGTAAAAATTCATTTAAAAATGCACATGTAAAGACAAGGTTTTGTGTCAGTAAGATCGGAATTAAAAGTGAATGCAAAACAGCTACTAATTTTGCGCTTTGCTACGTGTAAATCTTGGGCTGCCTTGCATGAACGTTGGATTGTTGATTGATCATATCAAAGTCAGTGATTTAACAAACTTATCAAAGCTTTGAAACAGTCACACAATTAAGAAATAGAAATTACAAAAGTAAAGATATTGTGAATTGATGTTGGAAGTATTACTTGTATTTCCTCACTGAGTTCTTCCAGTAACCTAGTACGTTTATATCTAAAAATGAAAACTCAAAGCAAAAAAGACCTGCTTTGCTTGAGTGCAATAAAGGGAAGGATGGCAAGTCTTGAACAGGAGTCATTAAAAAATTTGAAATTTTTTATAAGAACTCTAGATCAAGGATCTTCCAATTTATTCAAATTCCAATTCAATTTTTGCACACATTTACACCATAAATTTGTATTTTAAAAATCCTGAATAGAGTCTCTTAATGGCATCTCAAATAAAGTGAATTAAAAAAAGGTTCGTGTCCAGAAAGTGTATTTTTGCATGAAGTCTTGCTAAAAAGGAAACTCCCAAGTTTGGATGAGATCTTTAGAAGCAACACTTTGCAGAAGGTTGTTCTTCAGATTGTAATTGTAATGATGGATGGTAAGGCGGATACTTGTTGGAAGGAATTTTGTCAGAAACGACATAATATCGTCATATATGTACATGAACAACTTCACCTACAACTGAATCTTGTATAAATCACAGAAAACTCACTTAAGGACAACTCAGGCAGGTAACTTAGATTTGTACGTTTTTCAATTTTTAATGGAATGAGTGGAAGTAGAAAACGAGACAATCAGCTGTATACATGGTATGGACAGTCCACCAACTTCCGTATACATGCAGCCAACATAACCTCTCAACTCACGCACCCTTGTTACCAAAATCTTGGATGGGCTGAGGAAGCAAATTTTGATTTGAAGGCAAAACATGCCTCAAGGTGGTCATCACATTAGCGGTTGTACTTACCTGGGTTTGCGTGACATGTCTAGCCTGCCATATCATTTACAATCAGCAAGACCAAGGGAATGCTGACGATACATCCAGCAAGACCCTCACCATTAATAAGCCATTGCTCACCCACAATCAGGCCTGGCTCATGGGTATAAATGCTGCCCAGTACTGATATAAAAATGAACAAAATAAAAATAAATGGGAATTACTATCCAAATTCCTTAAAGCATCTGGAATGAACAAGAGACATCATCCAATATGAGGAAATTTCAAGCCGTTTAGGACTTTGTAAAGTGTTTTTTGATTTGGCATGACATATACGAGAAGAAAAAAACCAAATCAGATATGTGAGGAACTTTCAATTTAGAAACAAACTAACTTCACTCATTCATACTTCATGTCTTAATAAATTGAAACAAAATCTTTCCAATCATTTCAAAGTGCTGATTCCAAATTTTTATTGCTCCAATGATGGACATTAAGTCTCCTAAAGGATTAAAGGTTTTGGACTAAGATATTCCACAGCAAATGCAATAAAATGATTAAGATGTGATTGGATAACTCAGGTAGGAACACCACAAAGAGACCACAGGTTGAAATTCTATATCAGCTACACATGTATGGGTATAATCCAAAACTAAATGTTACACAGCTGCTCAAAACTGAAAACTTATAACATTCATCCCAGTCTGGAAGAAAAAAGCTTATCCAAATCACTGTACTGCTTCACAATCTTTGCATCTTGTCCAGATAACTTCTATGACTTCCCAGTCAAATGCTGTGAGATTCAAATATTCCTTCTTACCCAATGGGTTCACTATATTCCATGTGCAGTGCATAATGGCAGACGGCCACAGGCTGTAGCCAGATCGCATGGTTATCCAGCCATGGGAATAGGCGTTGAGTAAGACTGATGTACACTGGACAGTCACGGTCATCAGTGGATGCTTCACTTTAAGTTTATGGGTCAATAAGACCATGACAGCAACATGGAACAGACCCCAAATCACTCCACTGAAAAAAAAAAGACAGAACAATCTGGTTACTTCCAACACCAAAAAGCACAGTGTTTTAAAGGATTCTTTGCTCTGTTTGGCTATTGCCTTAACCTCTGATAGAGTTATATAATGTCTGTTAATAATGAAAAAGACATCTTAATTTGTGCTTTTGTGGCCATTGTGTTATGGCCATTTGAAAATTTGTGAGTTCGGGAGAGGGAGCAGGGTCCCACAGGGGTATTGCTTTCCCCCACAACTTGCTAAATGACTTTAGGTCAAAATAATAAATGCATTTCAACACACAACAGATGTTGTGGTGGCAGCTTCCCCTCCCCAAAAAATCCTGATTAATTTTTTTTTGGGGTGGTGGGGGGAAAGGAGGTAAGAGTTCCAGCGGAGTTGCATTTGTCTCCCTTGACTACACCACCATTCCAAAGCAAACTTAATGTTCCAAACGTTCCTACACGAACCTGATAAAAAGAGCACTGGCAGGTGAATAGGTGTCCAATAAGCAGGGCAATAAGAAACAACGCCATCCAACCTCCTCCCCAGAGGCTCGGAGAAATCCCCAGATCTTATTCCGCCTCATAAATGCCTTAACCTTGGATGACCTCTGGTCCTCCAGTTTACTTCCCTTGGCAACGATGCCCCAACACAAACAGAGGTTCAGGATGACACAGAGACCTATGGTTGATACTGTGATTGCTATGGATATGAGGCATGCTATCACCATAGAGAAATACTGTAAGAAATAAAGGAATGAGTTTCATGCATGGACCACACTTGACTTCAATATAACAAAATGCCAAAATTGACCTCCACCTCAATATATGACTTTGAACCCTCAAAACAGGAAAGAGCAGAATGCAACTATACATTCATTTTGTCGTGCCAAGTCACATATATCTTCATAATCATGTCATTTTGAAGATAAACTTGGAAATGTTGAGCAAGATCACTCAGCATGATCAGTTGAATGCAAGATTTATTGACTGGTTTAATTAGAGGAAGTAAACCAGCTTTGTACGCAGCTGGACTTCAGAAATTATTGATCAAGAATTTTGAGGATTTCCCAAATAATAACCCTAACACTCCTCAGTCCTGCAACAGGTGAAGGATTGAGGAGGGTTAGGGATAATAATGACAAATGATATAAATCTCCATATCATGTGATGAAACACAAAAAACCAACCGCTTCGGTGGGTGGTGCGCTAAGACCGACAAGCATCTGGTTCACGAATTCGAAACATTCACCACTTGCAACTTTGAACAGAAGCGCAAACGCAGCTGGGAAATACATGGCGACCGAAAGAGTGCCAAAGCTTAAATTTCTGCCGAGGTAAACCCAAGCAGACGTGACAAATAGTGTCACGGTGGCAAAATCCAAACATGACCCCAAAACCGCCATATTGCAACCTTTGAATGTTGAAAGGGAAAAAGTAGCCCGTGCCAGTCCTACTTCCTGGTTGTTGCAACATTTGAACAGTAGAGGGCGCTCCCATCTGGCGCGAAAAAAATCAACTTGTTTCCAGGCCCAAGCATTTTTGCCTTAAAGTTGATAACTATTTTCGGAACATTTTCAATAAATTGGTAAAGAATTGTATCTAAACAATATTTCAAATCGCAAGGACAAAAGTTTGTTACTTTCTTTTCAAACAAATTAAAATACAGGTTGTTCAAAAGATACCAAAATCGTGGCTAAAGCAAGTTAACTTTCCTTAGCTTTTGACCCGGAAGCAGTTTTACGTTGATAATGGTCTTGTGGGACAAAAACCACATGGCAGAGACTGTCGCTGAAATGAAGTTTTGTGCAGAGCAAAATCGCCCGGTATTCCCCTTTTTTGGAGGCTGATTTAGGTTGTGAGAAATTTATTGCTAAAGAACAGGCTTTCAAGCGTCAAAAGGACATGGGGAAAGCGAAGCATAAGCGCTTCCGTGCCAAGAAACAACGACCTACCGGACTGCCGTCAGTGCAAGAAGTCGAAGCAGAGGAAGGCGAGTTAGGAACGGGAAGCTATACAGCTGTTGAAAACCAGACTCTCACGCTGCTCGAACGGGTAAATAAACTACCCGACGACTTTTTCGAATAATACTATTTTTAAATCTAAGCATGACCTGATGGTGGTAAGAATTCCGTATGCGGACAACATTAAATTTTCCTTGCATTTGTTAGTTGCACAGATTATTATTATCAAGTCATGCAAGTATCAGAAAGTGATAAACTTAACAATCAGTCCTAAAATGTCAAATTAACAAGGAAAATGTTGAAACATTTGTTGTTCTTTGGACCAGTCTCCTAGCATGCCTAGGGTTTGTACACAGGGTGTCAACTGATGTCGATGTATGGAACACTTTCCCTGATCATCATTACTAGTATCAAGGAAATTAAGATTAAAATCAAAGAAGTGCTAGGCCTTCTTTGTCAGTTTGAATCATTGTAACAACTGACATCAATATTGAGAATGGTAAACTTAGGCATAGGTTAGGGCTTACAATTCCCCAGAAATCACATGAGTCTGTTGGGTATGTTTCCCCAGAAATCAAATGAGTCTGTTGGGTATGTTTCCCCAGAAATCAAATGAGTCTCTTGGGTATGTTTCCCCAGAAATCAAATGAGTCTGTTGGGTATGTTTCCCCAGAAATCACATGAGTCTGTTGGGTATGTTTCCCCAGAAATCACATGAGTCTGTTGGGTATGTTTCCCCAGAAATCAAATGAGTCTCTTGGGTATGTTTCCCCAGAAATCACATGAGTCTGGTGGGTATGTTTCCCCAGAAATCAAATAAGTCTGTTGGGTATGTTTCCCCAGAAATCACATGAGTCTCTTGGGTATATTTCCCCAGAAATCACATGAGTCTCTTGGGTATGTTTCCCCAGAAATCACAGTCTCTTGGGTATGTTTCCCCAGAAATCACATGAGTCTGGTGGGTATGTTTCCCCAGAAATCACATGAGTCTCTTGGGTATGTTTCCCCAGAAATCACATGAGTCTCTTGGGTATGTTTCCCCAGAAATCACATGAGTCTCTTGGGTATGTTTCCCCAGAAATCACATGAGTCTCTTGGGTATGTTTCCCCAGAAATCACATGAGTCTGTTGGGTATGTTTCCCCAGAAATCAAATGAGTCTCTTGGGTATGTTTCCCCAGAAATCATATGAGTCTCTTGGGTATGTTTCCCCAGAAATTAATTGAGTCTGTTAGGTATGTTTCCCAGAAATCACATGAGTCTCTTGGGTATGTTTCCCCAGAAATTAATTGAGTCTGTTAGGTATGTTTCCCAGAAATCACATGAGTCTCTTGGGTATGTTTCCCCAGAAATTAATTGAGTCTGGTGGGTATGTTTCCCAGAAATCACATGAGTCTCTTGGGTATGTTTCCCCAGAAATTAATTGAGTCTGTTGGGTATGTTTCCCCAGAAATCACATTAGTCTGTTGGGTATGTTTCCCCAGAAATCACATGAGTATCTTGGGTATGTTTCCCCAGAAATCACATGAGTCTCTTGGGTATGTTTCCCCAGAAATCACATGAGTCTCTTGGGTATGTTTCTCTGGAAATTAATTGAGTCTGTTGGGTATGTTTCCTCAGAAATCACATGAGTCTGGTGTGTATGTTTCCCCAGAAATCACATGAGTCTCTTGGGTATGTTTCCCCAGAAATCAAATGAGTCTGTTGGGTATGTTTCCCCAGAAATCACGAGTCTGTTGGGTATGTGTTATATGCTTGTTTAGCTTTATTTTTGTTATGTTTGCTGTCTGAAGAATTATTATCATGACTAGAAGACCACTTTTGAAGTAATTCTCTTTAATTTTTTTTAAAAAGCTTCAAAGCAGCTCCGATGAGGAGAAGGTTTGCTCATGTTCTGCCTTAGCAAATCTTGTCCAGGAGCCAGCTGCAAGGGATACATTACTCCAGAATGGCTTAGTACGATGTCTAGGACCACTGCTCTTGGACAACCGTCCAGCAATCAGAGAAGCAGCCACAGGAGCTCTCCGGTAAGTTGGTCTTCAACTGCTCCTGTCATGCTAATTCCGGATTTTACCAGGCATTATGGGAAATAATTTAGATTTAAAGTTTGAGATCTCAAAATATAATCACTGTACCTAAACTAATCAGTGTACTCACCTCTTTTCATCATGGAAGTGGTAATCAGATTTATCAAATAGAAAATGCAGTTTTCTGTTGTGAATATTCATTGAAGTCTTTGTCTTTTTAGTTCGTGCTACCTTCATAAGTAACTCAATCAATCTGGTCATGGAACTTAATTCCACTTTTATGCAAAGTTTTACTTTGAAATCAAACCTGATCAAAGCATTATTTTTGATGGAGAGTTATTGCCAATACCAAGTACACATTACTTTTCAGAAATCTAAGTGCTTGCGGAGATCATGAAGTGTGTGATAAAATGGTCAGTGATGACATCATGACCCCACTTGTTACACTGCTGAGCCAGGTGAGAAGACAACAAACTTATGATAAATCCTGTGACCTGCTCTCTCAAAATGAGGAAATTCTTACATTGAATTGTTCCTTACGTAGCAAAAGAGGAAAAAAGTCTGAAAAACATTTTCGAAACAGGAAAACAAAACTAAGGAGAATATTGCTAGTCCAGAACTCCAGGTTAAGCCCATGCTTCTGGCAAGGATATAAAACGATATAAATCATGGCCGTGTGCATTCCGGAACTCAAGTAGGTCATCGGAGGTCAAAGGTTCGTAAAAGAAACTAAGATAGCATTATGTAACCTATCACATGACTTTGTGTTAGTGTTCAGCACACAACAGTCATTACGAGGAATGCATTGGTTAAATTCCCATTTGCCAGTTCGTAATATTCAGCTGTAATGCAGGTATTTGATCAACAATTACAGTATTCCTTTTACCGTGTATATGATGTATCTAGTTCAATGATATGACTGATTGTCATTGTTGAGCAAGAAGTCAGGTATAATTACCACAGTGTTATCGTTTCAATTTCTTCTTACAGTTGAGCAGTGGTATTCCAATTCCCTCAGGAAAGAAGCTTCCTAAGAGAGATCCTAACCTGAATTCCCTCCTACAAGCTCTTCACCTACTCTGGAATCTCTGGTAATGTTTGAGCTGGTGGCTCAAGACACATTTTGTTAAGTTGGTCACATTTTACACAGTTACACGTGAACTGAAGGTGGTTTTTAGTAAACAAATCACAGATTTTAAAGGGGTTTTCTTTATTTTTCTGACAGTGAGAGTAACGGAACAGCAGTTAGTATTTTCAACCGTCATGGTCTTGTACACATCACACTGCAGTGCCTACAGAGCCATGTTACCTTCCTAGATTTAGCTCTGACAGCGGGTAATGCTTAGTTTTGTCTGTTTTCTTTTCTGAAGACAGCATAAAGATGTGTTTGGTTTCACGCCAAGCCTATGGACTGAGGTCACACAACATACACTGGCCGCTTCATAAACCTGATACAATAATGATTCTGTATCTACTTATGACTGTTGTATATTCATGATTGGCTCTTTCAGGTGGGCTCAGTTTCCATGCTTACAACTTAAACTCAGAATAGGAAACAGTTATGATGCCTCCTTATCATTTTTGAGGCTTGTTTTTGTGTTTAGAGGTTGCTTTGATTTGTTTTTATTTCACACTTGACCTTCCACTTACTTACAGCCCACTGTTTGCAGACAGTCAGTGAAGATAACCCTAATGCTGGCATAGAGCTCACCAAATCGACAGCTTTGCCAATTCTAGAGAGCGCCCTCATGAGTCCTGGAGATACAATGCAGCATACCCTCCTCAGAACACTGGTTGCAAGTAAGAAGTCAATGGACGTGTTATTGATGAAACGATCAGTCAGTGGCAAAATTGTAATAATTTCATGGAGTGATCTTCCAAACTTTTCATTTCTGACGATTACACAGACGTTCTTAAAGGTGAAGGTTCCCCAAGCCAGTACAAAGTCCAGGCACATCAAGTTCATGAAAGGTTAAAGTAAAGTAATCCTGCCAAATCATCCCAAATCTCGCTGGTGATTACGGAGGAGGTTGAAGAGTTTTGCTCCAGAAACTTTCATTATCTCAGCCTTGACTTCTCTAATTTACCTCACCAGGTGTGCTTCACAACATCAAGGGTCTCCTTCCAGCGGTATCCCAGAATCAAACAATTCAAGCCATAGTCAAAGTATTCTGTCAATCTTTGGATACAGACGCACAGGCCGCTGTCTCCAAGTTACTGCCAGAAATGTCAAAGAATGGCCAGGTGATTGTTCTGCAATACCTTTTGAATTCAATATTTTTATAAAAAGAACAGTTTTTCAATCAGCAGAGCATTATAAATAATAATCTCAAACTGAATGATTGCATTTTCTCTTGCTTTTTTACTCCTTAAGTGTTTTGCTTTAATTTCTTTGGAATGTTGAACTTCCTTGTTGTAACTTCCTGTGGCTTTTGTAAGAGGATTCCAGTTTTGAGTTAGAGTTGGGTGCAAAGAAGTTTTATTCGCTGAAAGTTTGCTGACCTGGACTTAAACTTTTTGGTTTTTTCTGAACCATTTTTTCAACTTCCACATTGCTTATGAAAGCTATTTCGTGGAAGTACATTTCTCACTGATTAATTTGTTCCTTTCAGGTTTCCAATGGGTCAGGGTCCCCAGACCCCAAAGATTCACTTCCAGTGGTTGAGGTAATTTCTTGTTCTGTCCTTTTGGAGGTAGACTCAATCTAAAGTGGATGATCCATATTTTGAACCCGGGCCCCATTGCAAATCAGGTCTCAAGTTCTGCTTGAAACAGATTGGCTTAGAACAGACATTTCGCGAAGCAAATTCAGTATACCGGCCAAAATGTCTCAAAATGTAAATTGCCCCGTGGCTGGTTATCAGCTGACATTTGCTGAGCAAACTGTCTGCTGACCCAAAAAGTTTCCCAGTGCTCTTCAGTTTCAGTTCCTCTCATGTTTTATCTCTTTTCCCCTTCCTTACAGCTTCCAAAGAACCTCTCTGAGGACTTGGCTGAGATTGAAGCAGTTTTGACAGCCCAGCAAGTAGCCCTTGAAGTGGCCTCCAACATGTGCTGTCTGGACGGTGAGTGCTTCCAATTTTTCACATCCATATATGTGACCAACCATTCCCAAACTAGACTGAAGTGGGTCACTTTGATGTTTGACAAGTCCTCTCCTCCGCCGTTAAGTTTCATTCGAAGTGGTCCACAGAGCAAAGTTTGTCCCTGGAAAGGTTTGGTTGTTACAGTCACGAAAGCTGCAAAATTTGTATCGTGTATGTGTATGCTGGTGTCTCGTTCCAGATAATAGCTAATAGCGAGTCACACATGGTAATTATAGGCATAGTGAACCGTAATGTAAGATCCACATCAGTTTCTGTAGTACATCTGGTTGACGGACGCATCTTTGCTTTGAAAGTTCAGCACTTTGCCCAAAAGTCAGATCCAGAGCTCTGAACCCTTGACCATAAAGAAGCATCAGTGTCCTCAAGTAGATCATTAAGAATTTGTTTCCAGAATATAGTGATTTGGAAATCTTGTTTCTTTCATCAGATGATGAAGAAGATGACTGGGAA
Organism: Acanthaster planci; assembly: GCF_054643075.1. Classification (NCBI taxonomy): domain Eukaryota; kingdom Metazoa; phylum Echinodermata; class Asteroidea; order Valvatida; family Acanthasteridae; genus Acanthaster; species Acanthaster planci. The sequence goes on from NC_141782.1 coordinate 168,876, forward strand.
GATATTGCTTCTAGCAGCAGCAGTAGTGATGACCTCCAAGATGAAATTACTGATGCGGATGAGGTCCCCTTCATGGTAATGGTTGCAAGACGAATTCTGCAACAAACTTGACTTTAAAATTGCATACTGTCAAAGTTGTTCAAGCAAAGTGGTAAAAGTGTCAAAGAATTTTTTTTCCTTCACAAGTCTTAGTAGTTGCTTGCTTTAAGGACTGTGCTCGTTTTCTTCTCTTGCAGTCTCCTCTTTGTCTGTCTGATGAGATTCACGGAGCTCTGGTCAGTCATAATCTTCCTCAGAAGGTAGGTGCTAGCTCAGAACACTGCTCTGCTTTGGCGCTGTTTGGCAGGTGACATTTTTTTGACTGAAACCAATCAAATCTGGACAGCTTACAAGGTGTCAATAAGCTTATCTGGATTTTCTGGTTCATCATGCCAGAGAGACGTCATAAGAACTTGGGACATATTGCAGAAATAAACATTGCTCAGGGACAACACTTTTAACCAAAAGTTGAGATGAATCTATTGCCTGAGGATTGTCTGTAGCTGATTCCTGTTGATAAGACAAAAATCCTGGTCATTACCTGTACTGAAGCGAGTTTGAGTTCTTTCATCAGGAATCAAGCTTGAAACCTTTGTTTAACCTTTCATTTTTTTGATGACATGGCTGCTACCTAGAGTTGACTTTCATTTTCTTAAGACTCTGCGACGATGATTGACCTCTGTCTTGGTCTTGGATCTAGGTCTTAGTCAAGTGTGCTTTCCCAGATAGAGCTCTGCTACAGAGTCTAATAGTGCACAGTGCAGGCAAGACAATCTTCAAAGGGTGAGTTGGAAAAAGCCCTACCAAATCTATCCAATCTATCTATCGTACCAAATTGCCATTGATTTGTGTGCATCGTCGGCATAGCAGACTGCATGATTTTCCTCTTACGGACTATGTAAGAAGTTTGTCGTCTCCCTGTTAGTTTTCTAGCCATGGGTGGTTCCAACGCAATGGCACGGTCACTTCGACCTGTAATTCAGACAGCACAGTAAGTGCCAAAACTTCTTTTACAAGTCAAGTCCTAAGCTGCATTTCAAGGTTTGGAGAGGAAACTCAGTAGCACAGTTCTGCTTTGCTCTACAGATTATAAAGATGACCTGTTTTTTTCCTCTGTCTTTGATTGGTTAGACTGCTGCGGGTTCAGAGCCGTGCTCTGCTCTGTCTTCAGAACATGATAGCTGTAATTGATCTGGTTGCATTAGGAGGTCCGGAAGCGTTAACACTCGTCCTGAATAAACTTCTTATACTTACTATGGTGGAACCAGGTAAATGATACATGTATTGAACACAATGTCAGATTTCTGAAAATAAACCATAAGACAAGTTATTCTCTTTTCAATTAACTTTTTCTGGCATCTTTCAGCGCCAACAGGAGATGAATTGGTAGAGGCCTTGACTAGTGCACTTCGCTCTGTGCTGCAGAAAATGGCCATTAACAAGCAGATGCCTCAAGTAAGCCTATCCCTTTGTCTCTTTCAAGTAATCACAGTGAAATGCAGAAATGGTCCTTTTTTTCATTGTTAGTTGAGGCAAAGAAACTAAGTCAAGTGGGATATGAACTAGCATCTGAGAGTGAGGACATCTGGACATTAGCTGGATTGCTCTTGGTTTGAAGTGTTCTTTCAGTTTGCAAAATGCCAAGTGCTGATTGGCAGCCAGGGTTGACGTTCATCCATTTTGTAGCTCCATTTCATTTATCCAGTTCGTAGTTTTTGTTCATCTTTCAAACTGCAGGCTTTGTCAGAGCAGCATCTGACAAGACTGTTTGGTCTGGGACAAGGAACTCAATCAGAGCAAGTCCGAGTCAACATCGTAGCAATGCTAGGAAGCTTGGGCAGTTTGCTGGCTGCAAAGCCAGAAACAGAGCAGCTGTTGACGGTGAGAATTTTAAATAATCACTTCTGATATAAGTCATTCAGATTTATCAATCCATTCAGATAGATGGTTTTTCAGCCACGCCACTTGTTCTCAGATTTTCTTTTCTTGTTCCATTTGTGTTGCTCCTTATTGAAAATCCTAGACAAAGGTTTTACTTGGAATCATTTTTTCCTTCCTACAGGCCGTTGGTACCCAGCTGAGTGAGGTAGCAATGAAAGACGGTTCCCTGTGGGTCACAGCAGAGGCATTGGATGCCATCTTTGACACCTTTGGTGATGGAGCAACAGCTGATGCTGTGGCCGTGAAAATTGGACTGGTACCAAAGCTGAAGATGTTAGTGCCGCAGCTGAAAGCAAGGGTACGCTGGTTACTATACATGTGCTCATTCTCAGTTACTTAATCTGCTCTCGCTAATGTTATCTACCTTGAGCAGGAGAACCCCCTCATTGGTTGAAAAGAGCCATAATGGTCAGAAGTGTTCATTTTGTCGGCTTACATTTCATAGTCGTTTGTGGGCTAGCAATGCGCAGTTAGTACCAAAGGAGCCTCCATTGCTCGGAAAATTGCGCCCTTCTTGGTCCAGCTCAGAGCCCATAGTCCAACTCTCGCAGATCCTTCAGTTTCTTTGTTGTCTCTTTAACAAAAATATCAGGTCTTAACATTTTATTCATAAAGTCCCTCTTTTTTGCAGTTAAGACAGGGTAAGAACCAATTAGGAGAGCACATGCCAGTAGTCATCAACGCTCGACATAACTTGGTCCGCTTTATCAAGTACAAGGAAAGTCACTAGATGGGTTGAGAACACACAGCCGTCTCAGGAAAGCTCTGCCTAGTGACCTCAGGTTGGTACTGCTGATGTCCGATTAAACAGAATGAACAAAAAACCCCTCAAGATGAGTTTTCTTCTCCTTAAAGACTGAAACTAGGCTGTGGGTATGATCTTGTCAAGTTGCTGAATGCAGATATATTGAAAACTCACAGCTACGTTAAAAATCACATTGGAAGACTATTGACATAGTTGTCAATTGAACAGAACAGCATTTGATTGGGTAATCTTTGAGAGGATTCACAGGTGTTTGCCAACTAAACTGTCAAACTCGCTACTCCTGCAAATCCCTTAATTTATTATTATTTATAAACTATTTTTGTGTGTGTTAACTCACAAAAAGGTTTAGAATTTAGTCACCCATCATACACAGACCTTAGTAACTTTTTTGCAGTTAGGTTACGTTGAATTTGTTTGGATGATAGATTTTATGATTTCCAAGTTATTGTAGATTCGTTATGATATTGATCTGTGTATGTTTTTTTTATTTTTTTATGATTGCAAATATAAAAACAAACTTTATAAAGTTTGAAGTCCATTTCTTTGAAGGTTGTGAACAGTACCTACATGTTATTAAATGTGACAACCTGATAAAATAAGGCCAAGGGAATTATAATTGTGAAATTTGAGCAGCCTACGCTGAGGATTTTTGATGATAAAAATTTTCAATTTGTCATCTAGAGGTGCCTTTATGTCAATTGAATCTGAATGTATTTTGTTGCTATATCTGTTTTCTTGTCAGAAACATTTAATTCGAAGGATTTAATTTTATTTTGCTTTTTTCTTTTTTTTTCATTTTGTTGTTTTACTTTGTTTTGGGGAATGTTTGTTCTAGTATTTTGAGGAAAAGAATGTTCATGCAAACAGTATACTTAAGAAAGTCTGTTAGTCGGATAAACATCAATATTTACCCCTTTGAGTGCATTGATTTCTGTATTAGTAGTAGTATTTTGTACTTTCAAAAGTAAACAGTGTTTTTGCTTTGATATTACAGAAAACCTGTGTACCATGATTATTTCGATAGTTGGAGAAATGAAGATTGTTTTCATTCCAACATGTTGATGAGTTCCAATGGTGAAAAATTAATTTCTAAACAAAAAATTAATTTCTAAACTAATTTTGGAGTAATGGTCTCCTGAGACATTTATGCATCACTGGCAACAAAATGTTCTGTGTGACTTGAGTATGGTTACAACAATGTGAAATCGTAGAGTGTTCATTTTTAATATTGACCATTATGGCCAGTACGTTCCTCACAGCTCTATTTATTACTTCTCTGTGTTTTAGGAAAGATATGCATCACCGATGAAAGTTGCCAATAACCTATTGTTTTTCTGTTTTGAAAGTTAAATTAACTTGTGAAAACGGAAATATTTTTCATTCAGAATGTTGTCGTCAGGATGTCTTTGAATTATAACTTTAATCTGACCCTTTCGGTAGTGGTCTGCTTTCAAGCATTTCTTTGGTTAGATGGTAGTTTACCAGTCTTCAAAAGAAACTGTTATTTAAATACAATTGGAAACGACCTGATATGAGACTCTGGTTTGGTTCAGTGCAAGAAATGTGTTAATGTACTCACTGCCTTCACAACAAAGTATCCACTTGATTGGAGGAACTTTGTTGAAAATCTTCAGATTTTTTTTTTAAATACAATACGTAATCATGCTATTATGAACAAAAAATGTGTACTTTAACAGAAACCAAATAAAACTAATGGATAACAATGGGAAAATGGAGTTAGTGTTTTTGTTTTGCATTGCAGATTTAATGAAAGGGATGGGATGTTGGTTTTATTTTCTTTTTAAATAATCAGACATTCAACAAAGACAACATTGATTGTCGAAATCAGTCGCACGGGGGCGCACTACTACGTCGGCGCATGCTTTATGTGCTTAATTACTGGCGACCTCGAGCCAGACTACACGTTTGATTATCGTCCAAGGATCAATGGCATGGCGCCCTCCCAAATTAAGGGACACGCAAGTGGCACAATCCAGGTGACGGCACGTAAAATTAGTTTTGGCAATTTGAAGCCCCCCCCTACACATTTCATCTCGTCAAAGACAGAAGCGAGCTGTCAGTCACCTTAACTTCTTGTCTTTGTTTGGATTTATTTTTGTACGCCTAAGGAGCCACTTTTCATTATTTCTAGGAGAGGGTTAAATTTCTTTCTCGACCCAATGCCTGGATGCTACAGGTATCGATTTTCAAATAAGGCAAATAATGACCCTTAATGAAATGAACGTGGTAAGTCAGTTCTTAAAACAATCATAAAGTGTGTTCATTCAGACTACATTCAAAACCCTGAACTGTGCAGCCTCAACTGTACGCTTCAAATGCAGCATTTTAAACTTCTTAGTTTCAACTTTCTAATTTTCGAAGACATAACTCAAGGTATCTAGAAATAACTGGCGCTGATCCTAAATAATTGCACAGGTTTGCTTGCAATACTAACTTCAAATAAAAACAAATAAGGCCTCTCCACTGAATTTGTGGACTGTGAAAACGTTTTGAAAATCTTAAAAACGTTTGCACACGCCACTAATCAGTGAATATTAAGTTTGGTTGAATTTAGTATTGCCAAATCACTGGGCGCAATACTAGATCCAGCCTGATATGATTCATTTGCATAGTGCCAAAATGCCGACAGACGTCACAGGTGAAATTGTTGCGCACTGATAACTACATGATAGCAAATTTCTGGGTTACGCACGCGACCTTTGCTCAAGCACAGGCACGTGAGTTTAAAATGATTGCGCCAACTGCCGATATAGTGCCCTAATAAAAGGGCTTTCTTTTAAATGCACGCGCAGTCTCTCACATGACTCACGGTCGGCAGTGAGAGACCTTGGCCATGAATGAAATCCGGGTAACTCGTTTATACTTCATGACGATCGTATCGTGCGGTCTGTAACACCAGTGTCACACACATCAGGAATTAGATATATTCATATTTCCATGTTGTCAGCATGGTCACTGGATTCGACTGAAACCTTTTGATGGTTCTTTGTTGAAAACATCCGGTATGCCGTTAAACTTGAGCTTCACTTCCGGTAAGGCAGGCTTCATTAATTTACTTTGGTTTCTACCTATTGCATGTTATGATACTTGTAACGATGAGCCTTTAAAGGCGTCATGGCTGCAATAATGAAAACAGAGCTAGAGTGCCATGAGGACAAGGAAGTAACGTGGTGCATTTGTTGAGAGTATTATTGCAGACTTGCAGTTCTGGATTCGTATTGCCGTAGTACTGGTCATATGAATTGTTTAGTTTATGGCATACTCGGTCGTTTTTTCTCCTAGATCCCTCAGCTTGTAGGAGATTTTAAGCTGGACGCAGACAGATGGAGGGGCATCCGGTAGCTAAACGGCATTGCCTACCCGGAGTTCGCCTATGGGTATTTCTTCTTGGTCTTCTGGCCCAGGGCTTGACGGTGAATGCTGCTGAGGGAGACATCGACCGATCCCCGTATAACTTCAACTTCACGGTTGGTGACGAGGAAGATATCAGCCTCACTTTCCGGGAGAATTCCGTTCTTCGGCTGACGATCAATCAAACGGATTACATCGGACGGGTCGAACTGGACAGCGGCAATCAGCAAGTATTCACCCTCAAAGACGGCACCGTCACCTTCTACATCAAGGAGAACACCACGTTCCCTTTTAGCATGGATATCGAGTTCCGAGGTGAAAATATTGGCCGCAGCGAGCTCGTCGCGTTTGCCGCCGGGGACACCACGGACAGGACGACCTTGGGCTCGGTGACCGTCAAAGTTTTGACACCGTTCAGAACGCTCGGCATTGTCGCGACCTACATACTAGCAGCCTGGTTGGTAGTATCCTATGTGACTATGGCAGCTAAGGTGGAACCCCGGGTCCTGCTGGAAAAGATTAAACCCCCTTGGGGGATCATCATGGGTATGGTGTGCCAGTTCATTCTCATGCCGCCTCTTGCTTTCGTGTTAGCTAAGGTCTTCAATTTAACAGGAGCCACGGCTATCGGTCTTGTCCTGGTTGGTACTTGCCCTGGTGGGTTTTTCAGCAACATTGAGGTCTTGTTACTTGACTGCGATATCGTCCTCAGTTTGACCATGACCACCTTCTCGACCTTCATAGCCTTAGGGATGATGCCACTGAATCTGCTCATCTATGCCCAGCCGTTCATAGACGGTAATGGCCGCCTTCAGACACCCTTCAGGAATCTGCTTATCCAACTTTGTTCCTTAGTTCTTCCACTCCTCATTGGAGTTCCTTTCTTCCAGCGCTTCAAGAAAGCACGCAGGATTTGCCTCAAACTTGTCAAGCCTTTCACCATCATTCTGATGATCTTAGGTATTGTGCTCTTTATTCCGTCCCAGTACTACATCTTCTTCGGCAATTGGAAAACTTGGACTACATCAGCAATCCTACCACTCGTCGGTGCCTTCTTGGGCATGTCCATAGCTCGAATCGCCAACTTCAACTACGTCTTTTCCATCACGGTTGCCATAGAGACCGGTTGTCAGAATACTCTTCTGGCGGTCTCGGTGGCAAAACTTTTCTACAAAGAGCCAGAAGCGGACATTGTGGCCATTATCCCTCTACTCATTGCCATGGTAACTGGATTCGAAGGTATAGCGGTTGCAGTAATATATATCCTCGGCCGCTATATCCGTGGTAAAACCAAGGAGAAAGAGCCGGCTGGGAATGCTGGAAATGTCGGGAACTCGACAGAAACCAATAGTGTCACGGGAGGGAGCCAAGACAACGGCATTGTGAACGAAGGGATGGACCAAGATGAGCCTCCAGGACCAGAGGGAAGATTTCGTCAGCTCATCCCTACCAATCAGGTCTACGACGACGGAGTCTGTATCTGGCCGCCATCACCTGAGGCCTTGATGTCTCCGCCCTCCCAACAACCAGCGGAGTTGAAGAACACAGACTCGCCATTTGAGACAGTGCCACGGTCCAATGAAAACCTCGGTGCGATGGCTGTGACCGATGACCCAGCGTGTCGCAGCAACGGGTTCGTGATTGACCAACACGCTTGGCTGTGAAAACAGCGTGGTAACACACGCTTTCCTGTAATATTCATGAAGCTCTTCCGATCAAACATCTGCAAGAATACAATCTATGGAAACAGAATTCCAAAATTCAAAATCTCAGAAATTACTTGGTTAATTTTAGGCTCAGAGTACTAGAACAAAACCAGGCCTCCACTTGGTCTTTTGACCAAAGAAATCAGTTTTATTTTCCGCGTCATTCACGAAGTACACCTACGAGTTTGTACTTTGGGTGTCGAATTATGAGAGGTTTACTTCAGTGTCAAATAGAGAAATTTATTAAACTTTTGCAATTACGGTACTTAATATTGCTATAAATGTTTTTCTTCTCCCGATAAATGATGACCAGTTTTGTGAGATGTAGACAAGATTTCAACATGGGTTACAGTGTTTTAAAAATAATACAGGTTCAGTTTTGATGTTTGTGCCGTGAACATTCACCCATCCAAATTGTAAAATGGTTCATTTTCACTCTGTAGGTTTCATTGTGTAGCTTGGATGACAGGTTTCAATATACATGTATGTAGCTTGGACGACGCGCGGTTGGAACTTTTCCCTGACCGGACTTTTCCAATTTGAAGATTGTGAAAAAATTGACATGAGTACCTTAGGTCTTTGGGGGACACTGAACTGTATGATGGGAGGGGGACCTTCTCTCGGTTTAAAAGTATTCAGACTGAAATCTACGTTTTGCCAACAGCAAAGTTGAAGTTTTTTTATAGTTTACAATTATATTTTCAAATATTGCTAATTCAACAGGAACACAAAATACATACAAACACAATTAAGTTGTCTATATAGGAAAAACAGCCACATCATTGAAAAGAAACTCTGTAAACAAATGCAGTGTCAATTTAACAAAAATCCTTTAAAATCTATGTTATAAAAAAATCATATTACCCATATTATATTTTGAGTGTTCCTTTTAAATTCTATATTCTTCACTAAAGATTCATACGGGTGTTATGGTGTCTATCATTCTTTCTTGATAGGGGAAATGATAATTTTAAACTGGACATGACACATTTTTAGTGTGAAGTTGAATATTCCAATTTAGCAAGTTGATTGCTATTTTGCTAAGTACTCTGTGATGTTTAGAGCTTTTTGATACCGAAAACCAGCGAATGTTCTTCCGTGACTCATTGTCGGAGCATTTGACCGACCGTTGAGTGCATAAGACAATCTTTTGTGTGACGTTGGGTTACGAAGGCGTGTTTACTGTGTCTTCCACTGTTTGGTGTTGGTGATCGACTGTGCAAATCAGGGTGTCGCGAGAGAAGTTCCATTTTTTTAATGAAAATTTCACCAGAACGCTTCCTGTGAAAAGTGATCAATCTTTCTGTCCATGATGCAACGTACCGTTCTTCCAAGGGAGAAATGGGGCACATCTTCACGCTAGAGGGACTGTTAAGCATGTGTAAACACCGTCTTGCTGTCAGTCTGTTGACATGTTTAAATGATACATGTCAAAAGTAGGGTTGAGTAGCGTTTACATGCACACCGACATTCAGGAACTGGGCATGTAATGTTTAGCTCTAACACAGTGAACAAAGTGATAACTAAACAAAGATTCGGGATTCCAAGTCGGTCGGAATCGAAGGAGGTTAACAAAACTGAAAGCGAAAAGTAATTTTGACATGCCAAATGGAGTTGAGCCCCGTCCATGCAATCGTTGTACATAATTATGCACGATTAAAATATTACAAAAAAAACACAAAAAACAAAAACCACAGTGACGAGTGGCTCGAAGAAAAATTGAACCAGAATGAAAGTCTCTCCAAAAATGTAATTCCACTCTGGTTTAAACAAGTATGGCCATATCTGAATCACTTGGCTACGGCTTGAAATTACACACGAGTCTATGAGAGTGGCTAAAGCCACTTCTCATAGAGTCTCTGTATTAATTTTAAGCCGCATATAGTTTGGACACGGCTTATGAACAGTACGTAGAGGCATTATCCATCCGCGAGCAACTGTATACTTGTGATCACTGTTGGGTCAAGTTATCATTTCAGCTTCATTGCGACTTTGTCTCTAACTGGCTTCAACGCCATTTGCATATTATAGGCCTAAGCCTAAATGTTCTTTTAATAAAAGATTTCAAACTTTAAATCTAAAGCAAACGATCCAGCAGAGGGTGCACTCAAGTTCATCCGTCATCCTCTAAGTCGAGATCTTAGATCATAAACCTTGAGCCTAAAGCAGTAAACGGGACTGAGCTTTGAAACGGACCCGTATAAGCAGTACTAATGACAACTTCCTTGAGTATTGAGCAGCTGCAATAGAATACGCACTTTCCTTTGCACGCCACTCGTGCGAGTGATGAAAACAGCTGATTAAAGTTCAGAGAGAATTTAAAAATTAGTTGCAAAGTTATGAGAGTTTCTATGAACCGTGAAGGATGTTGTACGAATCCATATCTTTTTTACGATTTCCCTTTCGTTTAAAAGGTCAGGGGTTGTTAACTGCATGAAAAACACAGTGTGTGTTTGTGTGTTTAATGCTGATACTAACACAGTACTTATGAGAAACGAGTGGAATTGAATTATTTTGCATGCAGTGGAAGTTAATAGTAAAATTAGTTTTTAGTTTTCAAAATTATTGCATGGCCCTAAGGGCTATTTGGAAATGCAAGTTTTTCAAGAGAAGCTTAAACACAACGTGTGGGATATACTCATTGAACACCTTCAACGTTTCAGGACGGAAACTGGGGCCAGTAATGTCAGACTAACCTGGAGGAGACACGGTAGGTTGAACAGGACACAGTTTGTAACACTCGCAAAATTCAACACATTAGAATCCGCAGTAGTATTGCCGAGTAAATTGAAAGCAACTTTCAGCAATTGCTAGTGTATATGTAGGCGTATCCGATAATTGCTTTTGGTTATATATTTACTATTTTGTAACAAATGATGGGATGTTAATAATTTATCCTGACCACTCTTTTGTAATTACCGATACCTGGCTCTTTTTAGCTTATTTGCTAGAAAAGTTGAACCGTTGTATTTTCTGAAACCAAATTAGTTTTCCCAAATGTCACAATAAGTATTCTTATTTCTATATATAAAATGATGCTATGTAAATTGGTCTATTTGGGATCGTAAACTGATACTTTAATGCGTGCGGCAGGTGTGGGGCAGTGTGAACAAAAATCACGAATTACTGATTATCATTGAGTATCCAAAAAGTCTTGTTTACACTTCATAATTTAAATAAATTTTAAAATATACGGTAATATGTTTTAGAACAAATTCGTGTATGTTGTCCTAAGGATAACATTTAAATGTAATCATGAAGTGATTACAGACTGTGAAAGATTATTTCAAGCACACCAGTACATATTGAGTTGTACATGTCTACGCAAGAAGTTCCAATTTGAAACACTGCCTTCCAGTAATGATGTTATTAAGCCAGTGTGCGTCTCCATTTTGGAGTGCGTGCATCAATATAGCATTTACACAGTGAACGTACTACAGGTTGGCATGGTAACAGAGATAAATAATAATGACGTTCATGGTTTTAGCTGGTGAATAGTGATGCAGTGCTAAGGGGGAAAATAAAAACTAAAAATCACCTTTCATTTTGGTCAATTAATGACCATTTACTTCGGTTGAAGTCAACTTGTACAATGGTAAAATCCATACGCACACGATTGTATCGGCTGCAACGGCTGCGTTTGTAGCGAGTCAATGAATTAAGCTAGCTTTTATGTCATAACATTGTCAAATATGTGTTTATTTATCTCCAGGGCAATGAAAAGAAGAAATTATAATAGGTGTTAAAAAACCATGCACGATTCACAGGGCTGTCACTGTTATTTTGAGAGGTTGGCTGCGTGTAGAATATTGTAAGTAAGTCTGACGTGTGCACTTTGTTTATGAAGGTGCTGGGTGAAATAACATTCTTTCTTTTTATACAAAAAAAACTTCAATGTTTGGGCGATCCACATAAATTAGTATCTTTCTCTGCAGTTTTTCATTCTGTAAACTTTTCCTGAACCTGAAATATCTTCATCCGTCGATGATGCAAAACAAGAATGATGTCATTGCCACACTGCGTTTCTTCGCGACTTCTACCAATATGATGTGCCTTTTGTCAGTTTGCGTAAACAATATTTTGAATAATATCTTCAGTGATATTTCTCTTTTAGTTTTCAGCTTAAGATGTTTCTTGTCTGGTCCGTGCACTAATTTCCCTTGTCGCACAGTATCTACTCAAAGCCATTGCAAGTCATAGACCATGCAGTGAAAAATCTAGATATATACCCAAGATGGTTTACTTGCTACCTTGACATAAACCCAAAACAGGCTATTCGTGTCTAGAAATACAAATGAAGGTCACCAAAGAGAGAAACTATACTGTAAATAAAATGAGAGTGAAGCAATAAAATTGGCTATATATTTGTGCCTTGTTCAGCCTGAAGTCAGATTTGTCTTTGTAATGTCAAAGTGCCGTACCCAGCAATGCCCATACAGATACAAGTATCATAATGAAAACATAATTGCAAATGATAAGCTAGCCACGACAGAGACAAGACACACCAAAACTTAACATCTAGATTAAACCTGAATAATTCTGACCTTTGGTGAAATAATAATATAACCTAACCACCCAATAAGCGTGACTGTGCTTGTCAACATTGATAAACGTCAATTTTGTGAGAGAGCAATGCCATGTACATGTATAGTCAAGCACCATACGGGAGGGCCATCGACAAAACAGTCACGTCAGCAGCTGCTACCGTCCATACTGGTTTTCATTTAAAAAAAATCCATTGAAAAAGTCACATTCTTCGTTCCATACTTCTATAAATCACGTTTTGCACTCACAAAAAAAAACGGTCTGAAAGGAACGAAGCTTAAGATAAGAGCACGCGATAGTCTTGTTGAGCCTGCCTGATCGCAGGGATCTACCCCCATTGGCCCCAACCCGTGTTCGCGCCATCCATCAAGTTTCCGTTCACTTTTGTTGGAAGTATCAACTTGGTCGACATTTCGCCACGAAGTTGTACTGACGTCAAATTCGCTTCACATTCGCCGAAGTATGGACTGACCTTACAATAGGCGGATTCTGGTGCCGGTGAACCAACCTTTATGTCGGATCACTGATCGCGATCCGAATCTACGCGAAACGGGCCCAATTCTACTGCATAGACAGAAATGTTCGCTCGAAAGACAACAAAGTGCACACAAGTACCGGTTATCTTGGGTGCTCATATAATGGTACCGGCTTTTATTTGTTACTAGGACACCAATCTGAGAATAGTCCGTGACGTCAATGAACAAATTTACATCTGAACAACTACAAGATAATAAAAGTTCCGGGTGATCCCTTAAACTGAGAATGGACAACTCAATAGAAGCTTTTTATATGAAAGCTGACCTCATAATCACATTGCAGTTTCTCAACCATCCACAAAAGAATGGTTTACTACTAAAAGCGAGTGTTGACTGTGACGACTGTAGGCCTTAGTGTAGACACAGTAATCCCCGACGCGTGGCCAAATTGAATTGCTTTTTGACAACTTCTATTATAACAAGTAAAATATTGAGATGGTATATCCAATTTACTTGAACAGGAATTTAGTCTGGCCTCAAATGTCATCGGACTAATATAAGGAGTAAATACGGAAGTCGCAAGTCATGATTCCTCCAAACCCGTTATGGATCATCCTGTTTTCTCTGTTCATTGGCATAGTAGCACTCATTATGCAACGATATTGATTTAATCGCCCCTCGTCCTCCGACGCAAGCATCAGCACAGTGTATCTTCGACGCAGTCTCCTCTCAATCGCCAGTATTTTGTTGTGCGTTACAAGGCAACGATTGTTAGGGTAATTATACCGAACGAGACTGACCCCAGTAATGCATGACTGAACGTTTCAAGGCAGAAAAACGCCAGTCGACAGAGCACACAGGCAGCGTTGGCATTGGTAGCGGCAGACCGGTGGCAGTGTGGAATTTACCTGCCAGTTTTTCTTTCATTACCGTTTGGACTTCGCCCGCACCTTTCTTTCAGAATCACATCACTGCCCTATGTTTCCTCACCCATCATTTTGCCGAGAAAACAACAAACTACAGTTAACTGAAGCATTTTTCAAGCAGACGGTGAATGACTTTTGGCGGAGGATATTTGAGAGAGATCTCGAGAAACCTGTCCAGGCTTCACCATGCTGCTACTCCAAATTAGTGCTTTTCACCGAATGGTGTTCGTGCATGCGCTATGTTTGGTGCTGTTGAATTATCCGTATTGTGTGAGAGGGGAATTCAACTTTACCATGGGAGACAGCGAGGAGGTGGCAGTGACATTTAGGGAGACCGTCGAAGTAAACCTTACGGTTACATACTCGGATTTACTGGGGGCAATAAGCCTTCAGAGCACCGACACCAGCGTGGTGACGCTTACAAACACTGTGGAGATCACCATTACAGAAAACACGACTTTCCCCTTCAACACGACGGTTGGAATCCATGGACAGTATGTCGGTCGAGGTGGGGTCAGAATCATGCAAGACTCCAAGGAAATCTCCACCAGAATTGTAAATGTCGGGCCTCCGTTTCAGGAGCTAGGAAACATTGCGACTATCATCCTGGTCGTGTGGCTTGTCATATCGTATGTAGTTATGGCAGCTAAGGTTGAGCCCCGTGAACTTTGGGAACGCATCAAACCTCCTTGGGGCATCATCATCGGTATGCTCTGTCAGTTCATCCTCATGCCACCTGTAGCTTTCACCTTGGCTAAGTGCTTCGATATGTCAGGAGCCTCAGCTGTCGGTCTGGTTCTGGTTGGTACCTGCCCAGGTGGGTTCTTCAGCAACATCGAGGTCTTGCTCCTAGACGGTGATCTAGTCCTCAGCCTAGCGATGACCACCTTCTCGACCTTCTTAGCGGTGGGGATGATGCCGCTGAATCTCTTGATCTACGCCCAGCCGTTCATCGATGGGGACGGCCGGTTAGAGACGCCTTTCAGGGAACTTCTGATCCAGCTCTGCGGACTTGTCTTACCCCTGGTTATCGGAGTGCCCTTTTTCTACAAGTTTCCCAAAGCCAGGAAGTTTTGCTTGAAGCTCGTCAAACCCTTCACCTTTCTGCTGATGGTGTTAGGCGTAGTTCTCTACATCCCGGCTCAGTACTATGTCTTTTTCGGCGATTGGAAGGTCTGGGTGACCTCCTCTATCGTGACTCTCATCGGTGCTTTCTTGGGGATGGCCGTAGCACGGATCGTCAACTTCAACTACCACACTTCAATCACGATAGCCATCGAGACGGGCTGTCAGAACACTCTCCTAGCCGTCTCGGTGGCTAAACTCTTCTATGTAGCTCCCGAGTCAGATGTGGTGGCTGTTATACCCCTACTCATCGCCATCGTGTCTGGAATAGAGGGGTTCGTCATTGTGTTCTTCTATTACCTTTACCTTTTCCTGACCAAGAAGCCCACCAAAGTTGCCCCGGATGAAGAGGGACAACCACCGGCTTCAGAGGACGGACAAGCCGGGGATGACGACAAGGAGTCCCGGGAGTACGAACTCAACTCGTCGACCAAGGACAAAAAGAAATTCGCCGATGACTTTGTGACTGCTGAGGAGGATTTCAAATCACAACCACTTGCCGAGGCGAGGACACAAGACGAGAGAGCATCTCCTCAAATTCCAAAAAAACCCAAGCAGGGTAAACGAAACAGGGGATATTTGGTGGACGAGATTCTAAAGGACTAGTTAAGAATAATACACTAGTTTTCACTTGGTGCAAATATTTTACATGATATCTTGTTTAACTATATAAACGTGTATACTATTTCAAAGTTTATATCTCTGATTTGCTGCAAGCCTGTTATATGGTCATCCACTGACCAAATAATACCGATAGGCAATACAATAAAACGTTCTCGTGTATTCTTTTTGGTCATTAGAAGCTGTAAACCAAGAAAAGCGGTCGAAGCAATTGACAGCATAAAAAGGCCAAGCATTCACTGAGTACAATTTATAAATATAATTTGGTTTCTGTCGTTAGCGTTTAAACCAATTACGCAATGTGAACATTCAGCAATTAACAATCACTAGCCATACCCTTACGACCCACTCTGTGTTTTCTTGTACGTGAACATTCATTCTGTACAAGAAAATTAATATAGGGGCCTACATGTAGAAGTACATTCATTGTTGCGTGGCTGACCTTACAGCTGAACTCTTGCAACAGAAATTTAAATCAACAACGCATATGGGTTTCAATTCTAACAGCATTATGTCGGAATTACGAGGTATCCCAACGGCATTCTATGCACATTGAAGAGTGCTGGTAAATTCATTTACTTTAAGCTGATTTATTTATTACAAATGTACATTGTATTCCAGAAGAGCTAGTGCATGGGTGTACATTTTGGCTGACTCGTTATGTGACGTTTTATAGAAAGCAATAACATTTAAGTGTGACAGAAATATGTGAGTGGTTGATGTATTTTGTTAATAAACGACGTAGACATGGTTTGTACAAATCATTAGACCTGCAATATTGATTAAGTATAAATTCCGACAATACCAATTGATAAATTTTACGTCTAGCTGCAACAGACAACCTTAAAGTGTACAGCAAATATGCTGGCAGTGATGTCTGCTTTGATGACTTCTGGTGAAACAAGCTCCAAGTCACATCATACATTGGGAGCACTTGTGTTCATAAGGTCATGTTGAAATGACTTTCAGATCACGTGAGGTCTCCTTCTATTGCCCTGTTTCTCTTCCCGGTTTCTACCCGGGGGGAACGTCTCACCATAATTGAAAATGATACCGTCCCTCGAGTACCCACGTGTTTTCCTTCATCGGGGAGGCTGTAACTTTATCATTTTATTTAAACAAATCACAGATCTGTCGCCAAACAGTCGATTTCGCAGTCCCACGGATGAAAATGACCAAAAAATGTATAATTACATATTCACAAAAAGATTCACACAACAGGGGGAGACATACTTAAGCCTAACCCATTCACAGTTCCGGATTTGAACCACATTCCTCGTACAGTTTTCGTTTTGTTTAAAAGACTGAATAATGTTCCGCTTCCAGTTTCGTGCGTTGGAGGCCTATTATACAATCCTCATTGAGACGAATTTAATAGTTGACCGATTTTAAACTACAACCTGTCATGCATGTGAGAGACATTTTCCACTCCGTGATGTTTTATCGAGGCTGAGCAAGCAACTGTTATATCGACTCAACATAAAGGTCAGGTTGAAGGGTGTCAAATCTGGTTAATGGATAACTAGGAAGACGCCCCCAGCATATAGTTCAAGTATGTCATGGTATGCTGGACAAAGAATCTGCAACACTTCAGTGATGGAAATTGCCAAGAAAATGAGCAAATGAGACGACAAATAGGCAAGAAGTCGACTTAAGTGTCCTTGATTTTAAATCCAACTCATCATAATCATAAGTGAATTTATGAACTCAAAGATATAATGATATAAACTTTAAAATACAAAGAACATAAGTACATGTATTTATTTCAATGAGCTGGTTACCCAACGATAACCAACTAAACTTCTTTTGATATTAGCATACTTTCTTCAAGGTCAATTTACTGTCTAGTGCGACAGCACGTCCTTTGTCAGATCTTTTACGAGGAAATAACGACTTTCGAAGCTGATTTTGCGAGGCCTTCTGAGTTCTATGGATCCCTAGTCAGGGTCTGCCATCGATGAGTTGAAATTTCTGTTAACGCGATGTTGAAATGTACCAGAGTACGTTCATTAATTATGCAATGAGCACGCGCAGTGGTCATAGCTTATCGATAGATCAAACGTGAACTTCGCACCGTTAACAAACCACGGGTATTTTTTTTCTCTGTGGACAACAGGCTTACAACTACCCATAACCACGAAGGAATGCAAGACAAAGGTAGTTTATATTTATTATTTCGTCTTTATTCCTGTCAACAAACGTGTCCTAAACCCGTTTCTAAAAATAAGACTTTTTGGTCTTGGGCCATGAGAACATTGCTATTTTATACAACAAACCTCGTCACACGGACGAGTTAATAACGAATATAACTCCAAAATCGGAGACACCTGTCGAATGTTACTTGCACGCCAGTTTATTTTTTAAATCTCATTTAAAAAAATCCTGCGCCCAATGTAACCTGGCACCGGGCCTTACTTTAAGTAAAAACATCGCACTGTCTCTCTGAATTTAACCAAATTTCTAATCTTTGATAAATTGCGAGTTTCGGGATCAAAATGTTTCGCTACAGGAACGTCAAGTTTATGGTATGGCGCGGCATAAATGACGACATTTTTACTTAATTCAAACACCAGAGGACTTGAAATCAAGGCGCCGCGATCGCCAAAAATCAAGGCGCCACCATCGCCAGAAAACGGGAGCATTTACAGTGTACATATATAATCCAACAGCGCCAGCGAATTCGTACACATCACTATAACTCGAGTATAAATTACACTTACCAGTCAATCTTTTGGCTGAAAATAGTGTGACACGAGAAAACCATTAAGCAAGTTCACAAAATAATATCTGTCAAGTTATTAATAAATCTGACCTTTATAATGTTATCAATATGCTATCTGTGAAGAAACAAAAGCTTAACAGCAGTGATTTAACTGAAATTGTTCACAAAAATTGCAGTACACACAAAGATTCAGATAAAATTATATGAAGTTTCTATAATACCAACTGATATAAGAATAAAAAGTAGACATATTTGTTTATGTACAACATGTGGAGCAATGCTAAATGTTTGTGCTGTGTACAAGAGTAACATTTACTTAACACTGTAAAAGGTGGGTCTAATTCTAGATGAATTTGATCATTCATAGATGCATCGCCCCTCGTCTCTACATTTGGAAAATCAGTTGTTGACAACTTTTATCCGCTTTGCTTCTCCGTCATACAGGAAAGGAGAATGAAGCATCTTTGACACATCTCAGGACAGTCCTTTCGGGTAATGTATGAGGACAATTCATTGTGCTATAACTATGGCGGTAGACCGTACAAACTTTAACCCTACATAGCGCGATTCTAGAGCCATTTGTTCGCACGTGAGGTCACCTTTTAACTTTTGTTATACTGCTTTTTTTCATTTTTGCATGGCGGGGCGGGGGGGCTAAACTTTTTTGGTGGGGGGAGGTTCTAAAACCCTCTAGCCTCCCGTGGAATTGCACCTGCTAAACAAGATCGATCAATCCTGACTCTAAGTGATTCCCACGGCAACTTGACAGTGATTGTTCTGGGTATACCATTAGCTACCCTTTGCATCTCTGGCATGCTTGTTGCTGAATGAATGAACGTCTTAATTTTTACGACTTCATTCCAAGCAGAGATAGTTGCGCACAGATGTACATATATCATGCAATAGGACCCGATTGAATGAAGCATTCGTTCGCAAAGACAGCTTTTCTATCCAAAGCATGACAGAAGTAAAGCATCATGGGAAAAGTTCCCAAATACTGACTGACAGAGTCCAAACTCGCGCAGAATAACCACTTGATCATTTTTCTAAGGATGAACTTGCGTCGGAGAGATGTTAATCTGAATTTTGGATTTTTGCCCTGGCCAATGAGTAACAATAACACCTCGGGCACGGCAAAAATCCAAAATTAACACTTGATCATAATCAAATTAAAAAGGAAAAGAAACTTCAGGAAAAACTCTCATGAATGCTTGGAACTAACATCTCCAACTTGGAGAGCAGTCATTTTAAGATATTAGAAAGATACTAATACTGAAACACAATTAAAGTCATCAAGAAAAATAAATTACTAAAACTGAAACAGTATGTGCTTAATACTACTGAAGCATCAGGGACATCAATGGACATTTTGGCCTGTTGTTGTCAACATAAGGGAATGGATGTCACTGTATGTGCTTAATATTACTGAAGCCTCAGGGACATCAGTGGACATATTGGCCTGTTGTTGTCAACATAAGGGAATGGATGTGAGCTATTGCCTAGCTGTACGCTGGTATTACCTGAACAGTAACAAAAATTAAGTGTTTATGCTGGTGGCGAAGTATAGTTTGTGCAGGTGTCCAAACTTGATAAGACCAACCCATGGAACAGCACGGAGGCATGTCACGGAATAAGGCCAATCAAATTTCAGAATGCGTATCCCATGTGTATCATGAAGTCATGTGACTCATGGTGTAAAATATACACACGTGTAAGAAATGTCACTTAACAGTCCATTTATACTCAACATGGTCAACACTCTCCCACTAACACCCACCCCACCCCCACAACTGTCCTGTTCCACCCACCTCACCCCCACAACTGTCCTCTTCCACCCACCTCACCCCCACAACTGTCCTCTTCCACCCACCCCACCCCCACAACTGTCCTGTTCCACCCACCCCACCCCCACAACTGTCCTGTTCCACCCACCCCACCCCCCACAACTGTCCTGTTCCACCCACCTCACCCCCACAACTGTCCTCTTCCACCCACCTCACCCCCACAACTGTCCTCTTCCACCCACCCCACCCCAAAAAACTGTCCTGTTCCACCCACCCCACCCCCCACAACCGTTTGTTAGTAACAACACCTTAAAAATAAACAGTAAATATTCAGTATGCTGTCACTGAAATATAATTTAGTATAATAACATTTCAAAGATTTGCTAGCATCTAGATCAATATTTCTCTGTTCAAAAGTACAAGTTAGTCTTCATAATCAGCTTTCCAAGAAATGTCTGAGACACCTGCCATGGACAGTCAACTCTAGTATGAACAAAGTTACAGGAACCAGATAAATTCCTTTCTGAGACTTACACAAGGAGTGGAGAAAAACCAGAAAAGAAGAATTTACTCTTGATGACAGTTTTTCTAATAAGAGAGTCCTTCACAAGAGTTGACTGTAGCCCTAACTCACGTAAAAACATCACCAAAAATATATCTGCCACCTTTGACACACAAAATTAAAAGAAAACTTAACACAGAAATACACGCTAATGTATTCATCATGATTAGTGTCGAGACTGTTGCACCAAATTCAAATCCAATCAGCTACTAGGCAGGTAAATCAGATCCAGATAATTTTTTTAGACTCAACAAAATGATCAGTTGGGCCTGGTAGAACAATCAACTGTCCAGAATAACTTGTCAACACATGTCCAGATAAAGAGTGCAGGCAGCATTTCTGCAGGTTACAAAAATATGTTATTACAATTATGTTGATACATGACTGTAATAACCTGTGGCATAATGGCTATTAAGTTGCTGCTCTTCGGTAACCAATCATGCAGAACAAGTTGGGTGGTTGGGACGCTCTAAAACTTACGTTGTATTCTGGCCTTGACACGCATGAGTCAGCGAGCTACAAGCCAATTATAAAATATGCACTGAGCATCTACTGGTAAGTCTCCAAGACACAGTTTCCCTGAAAACAAATACAAACCTACACGGTAAGGCAGTAGAGGGGAGAGTACCCGTCATACGTACTCATGTTTGAACGGTTGGTTGACGGCATAATGTTTGTCTCTCTGTCGCTGTGCCCACTTTTTAATTTCAGAGACAACAAACACGGAGGATGTGAGTATAACCAGGAGCGACAAATCTGCCATAAAAGAGGCCCAAAAAAAAGAATTATTCCTTAATTAATCCTCAAGATCTTTGAATAAAAGACATGCAAACTAACCCAAAAGCCAAATTTTCAAGCAAGGAGCTTTAAAATTAAAAAAATTAAAATTATTTGGCCCTGATGAAACCAAGACAAGGAAAACGCACAGCCTAAAATGTTTTTAAAAAGCCCCCCATAAAAAATTAATTGTTTGAGTGAGACAGAATTTTTCCAACCTATCAAGGGAAAATGTTAATGAATTTCACTGTGATAGTATCTGTGAGAGTATTGAATATACATGTACCTGTACAAGAACACATAGACTTCTGAATAATGATAATTTTGAAAATCAAGTACATGCACATCATGTGAATGCATGTCATGCCAGAAAAAAAACAATCGGCCGAAAGTAAACTACAATCACACCTCCGAAATACTAAGGTCAGAAAGACCTGGATATTAGAAAACAAATCAATTCTAACAACACAAGGCTTGAGGGCTGCTGCCCTCCCATTCTTTGATGGCAACAGCTGTTGGGAAAAATGGCTCGTTATTGGTATTAAATTTTTTTTTTGTAGGGGACAACACTCAACTCATCAATTGCAGTAAACCGCTTTCAGATAAAACAACCTCCCCAAGAATACTGCATAATACATTGAATTGATTTGAGAAGATTAATCACAAAAATCAATAATTTTAACTATTTTTAGTTTCTGCTGTTAAGCACTAATGGAGGATTTAACTTCCAATTACATCAATTCCCAAGTGAATTATTTTCCGAGTTTAGTGCAAACGAAATGAATTTAATGGAATTGTCCTTTCAAATGGTATTCATCTTTGGAGGGACACACTGCATTCTGTGTGGATCAGCAATCAAAAAATGCATAAGAATTAAGATTTGTTCCTTTAATTTATTACATGTCTATGAGATGACATTTAGTAGTGGCACACTACGTAAAAGATTTCAATAGAGTTTGTGTTCCATTGGCATTAAGCATCCGATAAATATAATCAAGGAAAGACAGACTGTTTGTCAAGCCATTCTAATGCTTGTCACATTTTGTATTTTGGCGATATTTCAAAAATTGATACCCAATGACAGTATTATTCCAATACTTGAAATTTATATATTCCTTACATAATCTTTTCTTTTTACTCTTTCAAATCCAATGTTAATCTAATCGTAAATCAATTTCAGAATTTAAGAGATTTATAGGAATTTAACAACCAAAAACTTCAATTATAAAAATATTATTGTGAAGCATAGACAAGGAAACCATTGCCAGCTGAATAAATAAACCGAGCAGAGCAGCCTATCAAACGATATCTCAACACCACCCAGGCCAGGGCAGACACGAAATGTGTCTATCCAATGCAGTAGATTACTCATTAACCAATTCCTCCTGTCATTCAAACATTAAAGCAAGGATGAAGACATCTGAAATACATTTTTGTGGAGGAGGGGGTCAAAAGAAGGAGTACGTTTTGCACATCCATAAAAGCATGATTATAATTTAGGCTCTGCACTACTTTGAAGGAATCAGGGCTCATGGATCTTAACACTGGATCAACATCTTCTTCTAGTCTAAGTTCCTGACCCGCCCCCTGATTTACCTCACTGTGTTGGATTTTAGAAGATTAACCCTAACAGTCCTCAATCCTTCACCTGTTGGAAGACTGAGGATTGTTAGGGTTAAGGAAACTAAATAGAATGTTCAGGAATATATAGGTAGAATTACACAGAAACGTGTCATTTGTTCAAAAAGCAATGAAAAACAAACAAGAATATGCCTCTAATGTGATGTTAATTTATTCAAATATAGGAAAGAGCACCACAGGAAAACAAGTTGACTTATGCACTTGGTGACAAGTGAAAGAATGCAAATGAATTATTGTAATGAGAGATCTATGCTGCAGCTGACATGCTTTCTTTAACAAACACAGAGAGGATATCAAATTGGTGCTATACAAAGGTACTGGTATGAACAGATCCAGGAAAACATTCAGTAATTCCTCTTTCCTGTTTTGTCCACAGGAGAGCCAGAACCCAAGTGGGAAATCAAATAAATGAACCAGATGCTCGACTCACCATATGCCGTTAATGCTTCGGTTTGAAAGATCTTCTGGAGGGGTGGGAAATAAATAACAGCCATCTGTCCCATGATGGAACCTACCACAGCATAGATGAACATGCGGTTGGTGAACAAACCAATCGTGAAGATGGATTTCGTCTGTGGATTGGATGGAAGGTTGCTGGGAATTAATTATGGTAAAAACAGAGAAAAATACCTACATGGGGCATTCATTATTAAGCCATTACCATTTATGAGAAAAAACACAACGATAAAACAAAACATTACGGAAAATAATGATTAACAGTTCCTTACAACATTCAATTCCTCTCACATCTGTCAAACAGATATTCCTAGCAATGAAAATGATTGTGAAAAGTATAATTACTTTAACGAGACGTCAAATTGATTTTTCATCACGTCAACACACCTTGTGAAATGTTGTCCAATTAAATAATATTCAAAATGAACATGGAGCGTGCAAAATCTGAGACGAACAAACCTCAGCATACAGTACTCCACTGGATCATCACAAGGCCATGGCAAACAGGCAAACATCAACAGGTCAATTAATGCTCAATCAAAGTCTCCAGAATAATTTCAATTTCTGAATTATCACATAACCCCAGCATCAAAGATTTATAAATACAGAAAAGGGATCAGCTGACATTAAAGAGAGATGCAAGTGTTGACAAAGGTCACACTACTGTAACGAGAAAGTGAAATGGTCACACTGCATGAGGGGTGAGGGGCGTGGCTAGTTGGGGGGAGGGAGTGGGATATGGGGGCAGGATGAGGGTGTGGAGGAGCACAAAGGACTCAGGAAGGGGGGGATGATATGTTCTTACTTGTGATCGGCTGCTGAGGGCGTTGAACATATCAAAGAAAACAAAACATGTGAACGTCATGGTTGTGTCTCGCGGGGTGATGATGTTATCTCGCATCTGAGAAACAAAAACAAAAGAGTAGTCAGCAAGCCGTTGGCAGCAGTTGGCAGCAGTTTTGTATTACATATCTCTGGGGAAAAAATACCTGTGAAAGTGATTGGGGGTGTCCGATTAGTTTTTATACAATCAAACAGCATTTTTCAGGAAAAAAACAATTCCACAGGTCCTTTCAACATACTTTTCTCCACAAGCCTCAAGCACAGAAGTGTCAGGATGAAATGCACCAGGACAAATCCCATGACAATTAAGGCATTCCTTAGTCAGGGCTACATATTTGTATACCAACATGTGGAAAATGAACTGCAAACTGAACACACATGGTACACATATATTCATCCAAGCAAAATTTTGAAGCCAGTAACAAACTTACTAGCTAGATAACAACAAATGATGATAACAGGTGTTTTTATGAAAGCAAAATTACACATCTACATTTGGTAATCGTAACTGGCAGAAGTGACGTCCTTGGCTCTATGAGCTTGGCTCTGTGACATCCTGTGAGCAAGGACACTTACGGTTCTACTAAACACTAGCTTTCCTTTGGAAACACATAAAACACTTTCACTTGTACATTTAATCATTTTAACAGCATCAATTGCTTGATGACATTTTATAAATGAAGGGTAATTTACATGCATAATGAGGGTTTGACAATGTGGTGAAATTGATGGAAATCTTTGTATAATCCAGCAATCAAGACCTTTAATAATGAAATTGATGCACACTTTGCTGAAGATGTTTCATGGATGGAGAATATCGGGGGGGGGGGGACAGGTTAATTTTCAGCTGAGTCACAAGATCAATTCAAGCTTATTACAAATGCACACATACAATGTGGCTCCAGCCACAAACCACATGCTCCACCAGGCTCCTATTCAAATTTGGCACAGTGGCCAACCTGTTGCCAAGGGATACAACACACAAACACAACCGAACATATTGACCCTATAGATTAACCCTAACCCCCAAGGGTGTATGTAAAATGGTATTGAAATTGGAGGATTTGAAACTGTTAGGGCTATTGTGTCTGCTCCTTCATTTTGTTAGGCAGATGGCTTGAATTCAAGACACGTCAACACTGGTCACATCAAGGAACATTGGCAGTGAGCAAACATAGATGGTATTCACACAGACATACGATTTATCACAAACAGCAATTGCAAATGAGAGTTGTTTTCCCCAATAATAATGAACTTAAAAAGCCACAGCCTACATGTAATTTAACCTACCTACTGTAAATTAATATAAAATCTACAGGTGCACATATCCCTGACTAAACATTTTGTAAAAAGGGAGAAATTCTCTGAACTACATTTGCCGTAGTGTTTTAAAACTTCTAAAAAACACTGTATATGTGTACTCTACATTAAAATGATTAATTCATTTCCTTAACCCTAACAGCCCTGAATCCTCCCATTTTGATACGATTTTGCACATCCCCTAGGGGGTTTGGGTTAACTGCACGGGTACATACCACATAGACATTACATGATCAGCTACACGACAATCTCTTATGCCATGAATTCTCTTTTACCTCTCGTAAGTACTGACCAATGCTGATCTAAATGACAAGGTGAGGGCCATATAACATTATTATCACCCCGATTGTACAAAGTACTAAAAATTTGGTTAAAAAACGTCCGTGTACATGTATATCCAAGAAGTTGAAAAGTACCCTTGAGGTATCTCTCCCTTTGTTTTTTTAACACACTTCCCAGATATTTACTTGAATATCCATACAACGGCACAGGTTTACAACTTAATCTAGGCATTCAATTTACATGTATGTTGAAAAGCTATAAAGGTCAGGGCCAATCCCAACTCCATGAATTCTGAAGCCAAACAAGGGGTGACACGCTGTTCTGCTGGCAGCAATGTATGTGCAGGTCTCCTCACTAGCTGGCTTCATGCATGTACATGTGTGTATGGATAGCGAAACTAAGACAGCAGACTGAATTTTCTGGGGCATGTCAGGTCAACAGACCAGCAGCTTTATCCTGGTTCCCTATAAGCCCAGGAATATATAGGTCAGAAGTGAAAGATCAGACTCCGATGAAACATGTCGCATAACAACTACAAACTGCAGGTACCTCAAAGAAATCACTATGTGAGGGAGTCAAACCACCAATAAGCTTACAGAACCACAAAAATATTCCAGTAAACAATAAAAGTTTCTTTTCTCAATTCCACCTTGAATATAAACAAATAAAACTTGTTCCTTCCCCTGAATGCTGGTTATTTAAAGGGGAACAGCACACATTTTGCTTAAAAAAGGGTAAACAAACAGAAAAAATCAAAACAGCATTTGTGATTGTTTGACAATAAAGTTAGACATATCTTTAGTAGATGAAGAAAATGAGATTTTCTTTTGACTGCTATTATGCAGTATTGTAATCGAGACCATCACAAGACCAGACACAAGACCAGACACAAGACCAGACATAAGACCAGACACAAGACAAGACACAAGACCAGACACAAGACCAGACACAAGGCCATGCACAAGACAAGACGCAAGACCAGTCACAAGACCAGACACAAGACCAGTCATAAGACCAGACGCAAGACCAGTCACAAGACCAAATACAAGACAACTCATAAGACAAGACACAAGACCAGTCATAAGACCAGACACAAGAACAGTGACAAGACAAGACAAGTCACAAGACCAGTCATAAGACCAGTCACAAGACCAGTCATAAGACCAGTCACACGACCAGTCACAAGACCAGTCATAAGACCAGACACAAGGCCATGCACAAGACCAGACACAAGACCAAACACAAGACCAGACACAAGACCAAACACAAGACCAGGCACAAGACCACGCACAAGACCATGCACAAGACCAGACACAAGACCAGACACAAGACCATGCACAAGATCAGACACAAGACCAGTCACAAGACCAGACACAAGATCAGACACAAGACCATGCACAAGACCAGACACAAGACCATGCACAAGACCAGACACACGACTAATGACAAGACCATTCACTAGTTCAGGATGAACAGTGACAAAGGAATGCTTTAGTTGCATTTCATTTGAATAGCTTTTGACTTAAATTCAGACTAGAGGTCTTATGTTGGTCTCGTGTTGTCTTATGAAGGTCTTGAGTAGTCTGACTAAAACACTGCTATTATGAGGTTGAAAGCTTTACATTTCCATGGAATGACCCCTTTAATCCATTCATTCATGTGTCTTCATTCATACCAGGTTGTTTATTTACATTTTACGTCTCTGGTACCAGACAGGATATGCTTTCACTTCCCAACAAGTACACATACACTAAACAGACTTAGTATTAGTTAATACTAAGTTAATAGTTAAACTATTGCCTTCTTATTCCCTTATCAAATCCATCCATTCAGAATAACCAACTTTGAAATGTGCATCAATATAATTTTTGAATTTCCATTGAAATGATAAGACAGAAATAAGGTGACATACTACAACCATTGAATGTATATGGCATCATATGTATATTACATACGTGACTATACAAACACTGTATATAATATTGTCAAATTTATATTACACTGTCATATTTATATTACATTGTCATATTTATATTGCATATGTATATTACATACACGATGTTGTCATTCCCACTATTGCAGAAAACACATATTACAAGATTGCACCGTGATGGTAAACTCGAGAGGTTTCTTTGGGTGGTACAATAACGGCAGACAAATTACACCATAATAATCATTTGACACATAATGGACAAGAATATTCTTGCAAGTTATGTTCACCGCTAGTATGGCTCTAGGTTGAATTTTTCCACATCCTCTTACAAAAAGAATGAACCCAGTCAATTCCGAACCTTGTATTTTTATCTGACCTGTCTTGTGTTTCTAACCTTGCCACTTACCTCTCGCCAGAAGACCCAGAGCGTCCCACAGACAATGATGAATGCAGATGTAATCACGTTGATAAGCAGACTCCGTGTTATCATGGGATCTTTAACTCGACGTGGTCCCTGCCGAACAATATCCTTATCCACTGGTTCCTTACCAAGACTACCAGGGAAAAATTCATAAATAAAAACAATTAAACAGAGTGAGCAGGAAAAAAAGAAACTTTAAAACCCACGAAAAAAAAGTCACTTGGAAAAAAAGAACAAATGAAAAACAGCCCAGAAGATTGGGATTAAAATACATGCCAGCAACAATTTTCAATCCTTACGAATATTCAAGTAAATGGGTACTTTGCATAAATACATCCATACATGAGAACCAGCCAGAAAAACACAATACTGCTGACACATTACCTCTGTGCAGGTGGTCCGTCCATGATGATATTAATCCATAAAATCTGCATTGCATTGAGTGGGTTGGGAAATTGAAGCAATGTAGACAATGCTATCAACGACAGAGCAGCAATACTCCTGTAATAAATCAAACATTCAACATCAGTTGACAATCATCAAATTGAAGCAACGTCGACAATGCTATCAACGACAGACCAGCAATACTCCTGTAATAAATCAAACATTCAACATCAATTGACAATCATCAACTTGACGTGAGGAGTCAGGCTGGTGTAGTGGCTCTTTCCTTGCCTTCCACCTCTGCAACCTGGGTTCGAATTCCACCCAGGTCAGCATGTGGATTGGGTTTTCAGTCCCTGCCTGATTCCGTAGGTTTTGTCTGGACTATTTGTCCAGGGTTTTCCTCCTACCTCAAAAATGGAACATTTCTTGATTGTCTTCTGTCACTTCACCCTGTAACTAGCACTGAGTGCGCTGTTGGATGAACAGAATTAACAAAATATTTAATTCTCAGTTCTTGTTTCTGTGCTTTTGCAACTTATTTTCCTAAAAGTAGTTTGCTTTAGAAATTTGTTGATTTCTTTCTCTGCCCACAGTTTTGGACAATCTTATAAATCAGTTTTTAAAGAGCCATATTAATCATGCAGTTCACCGATATAAACAGGATTTCTTGATCCAAAAATCTAACATGAGGAGCCGATGAGAACAGACGGAACCTGTCTGACTTACGTGCTGAGCTGGAAGCGGACAAAGTTCTTGATGTTGTAGAAGATGGCTTTGCCTTCTTTGATAGCCGCCATGATGGAGATGAAGTTATCATCCACCAAGATCATGTCCGCCGCTTCTTTGCTGACGTCGGTGCCTGTCATACCCATGGCAATGCCAATGTCAGCTGTCTTCAAAGCCACCGCATCATTCACGCCATCCCCTGTCATGCCTACCACCATGCCATTCGACTGCAAAGCCTGTAGTTTTGTGACCCAATGAAGAAAGAGCTGATCACCTTTCAATACATACAATATTAGGAGGAAGGAATCAGTTACTTCTCAATGCAACATTTGCACTTTAATGTATTGTAAATTTGCCTGATATTTGACCAAAAAAATGTTTTTAATCCATGGCCTATGGGGAGAAGAATACCCAAACAACTATCAAGGTTATCATAGTAAAACGAACCCATAAGTCAATAGCATAGTTTCGGGACAATCACAACTGCACAGTTTCTTATTTTCAAATTTTTTTTCATCAGGCTAACAGTTTGTAGCCAGACAATTTCTAGGAACTTCAGCCAGGTCTGATGACACTGAGTGACATTAATACAAAACTAACATGTGTCTTTAATATTTACCTTGACAATTTTGAGCTTGTGTCTCGGACTTGATCTGTAGAATACACTCACCTGCAGGGCAAGTAACACTCCAGAATTCAGTTAATGAAATCACGAAAACCCTTATCAAATGTATTAAAGATTACAGTGTACATAAATCCTAGAATGCTTTGGACTTTTATACATTCATTGCATTGACATGTAAACATTCAAAACATTCTTCTTCTCACAAGCTTTTTCACTATGAATGCACAATTGAGTTTTTCATTTTTCCACCTAGACCGGCGCCTCTGAATGCTTTGCAGATATAGTGCGCCTTATAAATGCTTTATTATTATTATTATTATTATTAAAGGGGAAACACACAAAATTCCTGGCTATACATCACTGCTACAAACAATCTCCTTGCAGGACATGCTCCATCCTTAAGTATTAAACACTCTAGCTTAACCTGATCTCAAGCTTCAAAGAAGTGCTTCAAGTATATGGATGCAGCTCAAACAAGCATCACTGTAGGGAGCTGTCAAAAGCTTCAAATATAAGTATTCCTATGATAGGCTATACCTCTCAAAAGGGCTTGTCAAAGGGAAGTCATGGTGCTTATAACAAAGGCTGCACAATGCCACAGTAGTTTTATAACGTCACAAAAGGTCTTACAGAGCAAAGGAGTTGCCACGTTCTATACCATGGCATAAGGCATCCGTCTGGAATAAGACCTCAGCAATGCAACTCACTCTGTTGATCATACAGGCTAGCTTCATCATGTCCATGTTCTCAACCACATCCCCAGAGAGAGCTAAGCTACCCTCGGCATAGATTCCCAATCGACTCGCTACTCAGACAAATTGCACAAAAAACAAATGTGAAAATCAAACACCGTCAAACTTTTCCAGGTATAGCGTATAAATATGCTCACTAGAATACTCTGAAATATTCTGTCCAAGGTCATACCCCAATGTGCCCTGAGCTGGACCAAGAGAGAGGGTCTTTAGCGGGAACTGCACTTCACTGGTTCACAAATGACTATGAAACGCATGTTAAGGTAGCGTCGCTACCAGTAAAATGAAGCCTCCCAACCAACCTGGTTCTTTTCAACCAATGAGGGGGTGCTTCTGCTCTAGACAGATACACACTACACACATAGTAGGTGCTTTTCATTTTCTAAAATACCTTCAGCTCAAAGCTAAAAATCTGAAGTATTTCTGGTAACCACTCTGCTCAAAACAGTTACCCAAACTATAAAGTTCAATGAAATGTCTTTTAAATTTCCTACCTATGGCTATGGCAGTCTCTTTTGAGTCTCCTGTGACCATCTTGAGGGCTACTCCAGTACTGATGAGAGTTTCTACAGCCTCTCTGACTCCTGGTCGTGGTGGATCTAAGATACCTACCATGCCGACAAACGTCAGGGAGTCCATGTTCTTACCAACTGCCATGGCAACCACTGAAAAAGGGGATGCAATGTGATAAATTTAAAACAGTTGAAGTGTCTGTGAGAGCCAACTAGCTTGCAGAACTCACAAGATGGTTAATCAAAATATGAACCAACAGCAACTTTCTCAAACTGACTATGTAAGGTTTTGTAGGAACACAACTAGGGGATGTGTGACTGCAAATCAAGGGACAAGCACAGTGGGTAGGCATGTGAATCATGCACAGAATGCAAGACCAATTTTTCAACAGAATGTGCACCAACGCCACACTTATAGCAAGGTTTCAGGACAGGAATGTACCTATTTTTGTACAAAATCCAATAAATTTTCACTCTGTCATCAAACAGTGTTCACCAACACCCCTCTCACGGGCAAAGGTCGTATAGCGTCACGTAGCGGCGCAAGATGGGGAACTTCACCATGAATACGCGTAAAACGTTGTTATCACATAGGCGCCATTCTGGTTGGACTACGCCTGCGCAGTGCATGTTAATGCACAGGCGCAGGCTCCGCGACAGGCACGCACACACATGAATGTTCACACTCGAATGGCGCCCATGGTGATAACACCTTCACGGCCGAATTATCCATCTTACGCCACTACGCGGCGCTATAAAATCTGTGCTCACGGGTATGGTCGGAGCGTTAGCCATTTACACTTCACACACTGCAGGTATCTTACCTCTAAGACCTGCCACACCCATCTGGACCGCCTCTTGAATGAACTCCTCCCTCACTGCATCAGTCAGCCACTCTGCCTGGTTCGACCTGTTGTAAGTCCGACACAGCCCCAGGACTTTCTCCATAGCCCCCTTGACAAAGTAGATCTCTGTTCCTTCAAGATGGCTGGCACTTCGCTCTCGGCAATGCACTGCCATCCATTTAGTGTCTGAGCTAAAGGGTTGCTCTGACATGCGGATGTACTCAGTGCGAAGATGGTCTAATCTCATCTGTGAAGAGATGAAGAACCAGAAAAGAATCTTTGGAAATCTTACAAACTGTAACATCAAAGGCTGATAGAAGAGGTCCAAACAACTCTGTACTTCCTTCAATTTGTAGATTTAGGAACAGGTGTCCAGTAAGTATGGGTAAACTAGATTCTTTTAGTGCACAGTGCCTGAACTCTCTGACTTCATTGGTACATATAAAAATAAACACAAGAAGCAATGTGCAAGAAACAATGTTTGGAAAGCAAATTCTTCACTCTTCTATGGTAAGCAAGAGTAACTGCGATACAATTGAATGTTTAACAATGAATTTTACATAAAAATAATGCACTGCAAACCTTCATTGCGAGAGCGAGGAGGGCGCCCTCTGTTGGCTGACCATACAAGCAGTCATTGTGTATTTCAGCGTTGTTGCAAACACATCCAGTCTGCAAACAGATGTCAAAAAAAAAACAATTAGGGAGAGTTTACCTAAGTGATTCCATTTTCATGTAATTATCAGGATTCTGTCAAAGTTTTCTCTTTCAACACTGGACCCAAGTTTAGCAAGGACAGGATTTGCACAAGAACTCACTGAGTCCAGACACGTGTGGCGAAGACAAATAGGAATCCTTTCATGAATAACATCCCTTCTTGGAAGTAAATCACAATTTCAGGAAGCATTCGCTCAATTAAGAGCATGAAACGAACATGGACTGACCTCGACTACTCGAGCAATGGACTGGTTGGAATAGCTCTCCATTTCATGACCCTCGTACAAGACTGTGCCATGGCTGTTATAACCGACGCCTGTCACCTGAAAAAAGATGGCAAAGTACGAACAGAATTAACACAGAGAAAGAAAAACCCCAACAGGCTCACAACATTCGCAAATTATGTTAAACAGTAAGAGATAGGTTTCTCTTTTCAGCCAGGCTACCCTTGGAGAAGTTACAAAGGTCAAAGATTTGACAGAGTATAACAAATGAAATCTACTTGATTTGATTTGTTTGTGGACCGACCATGATGTGAAATCAATTTAGCAATAACAGTTTCTTAAATGGAATGTGGATATAAGTTTCTACCTCTGCTCTCATGCCGTCTGACGTAAAAATGGAGATAGCTGTCATCTCATTTTTGGTCAGCGTTCCAGTTTTGTCTGAGCAGACAACATTCACACAGCCTGCAGGAAAACCAACAAAAATATCTCACATTAAAACAAGAATAAACTAACCCTAAGGATTTTGAAATTCCTGAATTCTCTGCTAATGGCACATTCTTTACATTTAATGCCCTGTGGGCAGAACTATTTATATACAGGTGTTGAAGTTTGTCAAATTTAGAGTAGACGGGATTAAAAGGAGTCCATTTATTAATAGACCTGTACCATAATGACATCACACTTTGTTTACACGTGCACTTCCTTATGGGGACCTGATGGATTGCGTCCCACGTGCCACAGGAAAGTGCACAAGTAAAGAAAGGGTTAGATCATTATGGTACAGGTCTACTTTGAACATTTGAAAATGAATCTATTTAACAGAATGAAGAGGACTGACATCGATCTGATTTATGTGTGATTCGTTATCTTACCTAACGTTTCCACTATCGGGAGTTTCTTCACAATGACCTTTCGCTTTGCCATCCGCATGACACCGAGGGCCAATGTCACCGTGACAACAATGGGTAGACCCTCTGGTATGGCAGCAACAGCCAGACTGTAAAGACAGACAGAACCCTAACTGGTCACTGACATGAGTACCAGTGGATAATCTCCTCATAGGCTCCGTGCATGAACAAGAGGGGGCGCTGTGTTAGCATGCAATGATGTTCCTTGATGCAGGTTTCCTGGTGTTATCCCAGCCTATTCCTTTACCACCATTAAGGGGGATTTTTGGCATCCACCCATTACAGTACACCCCTTTATCAGACCTGCCAACATGCCGCACTCCTTCCTGAGGTCAGGCATTACCACACACCAGATTCAAAATCTAAATGAACTCAAGGCTCATTTAAATACTTTTCAATCTATTGTGTGGTAATGCCAAACCTCAGGATGGAGTACAGCTAGGGTGGGTGGTCTGCTTTATAGACAAACAATTAGGAATCTACAGATCATTACCTGACACCAATAGTGAACATGTCCAGTAGTCTCCTGTTCTGCAACCATCCTAACAGCATGATTAGACCAATGATACAGAAGGAGTAAAATGATAGCTGCTTGCCAAGGGTTCCCATGCTCTTCTGTAACGGCGTCTTGGGTGCCTGGGGGTTGTAAGGACATAGCGTGGCTTCAATTCACCGCATTAAGTATTTGCTGCACAAACAGCGGGAAGCCAGCTATGTTTTAGACATTTCATAGTTCTTGAGTCACAAATTCAGGTCCAGAACCAATTTCAAGCCTGCGGGTACAGTACTATCCCATGTGAGCACAAACTGCAGAGGGCGCCAGATATCCCTCACTGAGCATCTGAATTGACAGGAATGGCACTAGACTGCCCTCATCTAAAAGACATCATGTACATCTCCCATCACCATATTCCTGGCTATAAAGGTGATTGACACTTCAATCTACAATGGAACCATTACAATAAATGTGGTCATTTTGCATGTACATTCAAGTTTGGGATGAGTTCCAAAGAAGCATGTCTCCTCACCTCCTCTGCCTGCATCATCTTGAAGATGTCACCAAACTGGGAGTTCTCCCCGGTGCCAATAACAATACCCTGACAGAAAAAATTCCACAACACTTGTTCTAATTCAGTTGGCTCTGTGTGCATCTTTAACTTAAAGAGAGCCCAGGATCATTTTCACACATATCATCGGTCTTTTCACAAAAGGGACAAATTTGTTACTATCACTAGAGTAGGACATTTTTAAATTGTATTTGAATATGGTCTTTCAAATGCTTATTTCCCCAGTATTCAGAATGCCTTTGACTTAAGAAATGCTACTGCATGAAAGAGGGGATCTTCAGTGATACAAAACTGCCAAATATGACTTATAAAAGTCAATTAAGATCGTTTATTTTGTAAACAAACAAATTCACCTCTTCGTGAAAATGCTAAAATTCATGCAACTTTAGTCTATTCGTCAAAACGTGTGCTTTTTTCTATGGTGCATGCCGGGTGCAAAATTGATACATTTGTATACATTTCCGGGGTAAAATTTGCCTCTTGAAAATGGCAAAACGAGTTTGCCCATGAATTTGCCCTTTATTGCTAATGCTGTATCTATGGAAAACAAATTTGCCTCTTTGTGAAAATGCAAAATGAGGTTTAGCTAAAATTTGCCCCAGGTAGGTCATTGTGATTCGGCTGATATCAGTAGATTTGGGAAAAAATTATTGCAGCAAGTTGTAGGCATCGCATAGCCTATTTAAGTTTGCCCAAAAAACAGAAATTTGAAAAACTCCTGATTTGAGGCCAAAGTGTCTCTTTGTAAACAGATGATGATATATAGGAAAGCTGACAAAAACTTCACAACTTGACTTCACATTATACTGTCTGTTACTGTACGTGGAACTCAGCTGCTTTGAGACAGAAAATTTCCATGACTGGAGGGGCAAAGTTTATGAAACTGAGCCTACAAGGATGAGTAAAACATTTCAGCAATTACTTCCCTTACCTTGCCATGACCACATCGGACTAACGTCCCCATGTATGCAATGTTCTTCCGCGTGGGCGTGTTGTTTCCTTTACTTGTACTCATCCTTTGGACACATTTATTGCTTGGTTTCGTCTCACCAGTAAAACTGGACTCGTCTATGGCAAGATCTACAGCCTAATAAGAGGACAGCAAACAGGAATGCCTGATATTTTGGGGGCAAGACAGATGTAAATTGGGAATCAGAGAAGTCATCTATCAATGACCCAAATCCTTTGTGAATTAGATTTGAATGCTTGGCACGACGACCCTTCAATTAATTCATATCTTTAAACATTTTATTCTCTTGGCTGTAGCCAAAAGTCCTGTCCCAAATCATATGGGATACCAATGCCTCTTTGGAATTTAATTGTTAATTCATAAATACCTGGGACAATTTTTTCTAAATCTATCGGTCAAAACGTGTCACGTGACCATGTATTAACATTTGATAATGCCCGCTGAGAAGTGATAATGCCCACTGCGTAAATCATGCACTTATGCCTGGATTCAAGAAGGTTTAATCAGGTCTAATTGGCCAGGAGTCTGAGCTACACATGCACCAAGTTCATTGAAATGGATTCTATTGGACAACTTCCAAAAGGAATATACTATAAAATGGACGGGGGGGTGTTTTGGAAAATGACACTAAAATTGAGGAACAAAATCATTGGAAATCCATCATATGTTGACTTGACTCTCTGAATAAAAAAGGTATTTATGAACGGGAATAAATATGAGCTTGGCCGGTCCAAGACATTGCTCAGGAGAACGAATGCTGATAATGCCCTTGCCTGCAGCTTGGGAATTAGTCGTGTCCATTCTCCTGAGCCGGTCTTAAACGTATGTTTAAGACCGGCCAAGCACATATTTATTCCCTTATCAAAAATTGTTAAAACAAGGGCCAACAGAGATAAGTGAAAAATTTCTGAATGGAACAATATTTTTCAATTGTTTTACAATTCACCTCAAACAATCTCATATCGGCTGGTACCCTGTCTCCTATGGTCAAATGTACTGTATCTCCTGGCACAAGATTGCGGGCTAAGAAGTTGGACAGGTTACCATCCCTGACACTACAATAAGAGCAAAATAAGAAACAAATGTCAAGGCTAAAAAAACAAACAAAAATGGAACAATAAGCCATTTGCAAGTTAAATTTGAATAAAATCTGGTACCCTGAGTTCTTTAAATTCATGTGACAACTTGAATTATCCATATTAAAACCACTGTAGCTATACCTCGTGATTCAGGGCAAGCTTTTGCTTAGTTACATAAGAGACGCCTTGCAACAATACACCATTCTCAATGGATAGGAACGGCACGAAGGAACCAGTCCATTCCAGAGATGGTGGTCGCTATGCAAAAGCTTGCCCCGAATCACAAGGTATAGCAACAGTGTCTTTAGTCTGGGGAATTCAAATGGTTATGTTTATATGCAGTCAGATAACTCAGTGTACCAGATTTTATTCAAATTTAACTCCCAAGTGGCTTATTACTATGAACACTTTGTATAGATTTCTCTCTTCAACTGTCAAATATTTGTGAAGTGCATTGGTACGCCATACATGCCATTAATTCTACTACTACAACAACAACGACGTGCATTGACTGTGCTTCCTTTCAACGAGATTTGGATCAGTCCGCCCATGGTATAGAGCATTTGCAGACTGTACCCACAAACCTGATGGCACCGAATGTGCGTAGTCGTAAGATTCCTAAGAAGATGACGTCCTATAGAGAGATCTGTTATATTTCTGTATAACTTACTCTCACAGAAAATTTTGGATTGATGAAATTTTTAATCCTAAACTGGACAGCTTACCAATTGCAAGATGGTGGGACCAGTTTACTCAGCTTCTCTAATGACTTTTCAGACTTGTATTCCTGGAACACAAAAAATAATTCCTTTTTGCATACAAATGAGGAAATATCCATAGTGTTAATTGATTGAAAAAACCACCAGAGGGAATTTGGAAGTTTGAGGCATCCATGACTGACAGACTACTCAATACCTTTGTATGGCGTAACTTACAGGATATCAAGCCCTCAAGAATTAAATTCATTCTGAAGGACATAACCCTTTTTTTTTTTAAATTTATTTCTGATGCCCAACAGCAGCTACCGGCCACTACCAGGCACTTTCTCAAAATCAAAGGCAAAAATACAGAACAAAACAACAAGAAACAAAACAAATCAACAACACTGACTGAATAAATGCAACACATAATACCGATAACGATAACTTTGGTAACTTCTAAATTAACTCTACACAATCAAAATCCATGATTTTCATAGATTCAGAAAACACAACACTGCTAAATAAGTGGTCCCTAATGTAAAAAATTGTTTTAAGACTTAAGTTTAAAGAATGTGTCAAGAAAATTTTCACTGTGATCATTTCTGTCTCTTATCCAACCTGCCTGGAGAGCTGGAATTATATAGCATTACATAGTTTCTTGATGTACATGTAAATATACTTACAAATAATTGTATATTTACTAGTAATAATAATAATAATAAAGCATTTATAAGGCGCACTATATCTGCAAAGCATTCAGAGGCGCCGGTCTAGGTGGAAAAATGAAAAACTCAATTGTGCATTCATAGAGAAAAAGCTTGTGAGAAGAAGAATGTTTTGAGATGATGCTGAAATTGCTTGATATACTGCTATACTAGTATATTACTATACTAGTATATTATTACATATATATACTAACTACACACACAAATATGAATCTTTGTTTATATAGCAATCTGATAGCATCTTAAAGTGGAAACGGACCAACTCACCTGCACAAATGCCACCGTCACTACAATTAAAATGGCCTGCAAAGAAAGAATGAGCAAATTACAGTCATTGCAACAGTTTAGGACCACCCATAGAAAATGCATTAACCTGAAGGAAAACCAAACTTAAACCAATCAATCATGGCAACTTATGTTTATTTTCAATGTGTAACCTTGGTACCTTGGTTGAACATTTTTGTACTCATGAAATACACAACTCCAAAAAAGTTAAGGACCACTTTTTTCTTAACTTGTTTTTTCCAAGCAATGAGTGGGGTCTAATTCGTTCATTTTTGTTTGTCTAGATGGTGTTCTCATTGGACAAAAACATTTTAAAATAATCAAATGCACATTTACAGCAATAAAATATCTCACATAAGAAAGTATACACAAAATAAAAAGTGGTCCCTAACTATTTTTTAGCAGTGTGATTTAACATTTGTAAATAACATACCACTAAGCACGCATGAAACCCAGACAGTCCTAACTGAACCACAAAATGCATATTGGAATATATGGATTAATGTACCATAGCTGGAGTGCTTACTATTAATATCTTCCAAGCTCAGGCCAATCTATTCTCTATCACACACACAGCTGCGTCAACAAAAATGATTTTTTTCACTGCCAGTTTCAAGCACACATGCATGTGGGTACTTTTCCACAACACAAAACATATAATATGATTATTACCCAAGTCTGTTTTGGTCATAGTTCAATGATTTACCACTGACAACAAGATCACACCCAGATGTGGAAATTTACACGGAAGGATCTCTCTTTAGATGATATCAAACTTACCACAGTGATGCTGACTGCATCGTCATACTGCCCCATGACAATTGAGACTACAGCGGAAGCCAACAACAGCATGATCAAAGGATCCTTGAACTATCCAAACACAAATCACCAAGAAAGAAGGAAATACTCAGACCAAGAACTTCATTTTTGCTACCAGAATATGAAATGAAAGTGAATCTATTTAAAGTTCTTATGAGAAATAACAGTTTTAAAATCAGGTGACAACTGTTTCAAATCAAGGGAACAATACTTTATAGGGTACTACTTACAGTATAAACAACTCAGTTGACTCTTTAGAACTGCACAACATTGAAAACATTACAGACACTTTTTAATTCATTTAATATTTCCAATATCGAATTTTCTCAAATTCCCCTCTCCCCAAATAGTTACAATTGCACTCTCGTAATTGGGTAGATCAGAAAAGAGGAAAAATAACTTTTGTTTGGCCAAGTAATATCGATAATATACACCAACTAACGGTATGCAGTCAAACCCTTGAAAGAATTTCTTGGAAGACATAAACCCACATCCAAAGATCTATCAAAATCCAAAATTAGCAAGATTTGAAGAGAAAAAGGTAAAAGCCTGCCACTATTAAAGTAATTTACAATTAATCAGATAACCTGCCACTTGTTTGTCAACAACACTTGGTTTTCAAGGATTCAGCAATGTCCTTAGGATAGGAAGTTCAGGTCAAATGTCCATCTGGGGTGTTACCCATTAGAAGAGGGAAAACATTACCTGGTCAAGGTACTTCCTCCAGAGAGGTTCGTCCTTGCTGATCTCAAAGTCATTGTGACCATGAACCTTGAGTCGATGGACAGCTTCTTCAGTGCAGAGGCCGGCTCTAGGGTCAGCACGGAGACGGTGGATGACATCATCAGCAGACCGTTCTGAGGCAGCGTGTGCAGTAAGATACTGCATCCTGGCCTCGTCTTCCTGGATTTGTCCCTCTGCTTCCAGGGTTACTGGAGTCTGTTAAGCAAACAAAAGTTTAAGACTGATCAAATGGGGCCTCCTTAGTCCTATGCAACCCGGTCCTGCAATGTATTTATTTGGCTATGGCCTCACCCTCCAAGATTTTCCAAAGTCCGACAGAAGTTTGATCAATTTTTATCAAAGTTTTATTTTCTTTTTAGTTTACCACAAAATAGAGTTCAGTTACAAAAAGGCATGCTAAAGTATTTTACGAATTGCACTCATAAGAGCATAAATGCAGACATGACATCAGCAATGCTTACAAGGCTGGAATCACGTGTTCAAATACGAGGCGTTAAGAAGTCAATGGGACAAAAGTGATGATGTGAAATGGATAATGCTGACAAATTCTTTCAGATGGCAGAGAACTGGTTTCATTAAGTGAATGTACGTAGCCTTGAGCATTGCTTGGGCTAGTACAGTAAAACAATGTTTGCTGTATTGTTTTGAGAATTACTGGGGATCGAGCAAGTGTTGCCCTATGGTGGATCAATCTGCCAATGGTTGCGGTCTTTGCTGTGAGGCTTTACTTGCAGAGGCGATTGCTTAAGTGACGCTGATAAGTTACTATGGATAGAGGAAATATGATGCTTGATACAGACAGCCAGGTACTGCAATATTCGACCCATGTACCGAGCTTCACATTGGCACTGAAATTCATAAATAATATTGCTACATGTAAGTTGCGTGGTAGGTAACACATCTTTACAGACAGTCGGAAGCATCTTGCGTGCAAGACATCACTAATTATTCCTCACAATGACATATCATCCATCAGAAAGAGATATGTTGTAACGAGTCAAATTTAGCATAGGAAAATATTGAAGCATGCATTTACAGAATACTGAGACTTTTCCAGGCCCCTCTTATACTGGGTTTATGCAGAAGGTGTCACGTGATGTCTCTTTAGGCCCGATAAAATTCATTCCTTGTTTGTCATCACTCAAAATTATATTTTTGGGCCGGGAGGATCTTTGATATTTAATATTTTCCAAACTTTTCAGATATAGTTGAAATATACCTTTCTTGTACGGTATTTTAACCCTAACCCCCTAGGCTCCTGCACTAGAAAGCATACTGAACCTCACAAAATCCAACAGGTTCATGTACTTGTCTATGTACTTGTACATGCAGGTTAGTGTACCAAACCTGATAAACTCCAACAGAATGAGCCCGTTGGAGTTTGAGTGATATGGTATGGATGGGTCTATGCAGTATAGGATGACTTGCACTGAACAGTACCAAACCTGACAAAATCAAGCATAGTCCAACAATTGGTACAGCAAGCCAGACACTGCACACAATGAACCCTGTGTGTCCCAACTCACACAGAATCCAACACCATCTCCCTGGGCCTTTCATCCCAAGTCTCACAAAATTCAACAACAAGTTCCTCAGGTACGGTACCAAACCTGCCAAAACCTCACAAAACCTGCTGTTGGAGTATGGCAGGTTTTGGGCAGTTAGGGTTAATACTTGAGTGTTCCATATCATAACAGCATGATCAGATCAATCGGTCATGGTTGAGGGCAAGACTAAAGAACAAAAAAATGAAGTGGCTATCGTTACGGCAGTCGTAATGCATTTCTCATTTTCTATTGTTACGGCACTGAACTGCACAAGTGCGATGACGTAGCTGATCATCACGACGGTTTATATATTTTACAATTACCTGGATCGCTGAACACTTGTAGCTGAGTGGTCAAGGTGGAAGGTTTGGAACCACTGGTATGTGAGTTTGAATCCGCGCTTGGACTTTTTTTTTCTGCCTAAACATCATGTTTTATACCGTAATTGTTTTTTATGTTGGTTTCTAATTGTATGGGCCTAAGCAGGAATCTTTTTGTCTTTTCTCATCGGAGGCTTTGGAGGATTTTTCTAAAGGGAAATAAAGTCTGAAATTCGCGCTTAAGTTGGCGCGCTTGCGCAGTTGCAGTGCTGTAATGATAGAAAATGGGAGATGCGTTATGGCTGCTGTAACAACAGCAACTGCACAAAAAAACAAGACCCTTTTTGTGGTGCAGACACATCTGCAAGGTTGAAAAGGCCCGGAAATTAATTAAAAAGTTGGAAATATCAAATATCAAAAAAAGTTGGTGTGGTAGGAAAATTCGGAAAATTCAAATATCAAAAAAAGTTGGTGTGGTAGGGAAATTCAGATGGTGATGATAAACAAGGAATTAATTTTAATTGGCTTATCACATTTATGGAACTCTTTCCTTTCAATACACTTAGATTAACGTCCAGGGTATCAATTCATCCTCCTGTAGCAAACTTTTTTGTAACATTTTTACCAATGACAGAGATAGCTGAAATTTGTTCACACGGACTTCAGAGCCTAACCAATAGCCTAGGGCCATTTTCCAATACTCAACTTCGTCTCCTGAAGTGTTTAGGCCTAAATTACGTTGGATTACTGTAAGTTTTGGCTTTCTTGCATCTTATTTGATGTTATGTGGCACGATTAGACTAATTACTGTGCTTACAGCTTTAAAGTCAGCTAGTAAAAAACAGTTGAAGCCTGAGACTGAGCTGAAGTTGAGTATTGGAAAACGGCCTTGGCCTAGCTAATGTTATTTCTCACATTACAAATTTCCGGACATGATCATGATGATTTATACTCAAGTATAGGCCCAAAATCACCCGGCAAAAGCTAGTAATACATCACTGCAACAACTATTTTTCAAATAATATCCGGAACATTCATTAACATTCGTGCAGTTTTAAGAAGATAAAAGATCACCTTGTCGTCTTTTTGATCTGGCACAGACAGACGTGCAATTGCTCCAGGAACTCGTTGGTGGGTGTTGTTCACAGCACCGTTGCCATGAGAAATTTCCTTCTCTTTTGTGTCAAGACCTAACATCATAAAGTCATCATTTCGGTAACATCATACTATGCCCATTCGTAGCGAATTTCAATGTTACTTTTTAAAATATGTCAACTTTTTAGGTTGTTAAAAAAAAACGCAGTTCACAGGAACTTGTCTCGCCACGGCTGGTACATGTACTACTTCTCTCATGAATGCAACTCCTAAAATAAAAATGGATCAATACAGTCTGGTGCCTTAAAAAATTTCATTACAAATTGATTAAATGAAAAGGATTACAGACCAACCAAAGCTTACTGAAGGGCGCC
The DNA here is from genome assembly GCF_054643075.1 of Acanthaster planci. NCBI lineage: Eukaryota > Metazoa > Echinodermata > Asteroidea > Valvatida > Acanthasteridae > Acanthaster > Acanthaster planci. The sequence goes on from NC_141782.1 coordinate 212,559, forward strand.
ATCCGTTGGCTTATTGACGCCAGTCTCGACACGGCACGTGATTTAAAGCCCGGACATTTGGCGCGGGTTCCGGTTTGGAGTTTAATGCCGATCAATGAATTACTGATAACCAAACGTGAACAATGAATCCATCAGAGATCAAAACTTTGGCTTTGAAAATCGGAATTTCATCAAAAGATGTAATCAGGTAAGCTAGGTTAGGGCTAGGTTTTTTTTCTCTTCCAGATCTACGTCATGCATGATCTAGGCCTGTCCATTTCCTGTGTTTTCCTTGCATTGTACAAGTAGGCCTAGTGCAAATTGATTATGTACCTTGAACGTAAGAGCCTAGACATTCTAGAGGCGAACCACACTATCATAACACAACTTTTTAGAAGTTTACCAATTATAGCAGGCCAGGCCTACCTCCAGGGTCACGCTGCTAACGTATTAAGCCTAGTTTCTGTTGCCAAATCCATGTCCAAAATGTTGGAACAGATGATGTTGAATCCTGTGGGTAGTTACTCAGACTTCTCCCTGACTGCCTGATTGACGTTGTTCCCTAGCTTGGATCTGTTCTTGTTTTTGTGACCGTGAAACACCATCTAATTCATTTGCTTAGTGGAAGTCCATTGCATTTCAGAGTAGGAGCCTAATAACCATCGTGATCAAGGTGGCAACGGTAATATTCGTTTGCAACCTCACAATTTGTATTAAAAAATTCCTAATAAACCAGGTTACGGCCTTTTTGGAAAGAGTTTCATAAACAGACATCACTTGAGGCCCTGTGCACAAGCCGATGCAACTGGCCTGAAAAATTCAAAGTGTTTTCTAAGTAAATGCTTCAATACATTTGACTTTTTAGGACATGTTATCACTTTTTGATTGCTAGTAAACCACTGGAAGGGGAATTAGCGATGTCCGTATGTGGAACTTATACTGCCTTTTTTATTCTGTGTTGCAACTTCTTTTAGGAAAGCCGAGGAATTGCTGAGACTTTGTGAAATCCGATGCATGTCAGCAACAGCCCTTGGCCCAAACAGCACATGCCAGGCAGTCATGTGCATTGAGCTGGCAGCAACATCAGTGGACCAACCAATCAACAAAGTAAATCTCCTCATATTGTTTGGTAGATTCTGTATTTGATTTGGGACAATCATAACCAATCATTATCATTGTCATCATCACTATCACAGGTTACCTAACCTGTAAATGGCGATTTCTTCACTGTTGGTTATGGAAACAAAATAAATAAATAAATAAATATTCAAGATCCTGAAAGGCATCTTCATCAGTTATCTTCATCAGTCTTCTGAATGTATGTTATCTCATTCTGTGCATTAATATCGTTAATTTCATATTTACCAGCACTCATTTTAACTCCATCAAAAGAATGAATAATAAAAAGCTGATATTTATCAGTAGTATTTACACAGTTTACTTTCATTTTATTTGTTTCCAGAATGCTGCCATCCGGTGTTCAGGAGTAACAAGAAAAGTCTACACTACGTTGTACAAGACGTTAGAGAACATCCTGGAGATGAAGCAAGATATTGGTATCAGAGATCTTGCTGTACAGTTTGGTTGTTTGCCTGCAGTCCACCCAGCACTAGAGATTCTGGCAAGGTGCTAGCTTCTCTGAAAATTTGAGACTAAAAATAAAACAGACTACCACGGAGGTTACTAGTCCATGTAAATTTAAATCAGGGACCCTGTCTTTATTGCCATAAATTTATTTCACAAACTGCTGAATGATCAATCATTCCACTAAAGTTGAAAATGTACCAGTGTAGTCTTACTTTTCAAATTTGAATAATTTCCAAAAGCTAAAAGTAAAAGAAAAATCCTGAAAGGGTGGTAACTTTTTTTCTCTCTTTGTATTTTTGTCGTTCAGATACAGAAAAGAATGTGAAGGAAAAATGAGCGAGTCAGCAAGGGACGATGTCAACTTCAACAGTTCATTGTTTACAACTGGAAGTTTGTACACTGCGTGCAGGTAGGGAGATACATGCGCATAATGTACCTGCTTCTAATTTAGAAAGTATTCCTGAATATGGAGTTTTGTGGGAAAAGGGAACTTCCGAGATGAAGTCCTTGGGTAGCTAAAGTTTATTGCACTGGATGATTTTCAGAACTATAGAGGGCCATGTGTGGTAGCCATCTTACAGGGTGGTTCTTCTGTTCCACAGGGAAACCTCCTTTGTGCATACCCTGTGGAAAATTAGACTTCAGTATCATAAATTATCAACATCTGCTGAAATTTCATAATTTGTCAACCCAAAAGTTTGATTTGGACTAATCTTTTTTTCAGTACATGAACATACAACTCACACCGCATCTGGGCATACTACCCACAAATACAAGGTTTCTTTTTTCATCATCAGGCATCTAAAAATCAAGGTAGAGAAGAGTAAATTTCTGTTGGTTGCTGGAGTGAAGAGATCCACTTTTGACAGACTGAGCTCTGACCTCACAACACATGCTACAGCTGTCATAGGTAAGAGAGCAGTCAGCAAAGTGTCAGAGCTTGTGAGAAAATAGCACCCTTTTGCTAGGTTGAGATGTGAACCCTCAACCTCCAGCTTGCATGTGAAAATACCTTAACCAATTAACCATCAGGTTCACTGGGGCCAGCAGGCAGGTTCCAATCCAATATTTCAATCACTGACTTATGGTGATATATTGTTCCAAAGTTGATGCTGTATTTAATTTCAGACATCATTTTGATTGAAATTTTCCACCTTTTTTTTTACAACTCTGCAGGGGAAAGAAAGACGGGTAAATCTAAGAGACAAGGACATTGGTTGGAAGACCTAGAAAAATCCTTTGAAGGTCTGTATATAAATGGACATCAATCCAGCCTCCCTAAGTAGATGAGGAGGCAGACTTTCACATTTTCTGATTTCAAGTGCTTTAAATTTGGAAGCATTTTCTCTAAAATGTATGTTTTCCCCATTTCTTTATTTGCCAGAAGAGTGCAGCCCACCAAAGAGGCAACCAATAGCAAAGCAGCATGGTGTATCCAATGGCAACAGTGACTATGAGGAGTGGAAGAGAAAAATACTGGAGGGAACAAAAACGAACACACAATCATGACAAAAGAAGGACCTGCTTTGAAATTGTTCATATTGTTGATGTGTTTGAGTTGCAGTTTGTTGAAGAATGTGCTCAGAATGAGATTTAGTGTTGGTTTTTGTTTTGCATGAAACCTAGTGTTAATTTCATTTGCCTGAACCCAGAAATGTTGAGCTAAGAAAGTATAACACGGGTTACCAGCCCAGGTTTCATGAGATTTAATGGAAATTGTCTGGCTCCTCTTTTTTGGTGTGATGTTTTCTGTCTTAATGCAATTAAAGTTAAATCAAGTTAATTAAATTACTTTTCTGGTTAGTTTTGTATTGTGCCTAGCAACCCCATCATTAATTTGGGCCATGTCATATTACCATCTCAGTTATGTTGCACTGTTCATATATCGTACCTGTGTGGAAGAAGTATGACTAACTTGGGGCAGGTAGTTCAAAGTTACATTTTCAAAGTCTGTTGAGAGTTTCTAAATGAATGTAAATATTGGTTGAATCTAACAAATAAATGAGGATGAAGCTGTGAAGTTAATTACACTGATGCAGTCTTTGCTCTTCCAGTTTTCCATAATTAACTTTAGAATGTTTTGAAGCTAAAAATGAGATGTTTAATTGAAAGCAGAGTTTTAAATAATGATTTGAGTTACGCTGTTCCAATAACGCAAAATGAATGACTCTGTTTTTGTGCTACTTTTTTTTTACTCAGTAAGTTTCAATAAAATTTACCAAAAAATTCCTTCGTTTACAAAAATGTGACTGATTTCCCTAGGTTTTGTTGTTTTTTATGGAGACAGACACCGGGAATGATTCTGGGAATGGAGGGGAATGCGCTGTGTATTTTTGAAATTTCACACCCTCCGCGTCGGACCCAAATTGTGAAATACTGGAGGCGTGTAGATTTTCAGGTATCGTCACGAGAGGGCGCTGTCTAATTGCACTATGACGACGAGAGAAGCGGAGTTAGATACTGAGATAGCTGTTCGACAATACGAGGGGTGGTTATTGAAATGTTTTGATCTGATCGGCCAGTTCGTATTCTTAAAAATGAACAAGGGTGGAAGGGTGAGTAATGAGTGTTTGGAATCACATTCTGACTTGGAAGTAGTTTTGAAATGATTTCAGAAATGCAGACACTGGCTGAAGTTCCTTGCTGGCTTTGCTCTGCTGACTGTGATGTGGTAGTGTGTGTGTGCTGACCACGCTCAGCGCAATCAGTCGATCCGCACGGGCGATCGCCGGATCGTTGTGCTCCTGTCGATCTTATTGCATGATTTGCCAATAATTCCACCATCAACCAATTCCGTTTTCTTTCATCGGTACTTGTGGAAGATTGTGTCGAAAAAGGAAACATCACAGATTTTCACACAGGTCGATGGATCTAGTGCAACATGATCACACCCAACACACACACTGTGTTGGCCTAAAAATGGCCGAATTATTGAATGGGCCATGAAAACCATAAAGAACAATTGTAAATTTAAAGAAACGACTGTTCTGCTACATTGCTGTAAACCATCTTTCTGCAGAAGCCTTCCAAATCCATGCAATGTTATTTCAGTGTACAGTTGGTCATCATAATTCATATTTCTAACAATTTTTCTGACAACGTATCTATTTATCCTGTTTGTTTACACTAATCTTTTTACAGGCAAACTTACAGAACTATAGACCTGCTATACGCAAGGGAATTGGGTAAGAGCAAACTCTCAGTCCAGATCCAGCCTTCAATCTTGTCTACATGTACCTCTGAATCCCAACACAACAGTTTTCACGATGACATAAAATAAATTGAAACCAAATCTGCTCAAATTTTTCAATTTACAGAATCTACTCAGATGTTAGATTGAAATGTCATGTTTTATCAGTTGTTCCATGAGGGATGAATCTATCAGAAACAGTTCCTAGAGTTTGGTCCAAGATTTGTAATGATAGAGAAATGCCCAGATCTTTGTCTGTTTTTCTAGGGATCGTCCTATTCGCTTCAAATGCTCCCTACAGAACACCATCCTTGATGTGTTGCGATCCAAGAACTGGGTCGAGGTCAAAGAGTAAGTCTGACATTCAATGTTTGTTTTTGGCAAACTCGGACCAAAGCAAATGTGTTCCTTCTTGAAGGTACCTCTGAGTATCTACCTGATAAATTTATATTTCATCTCAATTTCTCATACCAAAACACTTTAAAAGTGAAAGATCACCAGCCAAAAATCCAATTAAAACCAATTTTCAAACGGTATTAAAATCCATCTTTATGGACTCACAAGGTTGACAAATTCCATAGCCCTCAAAAAAGCATGGAACATTTTGGAAATTCAGTGACTATTGATATTTCCAATTTTGTTTACGAATTTTTTGCACCTGGCATATTTTGGCCCCTTTCGTATTTGTAAAGGTCGGTTTATATTTGGCTCGAAAGCAAACACAAATTTGAGTATGTGCCATCAAATCAAATATTTATGCTGCAAATTGGCAAACGTTGAACACATTTCAACCTTGAGGGAAATTTGCTGTAAATATTTTGTGACGTCAGATTCTCTTTGCTTTCACATTTGCTTGAAGTATAAACCGGCCTTAAAACAGAAAAGGAAAGCACCTCTGCCAAGTAATTTTGGATTTTTGCCCTGCCCGACGTGTATTTTAACACTGTATACTCAGTGTATGCCCCTGAAGGCTTGTGAAAAAAAATCACAAGTGTACTCGGTTGGGACTCGAACCCACGACCTCCTGCTTACTAGTGCAGACGTCTTAACCACTCGACCACCAAGCTTGCTGGTGTTGGCTGGCTGTTTCAAATCAGATGTAGCAGCAGGTACCACAAACAACTACATGTATTTCACAAGCCTTTGGGGGCATTCACTGAGTATAGAGTGTTATAATACACATCGGGCAGGGCAAAAATCCCAAATTAATTTACATCTCCCCGGCGCAAATCCATCCTTAAAACACCTCTGCCAAGTATGGTTTTTGTATAATAACTTTTGCCCCCGTTTCAAATGCACTGTTCTGTTCTATGGAGATATGAAGTTAACTTTAATACCACCTTATTTCTCACTGGAGTCTGGCTGTAAAGATTCTGCTTCCGCATTCTTTCTGTGAACCTGTTGACATCAATATGTTTGTCTTTTCTCTCCTCAGTTAGCTCAACGTTGATTATATCTAATGCATTATGGGAAATACCATCTGCCTACTAATACTTACTCCTCTACACATCAATCTATTCCCTACATCACACCTTTGAAGTACTGGTCAGCTGCCCTCTGCCAAAGATCCCTCTCACAAACTCACATACCTCTGGGTACCCCCTCCCTGTAACCCCCAGCTTCTCCTGTATCCATTCTCCTCTGCCAAGCTCTCGGCTCAGAACTAATTTTACTCAAGTGCTGTTGTAAATCAGTATTTTCCCTGGAGAAACTTATGGTTAAGGCTGATGTGGAAAATTATTTGGCAAAATTTCTGAAATTTGTTTGAATGGTGAAGAAGCCCTTTGAAATCCGTTTATGCTGTTTATGTTTTCTGTACAATTTGATGATTATTGTGGACAGTATCTATCACAGAAATGTGGCCAAGGTTTAAGGGTCCCCCCTCTCCTGCCTCAATCAAATTCTTTACTTGAAATCCATTTCCATCTGACAATTCACCATACTAACCTTCATGGACATAATTCATGCACATAAATCTGTATAAATTAATGGTGGAATCGTGTGTGTGTGTATGCTCGCTGCAGAGATGCGGACTTTGATTTCTTTTGGGCTGACGTGGGCTGGATGAAGGAGTACTTTGATCACTTCTACATGCAAGAACATGTCAGGATTAATCACTTTAGGAATCATTATGAGGTTAGAGGTCAATCACCTTGCACCCATAGCAACAGACAATCTGATCCATGGGGGTAGCCATCTTGGATTGTTAATGCCATCGCTTAATGGGAATCAGTGGCTAACCCGCTGATTTACTTTGTATTGGAATCCCTTTCATTTCATATCAAATAACAAGTTGTGCTCTAGTTGTCCTGTAACTGTGACAAAATTTGGCCAATCAAATACAAGATGGCCACCTGTTTGGTTCAGATTGTCTTCTGTTGCATTAAAACAATTGGGATGAAAGTCAGGAGAAAAACCAGTTCTTTGGAATAATTGATGAGAGTAGAACGCCTTGCTCCTGAGCCTGTAAATACTCAAACTGCTAATTTGCTGCTGTTTTGAATGGAATATTTGTGAGCTTAGACAAAATAAATGTCACAATGAGGCAATGTGTGAAAATAAATTTACCTTCTGACCCAAGAAAATTTCTGGATAACTGCTGTCAATAGCAGAGTGTAAAGAGAATCTTCAACAGAGAAATCCTCCAATGACAGTTAGTTCCTTTGGTTTTTCCAAATGGACTGCTCCTTCCCTGACTTTCAGCCCAATTTCCACCCTTGATTTTGTTTTGTTGTGGTCGCAATCATGATTTTATTTTTGCCCCCATGCCATGCCCCTCTCCTTCCACTCGCTTGTAGGGATGAATTTGATTTTGACTTTTTCTGGGCGGATCGGGTTTGGATGCGAGAATACTTTGACACGTGCTACATGGAGGACCATGTACGCATCAACCACTTTCGAAATCACTATGAGGTAAGGCCAACAAGTAATGTAGCATACGGCAACAGGTTTGTGAAGAAGCCTACTTAGTAAAGGAGGGACATTGCAACTGACTTGCCCTATCCTTCCTAATGATGCCAGACCATCTCAATGAAAATCGACGTCCTCCACCGTCTCCTCTGAATATGAGCCACAAGTCGTTATATCTTTCCACAAACATTTGTTTCTCCCTTTTGGTGTTCACATCGCTCTATGTTTTGTTTATCAGAGCTGCAGTATGTAAACTTCACTTAGGAACATCTGCTATGTTTCAAATCATGCAGATTTTTAATGATGACCATTTGAAGCTCACCAAAGTTGACAAGTTTGTCAGATAAAATGCCTTATACATCCATTTCATTTTCCTCCCACACTGTTGTCAGCTAGATTAGAAATAATAATTAATTACTTAGATTTTAACTGTCATGGTTTGTTTTATGACCACCATCACAGCTATATCTTTTTGTTTGGCCTGATATTCCCACTTCATGGTGTCTAGTTTATCCAATAGATATAGTGTTCATTTTCTAGTTTTTGTATCCCACTGCTGTTGCATGTACTGATTTTTTTATTATTTTCATCGGCAGTTGACTCGCAAGAACTTAATGGTGAAGAATCTAAAGAGATATCGCAAGCAGTTGGAACGAGAAGTTAGCAAAGTAGAAGCTTCCAGATGCGATTTCTTCCCAATGACCTTTGAACTGCCAGTAAGTTTCTCTGCCAACTGAGCCATGAAACAGCCACTTGATTTCTGTTGGACAGACTAAAGGTCAAGCAAAGGTCAAGTAATCAGCGACTTCACATTTCTCAAAAATGTCAATAGATTTTTATGATTTATGAATAATATATAATATCCTAAACAGTCAAACAGTCAGATTTGAATTGTGACAAGTGGATTACGACTACTTGATGTCCATGACAAGATTAAATTCGTTATGAATTGTTTTTAAGTCAATCCTCAGCTGTAGTTGTGAATAATAATTTGTAATAAGTTATAAAGTGAATTGTGAATATTAATGAGTGCATCCGGCCATGTTTAATATTTGGGTTGAATTCTATTTCTTACTTCTAGTCAGAGTATCACATGTTTGTGGATGAGTTTAAGAGAAATCCTGGTTCCATCTGGATCATGAAGCCAGTTGCTAAGTCTCAAGGCAAAGGCATCTTCCTCTTCAAGAAACTTAAAGACATCATGGAATGGAAGAAGGTACAGATAGGTCATAGTTTAACACTTATGAATAATTCATGTAATCATGAATAGTTTATTATTTTGTATTGTTGTTGTATTGGTTTTCATTTTTGCCTTCCCTCAGAGTGATAGTTACCGGCCCAGAGATGGTAAGGATGAGGAAAAAGAACAGCCAGAGACATACATTGTGTCGCGGTATATTGAGCGCCCTTACCTCATCGGAGGGAGGAAATTCGATCTTAGGGTCTACGTCCTTGTCACCTCGGTATGTACCAGTTTAACGACACCCTCTCATATGAGCATCAACACTAGCTCCAAGCATTACATATCCATTGAAATTGCTCCCAGAGTTATTTTGACATCTGAATGCAACACACACATGTGTTAAGTTAATGGAGTCGATTTTTATGTCTGTGAAAGTGAAACGTATGAACGCATCATGTACGCCATGCACCAAAAAAACATACATATGGAAAGGCACCTTAAGTCAACTTGTAACAAACTGATTTATATTAAATTTAGTCGGGCATTTAAATAACGAAGAACAAGTGGCTTTGTTGTACCTCATCCAAGATTACCAAGGACTGATTTCTGTTGACAGAGAGCTCCACTGTTGTAGTTCATCCATCATACCATCTTGAAATCATCATTCACATTCAACATAATCACCTAATTATATTATGGAAGACCTCGTTGTTTGTCAATCGATCAAATTTCTGATAATAGCATTTTTTCTTGAACGTTAAACACTTTATCAGATGAGGTTTTTAGACATATGGCCTTAAGTGTTGCTTTTTATATCAACAGCAATATCTTTACCATGTTCAGTGATCCACCTGTAATTTCTGCCTTTCCTGCAGTATATTCCACTCAAAGCATGGCTGTACAGGAGCGGATTTGCAAGATTCTCAAATTCTAGATTCTCTCTAGAATCCATTGATGACACCTGTATCCTTTTCTTTGAACAGCAAGCCCTTCTTGTGCTAAGACAAACTGAAATAAGATCATGACTGTAACTACAGCCTCTTCCCTGGTAAAAAGGGAAAACTTGAATTTTATTACAAGGACATTTCTACTCTGTCATATGCCTTTTACATTGAGTCACTTTTGTGCACAATGTGGTGAAAAACACCTGTCTGTGTACACCCTACATCTTGAACTGGCTGTCTTGAGCCTGTGCCCTTCCCTGTGTCAGCTGCAGTTCTTGAGTCAATCGCACAAAGGTTAGAATGAAACAGCCATCCTTAACAAACCTGTCCAAACAGTTGTTCATCTGACCAATGTTGCTGTGCAGAAGACAGCACCAGACTACGACCCAGAGAAAGGTTGCAAGTGGTCTATGCAGCAATTCAGGCAGTACTTGACTGCCAAGCATGGCATTCAAGATGTAAGTATCTTTGGCATTTTCGTCTGTAACATGCAATGATCAGTGAAATTATAGCATGTAAACACTGGTCCTTCTTCAGGAAATTTAATGAATACTAACTTTCTTGACCATAGACTTATAAGTCATCTTCCCTCTTTTGTCTCCTTGAAAGATTATTCTCAGCAAATTTTGTGTCGCAGAATTCTTTGTCAAGGCTCCAGAGAGCAGATTTACTCTTAAGTCTATCCAGATTTTTTCTTTTATCTGTTTCTCACAACTTTAAACTTCAGTGCAGTTTTGCAACATATAAACTGGAGTTTTAAATGTCTGTAAGAAACTGAACTTGGGACTCAGGAAAACAGGATTTATTGTCAGAAAAAAAACAAATATCACTGCTGCATGGTCCAGTAACGCTGACTTAAGAACAAAGTTCTCATTAGAGAGGTGATTGTGCCGTTACAGATGGAGGAAATGTTCCGAAACATGAATGATATCTTCATCAAGAGTCTACACAGCGTTCAGAAGATCATGATAAATGACAAGCATTGCTTTGAGCTGTATGGCTATGACATTCTGATTGGACAGGATCTCAAACCGTGAGTTCATTCTCAGATTCCAAAGTTTTCTGTCAGTAAAATAATAATGATTATTGATAATCCAAGAATTGTTTTGAAAACTTTCTTAGTTTGAATACTGAGTGTGTCAGTCTTAAAATCTTAATTTGGAAATGTAATTTCAACTATTCTGTTAGAATCCTGATTGTGTATTTAAGATTCTTATTGGGAACTAATTTAGATCTTGTATAGAGTACATTGAATTTGATACTTAGACAGTGGCTTTTAACTTGTTTTTGCAAATACAAAGTAGAAAACTGAGAGTGCAAATGTTTTTTTTTAATTGTCAGTTGGAGAGGAGGGATTGATGAAATCTGTGTGTAGTGTGATGATTGATTTTTGACAATATTCTGTGAAGTACATGATGCCTTTTCCTCTTGGCAGGTGGTTGATTGAAGTCAACGCTTCTCCATCCTTGACAGCCAGCAGTCAGGATGATTACAACCTCAAATTTGGCTTGCTGGAAGATATGCTGCATATCATTGACATGGAGAGCAGGTACTAGACTCAGCTAACTTATGGAGTGGTTGTATCCTGATACATGTAGCTAAAGAGCAGTTGCCTAGCTAGGATTGGGGTAGGAGGCCAACGCAGTGCTCATAAAGGCTTTTTAGCTGAAGTTACATCTGAGGGCAACTCTCTGTCTAAGGGCTATGAACAGACACTTAGCAATTACCACAGGTCTGTTGCTTTGGAATCCACAATGATACTGTCTGTCGCTATGGCAACTGGGGAGCTTCTCACAATGGCTTAATGTCAAAGCCACATCAGTCAGCAGTCCAGTGCATGACATGAGGCTGACACATAAACAAAGATACTGATTTTAAACGCAATTCTTGTTTTAAATTTCTCCTCACTACAGAATGACGGGCAAGGAGAAAAGAATTGGTGGATTTGATCTGATGTGGGATGACGGTCCAGTCGTGGCGGAGGAAGGCGGAGTTGACTGCATCAGTCCTCCCTCCTACTCAACCAACACATTCCTTGGTGAGAAAAAAAGCCATATTGATACCTTTTTCTTTATTCTGCGAACATCAAGAACCAGTTTAGAGTTGTCAAATCCGAGTTTTTGTTCACATTGGTGCTAATTGTAGCATATATCCTTGCAGTAAAATTACTCATTTCTTGTTCTGTTTTCACAGGATGCCACAATGACAGAAAGACTCAACTGAGACAACTCTTCAAACACTTGACAGCAACCAAGAAAACGTGATGGAAGGGCCTCACTAAGCCGTTATAAGTCGGTTCATAAGCTGGAGTATTATTGAAATGGCCTACCTGTAGCCGATAACTTGACCTGTGTATAAGTTTGTGACTGCACAAAGATATGAGAGGTGCTTGGAGGAGATATAGACCAGGACCAAGTCTTAAACATTCTGAAAGACAAGATTGAGTACACTCATTGCATTATCCAGGTTGGGGTATTACAATATATATTAGTCTGGTTATCCTGATTGGTATGTTACAACACACAACAGTGGTCTTCCTCACCCTACTATCCCTAACGGGGTATCAGATTTATGGGTCTTACTGTGCTAAACCAATTGGCCAGCATACTTTTTATTGCAATTAATCATGAACATGCATTAATTATATTTCTTCCCTGTAAACATGTCTCTTTCAGGACTGCATAACCATGTTTGCATTGTTTCATCTGCTTGTCATTTTTGCTTACATTAATTCTGCAACAAAATATTTTGAAAGTCCTTTCCTTGTGAGTTCACTTTAACTCCATCGCGCCGGGACGAGGCCAGAGCTGCCGTAAAAATTGAGCTCCTCAGCCTGCTTTTCAGCTATTATTCTCGGCCCACACTTGAGCGAACACGGTGAAAGAAGGCAGACCCTGGCTCTTGTATATATGGTAATTGGCCTTTGTGTGTAGCCCAGAAATGAAAAGACCGAATTTGCACCATAATCACCAGCTCCACAATAGTCCCCACTTTGAAAAGAGGCAACGGGAATGAGGAAGCGTGAGTAGAGCCGCATGCCGAGAATTTGTGGTTTGGCAGGCGGCCTTCGATTGCCAAGCGAGGCTGGAATTCTTGGAGTCAGCTTTCAGAAAGAAATTCCCGTCGTCAAGGGGTTAAGGAAGTCTGCTTGTGCCTAGAACTCTACGAATGAAATAGGTAAAAGTGGGATTTAGCATTTGAATTGAAGGTTGAGATAGACCAATTCATGAGTGAATGGTACAATATTCCAATGATTTTCTTGTCATTCTATTATCACATGAGGTGGTTGTATTGACATCGAAGCTGTTAAGGTTTTTATACAGTATCACATTTATTCCGTCCTTGTCAATTCGTTTCTGAAAAGAGTTATTGCATATATGTGGCACGAATTTTGGGTGAAAAATGCAATAAAATGAAGCAAACCTGTTCTAGCTTGTCAGCTTTTCCTTTTATTACAAACAACCCTTTGTCATTTTTTACATTTTCTACAGAAGTTACTTGGTAAATAAAAACTGCACTTCATCAAGCTTCATAAAACATGTTGGCTGTCACATGCATCGTTACTATTGCAATACTATTGTACTTTTAAGACCAAACTGGTTGTCCAAGGGTTACGTAAGATTTGCTTGTATGCACAAGTTCAAAATGTGCCGGTCTATCAAAATTTAAAGTATACTTTTTGAGTCCTGGCCAAAAAACCTGGCTCATGATTGACAATACACAAATTGTTTGTTCCTTATTCCCCTAAGCTCAGTCTTGAAATAGTCAGGAGACCCAGAATCCTGAGGAGTATCTTGGGGAGACGGACCCAAAGAAATGAGCAATCATCTCAGTGTCAAACATGAACATCCTCAAGGCATTCTAGAGGTAGTCATTTCAAGAAGTGGCTGGTACCAATGATAATGTGGCATCACACCATATGAATTCTTTCTGATGGCTCCAGGAACATGTCAAAGATGGATGATCAGAACGGCTGGTAAATGCAGCAAAACCAGGTCGTGGCACTGGAAGGCAACAGTCAAGTGTAAGCCTTTGATGAGTTTTGATTTGATAGCTTGTCACCTCTTGACTGCTTTGATTTCCTCGCTGGACAACGCTGTTAGATCAAATCCTTTTGCTTTTTTCTGCCCTGTTATTAGAAGAAAAAGGTCAAAAGAACAACAACTATACCAAATGTCACTCTTTGGCTCGGTCATTTGTGAAAGAAGTTCAAACGGCAGATTGTTTGACTAGTTTGACTACCATGTCATGTGATTTGCTGGTCCAACTTCATTGGATCAGCTTGAAATTAAACCAAAGAACAAACAGGTAAAGACCCACGGACACTGAACAGCAACAGAATCAAAGAATACCACAAATACAACCATTCTTATTTGGAGGATTGGAATATGGTGAACTGTAGGGGCCTTGTAAAATGATTACTAGAAAGTAATCTCACCTTCTAGATCTCTAAGCTTTGCCACCTTGGGTCTGAGCTCCTTGTGAAGTCGATCAATTTCTTCATCCAATTTCTTCTGATCTGTTGAAAGACATTTTACAACTTCTGTTATTTATACAACCCTGATGTTATTTACAGGGATTGATTATTCCTTAAACAATGGAAAATCCTTTCTTTATTTAGTATCAATCTTGATCCTGGATTGAAAGAAGTTACCATTGCAACAAGTCTTGCCTAGGGACACAAGAAATGAGCGATAGGGTTCAAAGTTCAACACCACTTCAGGAAAACAATTGCAACCACTCACTTAAATGCAATGCAATGCTCTACAAATCTTAACAAGCTGAACAATACTGAACTCTGATGCAATAAACATCTTTCACAAATTTGTCAAAGCAACAAAACCAAAACTTCATGGGTGTCTGAGAATGGATTGTTTGAGAACCATGTAAGGGGTAGTAGATTTTTTACCTTGCTCTACCATGGCCTGTGCAGAAGGTCCAGGAACTTTGATGAACATGTTACCAAAGCAAATCCAAGACTTGGCTACAATAGATCAAAAACAATTAAACAAACACAAGGTGTTTAAAAACAAAAGAAATGAAGAATGCATACAAACTGTATACAAGGTTAGAAGACTCACGAAGCACTAAAATTAGAATTAAAAAAGTACAAATACAAAATTCAACAAGTATTGAACTGCCACACCAGGACTGAATACAACAAATGTCATTTTCAAGAGTTTCTTTTTTTTTGGGGGGGTGGGAAAGTAGTTTATCAAGTTGATGACTTACATTCCCCAGTTCTGCTTTGTTGATTTTGCTTCATGAGGCACCTCAGGCCTTCACGATTACCATTACGTGTGCGATCCAGGTCAACTATCTGAAAAAATGAAAGCATAAATTTATACACATGATGAAACGAGAACGTCCAGTTATATGTCACAAGACTTTAACAGTTTCATATCTAGAGGGCACCGTTGGTAGAGAGCAAGGGGACATGGCTACGTTTTTGGAACTGAGAGCACAGAGAAATTGCAGAATATCCAACCATTCCAGAAGAGAAATTTGGAATCATGGTTATGCGTGGGTGTAAGGTGAAAATCCCCATGAGAACAGTTTGACCTCATAGCCAGCTTCAAGGTTAATCATTTTTTGGGGGGGGGGGGAATTTTGCGGTTGAGCTGAAAATTTAACAAATGTTACTAGGCCTATCTCCTTCGTGGGAGGGATTTTTCACAGGTTAAAAGATGGGACAGTCATTTTTAGAAAATAAATCCATCTCCCCTGGACCAAAGACCTGGATATGCCACTGGCACGACTGGTTTACCACATTCAGCATGTTCATGACGTTTATCAAGTAGGCCTAGCCTAAACCGAAATGAAATTGGCTCAATGTAGGGTAGCCTATGCCATCGATCCAATAGCTGAAAATAATAATAACACCTGTTGTTTATCTGCAAGAACCTCTTCAGCCACCTGTTCGAGTTCTCCTAAATGCTTGAGGATGAACTGAGTGTCCCTCGACATTTTGTGGAGAAAAAACCTCACGGAAAAGGACAATACACCAACAAAAATGTGGAACAATCCCTACGCCGCACCGGGCAGTACCGCAGCTAACTAGCTAGCCCTGATGAGACCAATGCAGCATTTGACCACTGGAGGGCGCTGTTGATATCTCCCGCAAATTTTATCTCCCGCCATATTCGTCACGCAGTGTGCTTTGCACGAAGACACGACATTTTTTGTCGTGGTTTTTCATCTACAGCGAACTTGTTTGTGAAATCAGAAAATCTCTTTGGTGCAAGCAACATGTCGGGAATCTCTGTGGACAAAGATGCCTTTTTCAGGCGGATGAAAGTGATGTATGACGCGTGGAATGTGAGTTGTTGATTTCTCTCAAAATTGCAATTGCTTTGTACGCAATTCTCACTGTGCATGGCCTTGTATGTAACATGTGTGATACATGTAACTACAGCTTGACCAGTGCAAGCAACATCACACATTTTATCCTTGTACATCATTGTACGATCAATCGTGCTAGTAGTAAGCTTCTATATATCTCTTACAGTGCTTTATGTATGTTGACTTACTTCATTGTTGCCTTTGCATTGGTTTTTGCAGTGTGAAAAGAGTAAAATGCCACATCAAAAAATTGTCACATTGTAAAGACGTGATCACATGTCATTCTTGCCTTATTTGACATCCCTTTTTCTGGTGCCATTGTTAATCCTTTCAGTTTCTTGGATATTGTTACATTCTTGCTGTTTTGCGTCTTTGATTTTCATGGCCTTTTTGATGATCCTTCAGGGTTATTTTCTTATTTCTGAACAGTTTTCTGCTTAAAATTCAAGGACATTACATGTATTTTGGGACGTGCATTTTGTAATTCCTTTTTTAACTCGGTTTTATTTTTTCCTTGTTCCTGCAGGTGTATCACTAGACTTTTAGAATTTTATTTATCAGTGATAATTAACTGGATTTCAATACTTTGTAAAAGCTAAGAAGTTGCAAAGTCTGAATAAAAGATCTGTTTTGAGTTTCTCTTAATTTTTGTAGGTGATGTGAAACAAAAGTACATTTACTAATATGAACACAATACGCTTCAGACCATCAGTTTAATAGCATTTAATGATAATATAAATATTTTTATTGGTAAAGATATTTGAGACCTCAGTTCTCCGTTTTGTTTTTTCTTATTTGTTACTTTTTCAGTTTTTGTGTGATTTTGATTTCCATTTTCTTTTTTGGTTATTTTCTCCCCAGAATTCGTCCGATAACAATGGCCTCGGCAACGTTGACGCCATTTACACAGCAGTCGGTCTGGACGAAGACGTCGTCTATGCCAAGTCAACAGCCTTACAAGTGAGAGAGTTGACCCTAGGCCACTTGCCTGTTACATGCTTGCTCCTGGTTTACTTTGATCTTGACAAAACGGCAGTACACTCATAGCATTAGCGTTTGTACACTGATGTGCACCGCTGATTTCATATTCTATATGAAAAGGCTGGTTCAAATTCAAGAGTGTGTTATCTTTAATTTTTAGAGGATATGGGTAAAATGTTAACCCAGAATTAAACATTGCAGGAAGGATTTGGGTTAACTTTGGTCAATGGTGAATCCTTATGTCTCAATTTCTCCACTCCTCGTTCAGAAGTAAAAGTTAATATAATATGGTTTGTTTTGATTGTTAGACGTGGCTGTTTGGCTACGAGCTGACGGACACGGTCACTGTCCTGTGTGAGAGCAACATTTTCTTCCTGGCTAGCAAGAAGAAAGTAGACTTCCTGCGACAGATTGCTGACTCAGAGAAGGAGAATCAGAATGGGGTACCGGTCATCACACTGCTGACCAGGGACAAGAGTGATGGGAACCAGGCAAATTTTGAGAAGTTGACAGAGGCTATCAAGGCTAGCAAAGAGGTCTGTAGTCACATGACCCCGGTAGAGGATTTTGGAGAACTTAGATATGACCCCGGTAGAGGATTTTGGAGAACTCAGAAATGGTCTTTACAAAAATGCCTGTAAAGATAATGTCAACAAAACCATTCCACTTCCAAAGGTGGTTAACTTAGACCAGAAAAAGGTTTCCGTTCTAATCGAATTAAAAATATATACACCATTCCACAAATCTTGCTGAAATTCATTTTACTTTAACCCAAGTTTTCTCTTATAAGGATGAATGCAATAACCAAATGATCCACCGTTGAAGCTGTTCATATGCAGGGCCTGAGTGGTGCATATTCATGAATTGTCCAACTTTGACCTATTGTTTTTATGATCCAGGGCAAGCGTGTAGGCACATTTGTGAAGGACAAGTTTCCTGGTGACTTCATGAACAGCTGGAGACAAGCTTTGACTGCTACCGGAGCAAACGAGGTATGGAAAATATGATGTCTTATGCCACCCCTTTGCTTTTATGGTCACGCCTACCCACTTCAGTGAAATTGCTGCCAAATTCTCTGACTTAATTGCACTGTATACTCCAACAAGGCCATCAAAATATTTGTCCAGACTCAATATTGCTCTTTTGAACCAAGGTCGATATCAGCAGTTCCATCGCCCAACTGATGGCAGTCAAGGAAGAGAAGGAGATTGCCCTGATGAAGCGAGCAGCCCAGATCACATGTGATGTCTTCAATAAGAAAGTCAAGGAAGACATTATGGAGATTGTGGATGCAGATAAGGTGGGATGCTAGGGCTCATTTACAGACATCTTGTCTGCGGCAGCTAATCATAAAATAATGCGTAGAAACTTTAATTGCACATAAGTGACTTATTAATGTTAAATATGATTTGATATGGTAATAGATCTGTGTTGGGCACAATGGGTTGATATTCGCAATTGCTCAATCTTTGTGCGATCATCCAATCTTACTGCACGGTTTGTCAATAAATCTGCCATCAGCAAATTACCTTTCTTTCTTACTTACACTCGTGAAAGATTCTTTCAAAAAATGGAAGTAAAGTTGGGGGTTACATGTAGAACTGACCAATCATGCAGAATGCTGAGCTGATTGCACCCAGCATTTACACTGTGTAGTCCATAGTCAGTTAGTGAAATTCTTGTAAGGTCATCAACTGATGTCTACCCCGCTAAATTCTTCACTACAGAAAGTGAGACACAACAAGCTAGCAGATAGTATCGAAGCAGCCTTAGAGGACAAGAAGATCTTAGGCAACACGGATCCCTCTCTGGTAGAGGTCTGCTACCCTCCAATCATTCAGAGTGGAGGCAACTACAACCTCAAATTCAGCGTCGTCAGGTAAAGACCGAAGTTTTGCTTAGAATTTTCAGTGGTAGGGTATTGTGAAATTAAAGGTTGCAGCTTATAATGAGTTGATGCCCTGTCCAATTACTGATTAGACAACCTAAAGTTTTCTGTTCTGGGCACGGATTCGCTTGTAGGCACATCATCTTTGGCTGTGAATTGTTTTGCACATACACAGGTCAACATTACTTGGTAATCTGTAACGTATGCAGATGTTAGTGTTGCATTTTGTTATGTGGAATTTCGTGAAGCACAGCCGTAGAATTTGGCCCACGTGTATGGAGAATGGCTTTGTTTCATCAAAAACAAGTTATAAACAAAGCGGGACCCCTTTCTTGGAATGGATGCTCATCTACAAAGGCAAGTTATGGGACATTCCTTTAATCCAAAGTATTTTTGCTCTGACATGACAGTGACGAGAACAAACTCCATTTTGGTTCCATCACCTGCTCCCTGGGAGTGCGTTACAAATCTTACTGTTCTAACGTCGTCCGAACCCTCATGGTGGATCCTACCAAAGAACAGCAGGAGAATTACAATTTCCTGCTCAGTGTGGAGGAAGAAGTCATCAACAAGTTAAGGAGCGGTGAGTAGGAAGCATAGACCTTGTCAGTTGTGAGTTAGAAAGTGGTAGCAGAAGTTGATACATTCACCATTTATAGCTTAGGTGACTGCACATGGGACCTCATGTCACATTCTTAAGTCACATTCTGTATTGCTTTATTAATAGGCAAAAAGCTGTCTGATGTGTATAACGGTGCTGTGGCATTGGTCAAGAAAGAAAAAGCAGAACTCCTACCAAAGATGACAAAGAATGTTGGGTAAGCAGAACATCATTGGAAGTCTTGAAATTCCATCTCTCTAGTTGTCTGTATCTGTTGACAATTGTTGGAATTCTGTCCTCCATCATGTCAGCTTGAAACCTTGTCTGTCTCGATATTCTGAAAGACTTTTGCAACCATAAATTATCAACAAATTTAGACCATATCTGGGTCTTTGCCAGTTGCAAATACCGAAATGCGTGCTGAGAACAGACCTAGAAAACCAATGTAACTGACATTTGCTGTGTCAATCCAAGGTTTCTGATGGGGATCGAGTTTCGCGAGGGTAGCATGTTAATCAACAGCAAGTCAGAAGCAGTAGCCAAGAAAGGTATGATCTTCAATATCAACGTTGGCTTCTCCAACCTCCAAAACAGTGAGGCGAAAGATAACGGCGGCAAGAACTACGCATTGTTTGTCGGCGACACTGTGCTTGTCCAGGAGGTATGCTGAGTTACAAAAAAAAATTGTCTTAATTGCTGAGTTCAGTTGACAATTTCCCAGGAGATTAAGTTACAGCTTGCCATACTCAACTTAGGTTTGATCTGGGTCGGAAGAAAAAACAGAACCAACTATTCTTTCAAGACTAAGCCAGCAATATGTGATTATACATGCTGGTCTCATGTAACTTACGTTCACAATCCATAATATTTGCCAACTTCGTGAATGAGTTCGGCACAGACTGTGAAACATTTGTGAAAGTGGGAGAAACCCTTGTTTCAAAGATACTGTCATGAGACAACGCTCTCCTTGTTTTACTAGGAGGGGCCTGCCGTGCTTCTGACACCAATGAAGAAAAGAATTAAACACATAGGCATCTTTCTCAAGGTGAGTTTTTCTGAGCAGAATTACAAGGAATGAAGTATCAAATGTGACAATTATTCACTTCCCCTAGTAGGATATGCTCCAGAAACATTTCAGAACTCCTTGACTTGGGTAAAGAGTGCAGTTTCTTCCCTTCAGAAGAGACCTGTCTCTCTAAAGACCCCAAGCACTGAAATCTGGCTGTGTTCTATATCAAGTTTGTTTTTTTACACTGCCACTTTGGTAGTAGGTACTATACAACGACACCTCTTCATGTGAACGCTGAGGAAGGTTTACTTAAGATGTTTGCCTTTGCCTCTTTTACTGCTGTTGCTAGGGCGATGATGAGGATGAAGATGAAGACCTTGAAGATGCTAAACAGAAGCAGGAGGAGCTCTTAGGCAGGGGAATGAGACGGGCTGTCTTGGAGAGTAAACTCAGGGTGAGGCCGATTGGATTGTCTTCAAACTGAAGAAGATGGATACATTTGATATCCACATATTTGGATTCCATTATCAGACAACCCAAGCTATTTAGCTTGTTATTGATGGCGTGCATAAAACATGACCAGATGTAATGCATGATTTTGAAAGCACATTAACTTCAAAATTCATAGGAGATGTTTTGGGTTTTATTTGTCGCTAGACGGACATGACAGCTGAGGAGAAGCGGAAGGAGAGACAGCGAGAGCTGAGGGAGGAGATGAACAGAGAGGCTCTGGATAGATTAAAGCAAGTCAAGGAAGAATCCTCGAAGACCAAGTGAGTTGACAACCATCTCAGTTAACTGTCTGGAGAAATCAGGCAGAACTGGTTCGGTTGGAGGGACTGATTGATTTTTATTTCAATTCTTCTTTGTAACAAAACCAAGTATTCTTCCAAAGTGCGTAAGCTCTGCAGCCTGGAAGCCTGAACAGAGTTGCATAAAGATGAATGCAAGGCGGACGAAAGACTCCCAATGATGTTGAACATGACCGTAATCGGCATAATTTTGTTATACATTTCTGAGTCTAATTCCTGGATCTCGTATTTCTTTACAGAACCAGAAAGTCCAACGCATCTTACAAGCACGTATCCCAGATGCCCCGGGACCCTGATGTACAGCGGTTACGTCTCTATGTGGATAAGAAGTATGAAACGGTTATCCTGCCTGTCTTTGGACAAGCTACGCCATTCCATATATCCACCATCAAGGTAAGTCGGGAGTTGGCAAGTTAATATGTATTACTCATGTTAACTTATTGATTGATGTAATGTTTGCTTCCTAAGAATGTCACAAACCAATGATTTTGCACAACTTTGAAAGTCAAAGCTTTGTGTCCCATATCAGCATTTTGGAATTAGCAGGTACTTTTTACCCACTTTGACCATTTTTATTTACAGAATATCAGTCAGAGCGTGGAAGGGGACTACACATATCTGAGAATCAATTTCTTTCATCCTGGTGCTGCTCTTGGACGAT
Organism: Acanthaster planci; assembly: GCF_054643075.1. Lineage (NCBI taxonomy): Eukaryota > Metazoa > Echinodermata > Asteroidea > Valvatida > Acanthasteridae > Acanthaster > Acanthaster planci. Next base: position 234,646 of record NC_141782.1, read on the forward strand.
CTGACGGCAACATGTTCTCCAACCCTGAAGCTACGTTTCTGAAAGAGCTGTGAGTTGACCTGCTGAATAGTTTTACACGAGTGTGACCAAAGACTGTGACTGTCGTCTTTGATAATAAAAAACAAAAGCTCAGTTCAACGCCTACTTGTTGGATGATTTCATAGCCTGTTTAGCTTGTAGATAAATTGTATGTTTTGTTGTATGCTAGGACATATCGGAGTTCCAATACCAAGGGTGCAGGGGAATCATCAACTCCTTCCAGCAACCTCAACCTCGCCTTCAGACTTATCAAAGATGTCCAGAAGAAATTCAAGACTCGAGAGGCGGAGGAGAGAGAGAAGGAGGTAGGTCGACGGCGTGGCAGAGTTTCCTACACGATAGAGAAAGTGTAGCCCATGAACAGGTGGATTTGGAGCCTCATTTGTGGTGTCTGTTTTTCTTTTTTTTTGTAGGGCATTGTGAAGCAAGATAAACTGATCATCAATCCAACACGAGGGAACCCAAAGTTGAAAGACTTGTACATCAGACCAAACATTGTCCAGAAGAGAATACAAGGCTCTCTGGAAGCACATACAAACGGTAACAGACTCTCAGCATCCATATGCTGCAAATATCTGAAAGTTGGATGATTTCGGAAACTCGTTGTGTTTAAAATCGTGTATTCCAGTATTTATTTAAGAGGAAGGATATTTTCTTATCAGGTTTTTTCAAGGACTTTGTAGAAATGTATTATCTACTGGCAAATACATGAAGAGACTTTTCAAAACAATAACATATATTAATGACAATGGACCTGGAGTGGAATATTGAAGGAGTCGTGCATGTTGGTTTGATTACAGGTTTCAGGTATACGTCTGTCCGTGGTGATAAAGTGGATATCTTATATAATAACATCAAGCATGCCATCTTCCAGCCGTGTGATGGTGAAATGGTTATTGTTCTCCACTTTCACCTCAAGGTAAACAAGACGGATTGTTTATGAACAGACAATCTGGAATTGTTCTTTATGTATTCAACCTTTTTGTCCCCAAAGATTCAACCTTGGAAAAGACTAATTTGACTCTCAATTCTTGTCTTTGACTTGCATCTTTTTTTTTCTTTTCAGAATGCCATCCTTTTCTCTAACAAGAGACACGTTGACATCCAGTTCTACACCGAAGTGGGAGAGATCACCACGGATCTGCTGAAACATCACAACATCCACGACAGGGACGACATTGCTAGCGAACAGGTAAGCATGAGATTGACCTTTGCCCTCTGACTCCTCAGGTTGGTGCTTATCACTATATGCATCTACAGTGTGAAAGGGAGTAGGTTACCAGATCACTGCAGAAATTGGTATTGTATATTTTCAAATGTTCTGTTCCAGAAAGTTCACTGAAAAATTCAGTCATTAAACTCATAAAATAAAGTGATGTTTGAAGATTGCATCTAAAATCTCGTTTAGGTTGGCAGACCTTGAGCATTACTTTCTTTCTCGGCCAGGCTGAACGTGAGCTTCGTCACAAGCTGAAGGCAGCCTTTAAGAGTTTCATTGAGAAAGTGGAGAGTATCACCAAGGGAGATATTGAGTTTGAGGTGCCATTCCGTGACCTGGGATTCCCCGGTGTACCACACCGTAGCACGGTGCAACTCTTACCTACCAGTAGCTGCCTTGTCAACGTCACAGAATGGGTACGGTAGAAAATCAACTGCATTGTCCTTAACGAAGACAGCACTTATTAACATCCATGTGCTTTTAGGGTTTCACTGTAAATTTCATAGAGTTTTTTTAACATTAAGTAGAAACATAATTGATTGGTTTTGTCCTTTGATGTTTGTGATTTCATAACACTGGCATAGACCACTATCATTAGGCAGCCTACTCCAGGCTGTATCTTCAGTTCCGGTACTCATGTACTGTCTTCCTGTTGCCATCGCCAGCGTTGTTTCCGCCATTCAGTTTTGGTTGTCTTTTCTCGTCAGCCCCCATTTGTCATCTCGTTGGAGGAAGTCCAGCTGGTCCACTTTGAGCGTGTACAGTTTCACATCAAGAACTTTGACATGGTGTTCATCTTTAAGGATTACACACGCAAGACGGCCATGGTGAACGCTGTTCCCATGAATCTCCTGGACAACGTCAAAGATTGGCTCAAGTACGATTTCACTTGGATCGACTTTTTTCTGTTTTTTGGACTGTTAAGTTTTGTGATTTGATGGATGATAGTACGTCTGCATGCTTTTTAAAAACTGTTTGAGAAATGATGGTTTTTAAATTTGTTTCCACTCAGTTCTTGTGACATCAAGTACACAGAAGGCATCCAGTCTTTGAATTGGAGTAAGATCATGAAAACAATCCTGGATGACCCCGAGGGATTTTTTGAGAACGGTGGATGGAACTTCTTGGAACCAGACAGTGATGTACGTTGACCTGTAACCATGGTTACCATTAACTGTTGTAATCCATTACCATGTTAAGAACCTTTTTACATTTTCAGCTTGCCATCCTTTCACATAGAATATTCCTGATCAGTTTTTCTTTATCATTATTTTTTTCACCGTTTCCTGGTGGGGTTGTCTTGTATTATTTCCTTGTTTACTGGCAGTTTGTATAACATAACCCTTGTGCATACTCCTGTTAAGATTCTTTTGTGATCTCTCTGAGTTGTTGCCATGACACTGTTGCCATGACAGGGAGGCGAGGATGAAGATGAGGAATCTGAGGAGGATGCCTATGAACCCTCAGGTTCCGAGGAGGAAGTGGACAGTAATGAATCCGACAGTGATGATTACTCAGAGGAGTCCGAGTCTGATAGTGATTACTCAGGTAGGTATCCCGTCTCCTGAATACAGGCAGAGAATACTGACTATCATGTAGAGTCCCTTAATTCAATGTCAGAGACTCACCTGATTTGTATCTGGCTTAGGTGTTGGTCTTTACCAATAACATGGCCACAGCTCCGGAAGCTTGTTTGGACAAAGTCGAACTTGCAGTATTGTGTGTTGGATTGCTCAATCAAGTTGGGTTGTGCTGTGGTTTAGAGAAGAACAGAGAATTGTAAGGATAATAGCCCCCTCTGTAGTTTCACTCACAAGTTTGGTCCTGTCAGGGGGTCCCTACAGTCCAGTATGGGCACATGACCCTAAATTCACATGACACTCATTGCACCTGACCCTAAATTCACATGACACTCATTTCACCTGACCCTAAATTCACATGACACTCATTTCACCTCACCCTAAATTCACATGACACTCATTTCACGTAAAGAACTGTCTCTGATTTACTGATATCCCACCTGGCGACATCTCCATAGAAACGTCATAACGAAATGAAACTGAGGAACAACTCTCTGGATGTTGACTTTTGCTTTATTACAGAAGAGGAACTTGGAAGCAGTGAAGAAAGTGGGAAAGATTGGGATGAGTTGGAGAAGGAAGCAGCGTCAGGTATGTGGGTAAACGTAGCACTCTTTGTTGTATGAACTTTCCCTTGTCGTTTTTTGTCGGGCATATTTTCTGCAGTCATTACCTTGGGCTATTTGTAGGCTTTCACAATAAATATCACCCTGATTCTAATTGTATATTATGCTGAGACATTTTTAAAACAATGGCCCACAACTCTGCTTATCTGTGGCCCTAATTGAAAGCTACAAATTGTTTCTGTATTCCTTGTAACATTGTATCTGTTATCAGCGTTGATAGTTCATACATTGTAAAATTCTTCTGATGCAGCGGACCGACGAAGAGACTGGAACGAAGAGATGGAAGAGGAGACACTGAGTCGTAAGAGAAAGCGCAACGAGGCGTCTCGCAGCGACAACAGGAGACATGACGCCAAGAGGAGGCGTTGAAAGACCAGCTGTTTGCCGGATAGTCACACCGCCGGATAGAGGGCGCTGCACAGATGCCTACCATGCAACATCTGTACATATTGCTAGTTTGGCCCTTTTAGATGTAGAAGTGGGTACGTCTGATGGGTCTTCAACATATTGGAATCCCAAGTAATGTTGACTTTTGTACAAACAAAAGGGATTCACCAGTGTACACTTGTGGAATTTGTACATTCGATTTTTCCGTCAGTGAAAGGGGGATATCTGAGTTATGAAAGATGAAAATTGAAGTTGCTTTGAGCTGTGACATTTATTGAATCATTCATCCGACCCACCAATGTCAGTGGTTTAACTAAAAATTCTACCTAAGAGGGAAAGGTTTTTCATTGGTAAGTATCGTCAAGCCTAGGCTTGAGATCAAGTCGGTAATTGGCAGGGTGCAGTCCACCTTCCTCGTGATACGTAACGTGTGCATAACGTGTTTGCAGTTTTAATAATGCGGGAACAGTCATTGCAACCTCGTTCCCCAATATGCGTGTTCGGTGGTGCCCAATTACCGACATAAACAATTCGCAAGCCCATTTGTGTACAACATATGGGGCCTGCTACCAAAATTGGGCGGTGCACCTTGACTGGCTAAGAATCTCGATTATATGAATATTTATTTTAGGGGTAGTTTGATTGGTTGGTTGAATGCTTATTAGCAACAACCACAGTCTCGTTCATTGAAGTGGGTGTTTACATTATTCTAAAAAGATGGTTAACCATAAAAGCATCCTTGTTTTAAAACCAAAAACAGATATTTAATAGATTTTTTCTTGAATGGAGTATAGTTTGTCTTTAGGCGTCATATTAAACACCACGGGTCATTTGGTAAACACCTCAAAGAAGCAGCGATGTGTTGTGTTGTGCACTGCACCAACTGTCCCTCACAGGAATATCAGATTGCAATTTTGTGCTGCCCAACAACTGTGCTTCACTGTTTCATGTGCATCATTGTGCAGTAAACTAAATGCAGTGAAGAGGACTGCACAAAAGACCCTGGGTCATTTTGTGCTGGCAACTAACTGTACACACTGAACCTGTACATGTTTGGGTTCCATATAGAAAACATTCAAGAGAGCGACTGTGGGCATTTGTGCATATTTGTGCTGTTAAACTAAAGGAGAGTTAAGGCAAGATTTGAAAGAAACTGGCACTAATCAAATGTAGACATCCCTATATATAAAATGGATGAGTCTGTTATGAAGCGTGAGCTACTACTGGTGCTCTCCATGGAAACATGAATATGCAGTGCAGTTGTTGCATACATGAATATCCATCCCGAGTCGGGTTGATCAAGTCATTAGGCAGGCCCCGAATCAGCACGGTACGCTATGTTATGGGCAACACTGAACAGGCTCAACACTGTAATTGTAAAAGGATGCAGCATGGTGGCTTATATTGTGGATGACAAAAAGCAGCCAGGTTTTGTGGGATTGAGGAAGGTTGAACACAGCCCGTTATCTTACATGGGGATTCAAGGTCCTTGAAAATGGAAGAACAGAGAATGTGCCATCGGTTTATTTCGCAGTGAGAGACATTGGAGGATTTAGAAATGTTCTTGAAAGGGTTGTTGAAAAGACAAGGTGAAATAAAAGTCACTTTAGCGAAAGAGATTCCTTTGCATCCAGGTGAAGTTTAAATCTGCCAAGTGTCGAGATGCTGTTAGAGCCAGACTTAATGAATCAGTCACTTTGTGTGTTGGAAACTTTCTGTTTGCTTTCTCTGAAACTAGATTTGGGGGGGTACAATTTTTTCTGAAGCCACAGCTGAAACTGCTTTCCATTAAGATCCTGATTAGGAGTTCTGCTTTTTTGAATTTCCTCTTTGGGGGGGGGGAGGAACTTGTGTATTTCCTTTTTTTGTGCAAAGCACCACACATTTTTGTGAGGAAATACATGAATGGTGTTGTCTGGTAGTTTAAAACATTTCTCCACAACTGGCAAATTTGTAAAACCTCATAATTCATACTCGTCGTGTTCTTGAATTCTGAAGATTTTGGAACCACAAATGTGAACTGTCAGAAAAAAATGTACATTTTTGTAAAAAAAAAAAGGCTTTTGTAAAGATAAATTTTGTGTGAGTAAAGTTACAAACAAACTTACTAATCCAAGTGAACTTTTTTGTTAGAAGGGAAGGTATTTTGACTTCAGTTCGAGTATATTTGAAGTGGTTTAAACAAAAATGAAAGATTAGTGCTCTGTCTGAGTGCTTAATTAATGACCTGGTATTGGTGTTTCTAAGCCTACAGAGTTAACTTGGAGAGCAGATTTCACGGGGCTGCCGAGTCCTACGGTAGCCCAATTTTCAGAAGTATTAAAAAAGAGAGTATCAGGATCAGGTCCTGCATTTCTAAAACGTAAAGCGCTTTCCATTGGCTACTGACTTGCCTTTCTCTAATGATTTCTTACATTTTTAACAAAAGCTAAAACCTTCCCATGACATTTCTCTGTCAGAAGTTTACATGTGTATATTTTGAAGTAAATTGAACCACTTTAAACAGTTTTCTTAACCTTGATTGAACCTGTTCTTCATTTACACCCTTTTTGTGATGTAGATGAAACCTGTATCATAACCATTTATTTACAGTTACCAACTTCTAGTTAGAAAATGCTTTCCAGAAACACTGTAGCCCATTACATTTTTTATCGTAGCCAACAGAAGAAATGAAACACATTTTGAAACAGGAAATGACTCTTTGGAAGAAGAAAAATAAGCTCATCTGGTAACTATGGAATCTGAGCTTCACGTCATGAGCAGTTATTGGTGCACAGTTGTTTATCTTCAAGATTTGTTCATATTCAACATATTTGATAATTGATATGTAATTATGTTTTCAAAACATTTTCTTTAGTTGTGAATTTAGTGGGACTGTCTGTCCATTGTAAACAATAAATGTGGATAATTTCTGTAACAAAAGCCAAATTATGTTGGAAAAAATGATTGCTTCTGGAATGGAATTTGCAGTTTACAAGAATTCAAATTTGAAGTACACATATATACACATTGTCTTTTCTTGGGCGGATATTTAAGGGTAGCTTTGATACAACCTCAGGACATTATCTTTAGTTTACAAAACTGTTATTAATTTTCAAATTGTTTTCATGGTATACTGAAAAAGAACACCGTAAACAGAAAGAGTTCATTTGGAAAAAAAACTAAGGGTAAGAAATCAAAAAAAAAGTAAAAAAATGGACAAACTTGCATCTGAGCAACATCTTTAAAAACTTTTATTCTCCCGAGCTCAACAAGGAAGAGGACAAAATCTCCCCAAATCTTAGAACATTCACAGGAAAGGGTGCAACTTTCAGGTACAATAAATAAACCCACAATCCCTTATTATTTTAAAGATTAATTGAACCCAGTCATTTGTGACTCACAATGATAAACATCAATCCCAGTTCAAACATACCACAAATGTCGAGGTGCATAGTCAGGAATGCAGCAGTAATACCCCCCATCCCACTCAATCACAGAGAGTTCATTTTTTTAAACAAAGAAACGGAAACTTGAAACTCTACAGTAAATCTATCAAAATGCTACACAAAATAAATAGAAAAACCACAAAAAAAGTCCTGTTTACTCACAATATACATCCAATCCTCGTTAACTCACAAATCAAACTCATTAACTTGAACTTCAGCATGGTCAGATAACTACAAAAAACAAAATCTTTGTTCCTTGCTTCCACTTTACACTTTGTACTGCCATAAAATTCAATGGACATTGTTATTTCTTAGGTAAAATCGATGTGTTGGACCCTCTCTTTTAGTTTAGCTGTATTGCACATCATTTCAAGTATCCATTATGTTTTTACTGTGATCACTTTCCCGAAGTGTTTCGACCATATTGTTTTTTGGCCTTAATTTGCAGCTAAGTTTTTATTTGGATTATTGCCAACAATCACTGGGGCATCTTGAAAAATAGTACTAATGTACTTGTGCTAATACTAGTACTAATGTAATAATACTAATACATGTACTAGTACTAATGTAATAGTACTAATACTAATACATGTACTAATACATGTACTAGTACTAAATGTAATAGTACTAATACATGTACTGGTACTAATACTAAATGTAATGGTACTAATACATGTACTAGTACTAATACTAAATGTAATTGTACTAATACATGTACTAATACTAGTACTAATGTAATAGTACTAATACATGTACTAATACTAAATGTACTTGTACTAATACATGTACTAATACTAGTACTAATGTAATAGTACTAATACACGTACTAATACTAATGTTATAGTACTAATAGTACTCAATGGCCTACTCTTGGAATTTTTAAAGTTGAATACAAGTCTTGGATGGCCACAAATTTAATGGCAGACAAGAATGAGCTGAGGTACTGAAGCACAAAAGTGAACGAAATTCTCAGAGAGGGGTATATGTCGCAAATATTCGGGTACCATATACCACGCATGTGTGCCAACACACCTCTTGTGAACTGATGAACCAATCTCTGTGAAAGAAACACAAACTGAAAAGGTGTCCTTTTTTTATAGTACATAGCATAAATGCATTCTGTGGAACTAATCCTATGCTATCTTGTTACCTCTAAAAGGGGAGGTAACCGTTTCTGTTTCACAACTTGATTATGCTATTCTAAATAAATTCCCCTGAGAAAAATTAAAGCACACAAGTTGGAAAGAAAGAAAAAGTAACGCCACCATACGAATCTCAGTTGGATCTAACGAGCGCAGGAGTAAGAGGAATACACACCATTCAAAAAATAGCGCTGTAATCCCCAGAACACTGGTTGCCAGTCGCATTTCATCAGGAAAAACAGTGAGAAAATGAAACTGAATTATCTGCCAAGGCTAATGAACTACATCAAATACAAAACCAATCTCACATGGGTTTTAAAGACTGTAGTATTTGACTACAATTTCCAGCAATTTCTGACTTAAAAAAAATCCAGGCAACTAACATTAAAAAATTAACAAATTGAAAAAAAAAACCTGTGAGGAACAAGGAAAAAAAAAAGATACGACCTCTACTTTCATAACGGTTCAAGTGAACCCTCAACTATGCTACAATTCTACCACTCCAAAGATAAGATCAATCAACCAGATCACAGCCTGGTGTTACTGTGTTTCTTTACCCGCCACATAAAAAACATACCAAATCAAAACCTTCTTGATTCAGGTTGGAATGTTTATGAAAATGTTTGGCTGTCTGTATACATCAGCCTTTTCCTCACAAAATGCAAACACAATTTTCCCTGATCCTTGTTTCTTCTTCGTCGGTGACTTTTTTCCCCAGCTTGCCAGAAGTGACAGATCCCTCAACTGTCAGACTGTGAAAACAATCTTACTGACAAGCTGTCCACATGTAAGTCATAACTATATCCATCGGAAAGTTCTTTTGCTGGAAATCACAGATAAAGAAGAAAGAGCCTTGAATATCCCTATGGTGTATACAGTCTTAGTACATAACGGCCATTGCATTGGTTTGGCTAGGCATGACTAGATGGTACAACCACCGCATAGACTAAGCAAATCACTCAGCTAGAGACTCAACAAGTTGCATGAGAGAAGTTCGTCTTTAGAAATCAAAAGACCACAGAGATACTAACGAATCAGAGCTATCTTTATCAATCCAACTTTAAATAATAACGAAAGCCACTGTGTTGAATGTTGGTATTTAACTCTAACAATTTTGATAAAGAACTCAAGTCCCCCCCCATAACATTTCCAACAATTAAAATCTTTTCTCAAAATTTCTCCAAACTATAGTTTTTGATTTGGACTTCCAAATTTCTTTACACCAGAAAATATCCCCTTTTTACGTAACAGTGTAAAACTTTTTATCTGGCAATCATTGTTATACTTTAAATTATAAAAACTGATAGGCTCTGTGTGATTCTCAAGATGTCTGTGGATTCATTTCCAAAATGGCTGCCAAGCATGACCTCAAATGGATCGAAAAGTTCAAGCAACAAGTTTAGGTTCATGTGTGCTGAGGTTTGCATCCCTAGTCCAAAACACTGCCACGATTTCAAAGACAATTGGTGACAGTGCCCATCACTGATATCAACAGAAATTAAACAAACTACTCTTTTTTAGAAGTCAATATATATAAACAATGGCAACTGCTAAGAGTCAAATTACAAAGAAAAAAATGCCACAAGCAAAACACAATCACCTGACTGGCAACTTGGAAAAAAATCCTAGCCCTCCAAATTCTTGCTGTGCATGAAACAGCGATAGGATTTGCTAACAGCAGCAGGATTAGCAAAACAAGTAAAAAAAAAAAAAAAAAAAAACAGTCGCGATAAACAAAAGCCAAAGACCTCAAATGCAACTCTGCTTACTTACAGCATCAATTCAAGTAGCAAAAATAGAAAGAACACGGATACAGTGTACAGCCCATTTTTATCTCTACAAATTTACAACTCAACATCATTCCTATCTCGCAACAGATCACTTGCTATTAGAAACTGCCGTTCAACTTCACAAGGAAAAAAAAATCTCCTCTTCCTTGAATGTTCCCATTAGAGTACAGTACAAGCTGGCAGATTGTAAGATTTCATGAAAACTCTCTACAAGCACAGTTTCTTACAGTCTGTTTTTACAAACACTTGTGTAGGAGACACCGATAACAGCATCCATCCACAACGAGGACTTTCATACAATGGCTGCCAAAAACAGCCAATTCGTTTCTATTACCAACTCACTACAGATAATTACATGTACATACTCTATGGAACTTCAGTACCACCATGGTCTATTCTGGGGGTCTTGCCACGATGTAGATTGAAGAACCTCTGTCTCAATTACAGTTCTCCAAAATCAGTCCGGATACTTGTCCAAGACTGTCTCTGGGCAACAAATATTCCCCTCTTAACACACCAATCTTTTTTATGATAGAAACTGTGATATCTTCTTGCCTACTTTGTTGAATACATCTCTTATAATCCACTGAATCAAACTGAGTGCTGATTTTCTGACATCAGCATGCTTTTATCTAGTTTCACTGGCTGAAATCTTTACACTCTGAAAAATGTACACTCTATCTACACTTCTCCTTCCTACCTCCTTTCAGCTTACATCCACTCTTTGTTTTCTTTCCTTTCAGCCATCTTTTGCTACACCAAACAGAAGTTTCAACTTCTACATCTTCATGATTAATCCCTCCTCATACCTTCCAATCTTTTGTCTCAACCATAGTGACACTTTGGCCAACATTCAGCTTGGCATGCTGCTTAGGGCTCTAGATCAGCATGATAGATTTGCACTAGAAAAGTTGAAGTCTTATAAGCTTCTCTCAGAATAAAACACACTGCATTTCAGAGTACATCTGGTAAAAATATTACCACAATAAGACAACACATTTCCTTGCCAATACTGCAGCTTACAAGAACTTAAATCAAGTGGAGACACTTGGAGCATAAACTTTTACATGATCAACATTTCTACAATATTAAAACCAAAAGAGTGGCCATCATTTGAAGGAAAACCCAAACAGAAATATGGCTATGATTTCTGGAGCTAACTGATCACGGATCAGATTCTTAAGTGGTCAAATTTGAGCCAGATAGTGTATATCCCAATACAATATTCATGTACATTAGTATAAAAGTTGGGTGCATTTTTTCTCCAATTTTTCACACAAACAATAGCAGCATATAAGTCTTGAGTAAGATCCACTGTAATTTCTCTCTGTTGAAAAATACGACTGTATAAAATAGGTCTTTCCTGTGTTCATTCCAACATTTGTTCAAAACCTGTTGACAGTGCAGGCGTGTTTTACATGCTTAGCCAGATAACTGCACAAGTATTACGATGACTATGTTATAAAGATGTTAATCAAAGAGAATGTCTTGGTTTCTATCAGCAAACTTTGGTTAATACACAGTACATTATTCACTGCACAAAATTAGTCACAAAACAAAGGACTTTCTGTCTTCAGTTATGAATAAAAATACAGTTATGTATTTGAGTAAACAAATAAAACAAAGCTGGCCAAGTATCAAATAATGGGAACACCAGACACATAAAATAAAATGAGACTGTTAGTACCAGGTACAAATTGCATAGATTTCCAGGTGAAACATACTGACGAGTTGTACAGAACATGAAGAAATATTGTCTCAGATCTCTGGTGTGGGATGTGACTACAAAATGGACCCCCCCTCCAAAAAAAACCCAGTGAACACAAGCTTCACATCAAAATGCCTCAAATGAAACTGCTGAGGTGGAAAACCAATTGCTGCGTGAGAACACAACGTTGTCTTGATCACCACATCCTCACAGACGTCATCACCTCTAGATAGCAGAAGCTAAACGCAGCCTGATCACAATAAGTGGCACTCTGAGAGATTTTGACGGCACTCAGAGGAAATGGTACAGCTGTAGAGAAAGAAACGGTCTCCAAGCTGGTAATTCTTGTGTAGCCCTTGAGTTGAAGAAAGTGCTTTCAAAAATACTTCCTGGCTTTAGCAAGTTGTTGTCGGATTAAAGGAACAGAAAGAGATAACAGGCCATCAAAATAAACTTGGATAATTTTAAACAATTTCAAAGCTATCTGGTTAGTTTGCTAACTAAACTATGAGCCTAATGACTTACTATGAACAAATTACAGGACAAAGACACACACGGTTGGAAGTGGTTATGACCAGAAAACATGAGATGGTACTGTCATACCACTGTGCAGCATATCGTCAACTCTTTTGTAAGAGTTTAGAAAATATTGTTTATATGGTACAAATTCTGATAAAAAAGGGTACAGTTTCTGCACATAGGCTGGCAGTCTATCAGTATGGTTTGGTCCCTAGGAAATATGCATATCAATGTATTTCTACTTTACATTTCAACTCAAAAGCAAAACTTAGAAATAAAACTGGGTCTAAGTAAAATTGAGTTCCTCCTTGTATGATACAGGATAACATGAACATTTACGTATCTTAGTAGGGTTCTTAAATATTTGTAATTCTTTTGACAATGTTTATCTACAAAATTCCAGAACTGTTGACAGTAAATGGGCGGTCCTACCATTTTGAATGACGACTTGTAAACCTGTGTGTCAAACGAACCACATAAACCTGTCCATAAAGGCTGTATACACAGGGCCATTTTAAGAATGGCAAGACCAATCCAAACCAGGTACGCCCTGACACTGAACATCACTTCAGTCTATCACTCTTAATGGCAAGAACTGCTTACGTCCATTCAGTGCTTAAAAACCTGGTAAGCTGAAGTCAGTCATCATAGCAACGCAAGGGAGAGATTTCGTTGAGACACTAATGTCCAGAGTGGTTGTGTGTGTCAATCACATCACATCATTCTTGGCACTGACATGTTTGCTTACTTTCCTGCCTACAGCCCTTACAAAATTTATTATTTGTAACGAGATATTGACCAAAGTTCCAATCTTTAATTGACTCCACAGCAAATATTATTTTTTTCAATTTTGCTACACTCAACAGAAAAGTGTGCCCAGGTCAATGTTTACAGGTAATTCCAGAAATTAGGGGTCACTTTTTTGTGTGTCCCTGTCACATCTGACATATGATTTTGTCAGTTCAGATCACATTTTCTAATATCCAAGAGTGATGAATTAATTACCAAATTACCTGCTAAACAAATACTAATAGTTTGAAAGCGATTCCGGTGATATTTCCATGTCAAGTAACAAAGGTCAGATGTACCAGGGACACCAAAATGTCACTCTTTTGGACCCCTGACTTCTGGGATTACCCATACACAATCCAAGGATATATATTTTTGGCTCTTGAAAAAGTAAACAAACCTGTTTTAGACATTTGAACACAAATTTTCTTTTCAAGCAGATTAAAATGTGTAATTTACAATTTGGACTTAGTGTATAGGCAGGATTGGTAGAGTAACACACACACACGAACTAGATCACCAGCACTGTGTATAACTAATAGTAACCATAGTAACCGGTTACCCAATGATCAGCATAATATGTTTCTTGCTGAGCATTAATGTTCAAGGGTTCAACAATGACATTTGTGAAGCACATATCTAGTACAGAAAATGGTTTGTTCCTTTTGAGTACGGTACTTGCCACCTTAAAAAAATAAACTATCCATTCCTAAATTTTACAGACGAATTTTGCTCCAACTTTGGAGAGTGCTTTTCTGTGTATACATGTAGTTTACAGGAACAAGAAAAACTGTTTACAAACTTCAACTGAACATCTGTAACAAGTTGGAATTGAAACTTTCACCTGTGAAAGATGAAGGGATCACTCTTCTTGTTTTCATTACCGTGCTTGGGAAATATTCTTGTATTATCTTAGTTTGGAAGATCTAACGTGATAAAGTTGCTTGCATAAATATTTGCATATTGGAATCTAGACTCTGGTGGTGTTTTTCTGTACTAGGGAAAATTCTCTCCTGCTTGGTAAAGAAGTCCAAGTAAACTAGAGTTTCTCAAAAGTAGGAATTTATGCTTACTCATGTAACAATGATGTATATCACCTTCCTCGTTTCTGATTAAATTTTTCTTCCAAGGGAAATGCTAAGTGAAGAATTCATCTCCTAGACTGTAGCCCAAAAATTGATGAAGTGTGCAATTTTTGGTGCCTTTCTCACTTTTGTGTTGTCATTTTTTTCACAAAATAAAAGTTAGATTAGGACAAATTTACTGGATATCTTATCTTGCAAAGCTGGTTCCCCTAATGGATGACTCGTTGAAAAACTTGAACAAACATAAGCAAAGAGTGTCAACACTCCCGATTAATGAAAACTCACAGCTAAGCATAAATATTTATGAGCTGCCAAACTGTTTTTGGTGAATAAAAAGGATCTGATCTGCCAATATTTTGATTCTACAACTTATTCTGGTAATAATATTTCAATGTACTGCACTACATCAGCCATATCAATTTCCCTAAACAAAGAAGATAGCCGCGTTTCTTTCTCCAAAACCATGTCTTAGATTCTGAACTCTCCAAGTGCATACAAGAACACAACTAGAAACCATCAAACTAACACTTAAGTACATAACAATAATCTCAATGAGAGCGGCTACAGAAATTCAGTTTTCTTTGCAGCATTTCTTGGTAATTTCAACAGGTAAAAATGTCTCTCTTGGAGGAATATACTCACAAAAAAAGTGCAGCAATAGTTGGAATATGGGACTTTATATTGCCCAGAAATCAGGGAGTACATCAAAATGGCCACAGATTTAACTGATGGAACTTGGTTGAATGTGATGAAGTTTTTACACTCAACATAACTGCTGCTGTGTTTCTGAGCTGTTTCAGACGTCGGCAGAGCAGCATCTCGCTGTTGTTTCCTGATTGGATTGCTGTTGCTGCAGCTCCCTTGGCTCTCGTGAACCACCAATTGCTGTAGTCTGGCCTGCCTTGGCAGTGCAACAGCAACTCGCCTTGGCAGTACCAGGCAACCTCCCTGCTGCAGTTGCTGATTCTGTTTGCCGCTGCAGGTCCTGCAAATTGATGGTGCATTTAAACTGAGGTGAGTGACAAGTGTTATTGCAATTAGATCACATTCCCTGAAGTGTGTTGGTGGAGGTGTGGTTGGCCGAGGATGACTAACCCTCCCGCAGTCATCTGCTATCTCTGTTACTGCTGTCGTGCTTCCTGAGCAAGCTGCGACGACTTGGTGATGTCCTCTTACTGGGTGACTGCCTGTCTCTGGGAGACTGAGCATCACACACTAGACTATCCAGCTGGTTCTGGAGTGAGGAAACAAAGACTGGTTACCTCTGAGATTGTAACTGAGATCCCATGGAAGGAGGGGTCAGTTGATTTTTGCTTAGTACATAAATCTGCCAGGCCAAGATTTCTGCTTAGCGCCTACATAATTCCAGACTGACCTCATCGTATCGGTACATCAGCTTGTAGTACTTGTTGAGTTTACCTCGCTGGGCTAGCTCCAGGGCGTGTCTCAAACAGTATACCGTCCCTTCCTTCTCATGAAGCACCTGCAATGGTCCAATCAACAAAAATGCCTCGGATAATTTTTCTCCAAATCTGATGACAAAATGAGTATTAACTAAACTGACATTTTCCAGAATGCATTTATTACAACATGCATGTTCAATTTTTATTAACCACTTCGGACCGGGGCATTTTTCAACGTTGAGGATGCTGGGCCGGCATGACTATCATTTTTTCCGTTTTCAAAATCCTTCAACAATTCATCATTCCATTTAACAGTCATTTATAGCCGCACGGAGTAATCTTCAGGCACTACTCTAAGTTGACAGCTGACCTTTATTGACGCCCGAATATTTCAGCCAGGCCTGCAGCCTTGTAAACAGAGCCCAGATTGTGCGGTGTTATACAGCTGTCTTTAGTTCACGAACCTGGCTCAGTGCACTGCTGACCTCTTTTCAATAGGGGCCAGATTAGCATGCAGCGGTGCTGTGTGGCTCATCGCTGCGGTGGTGGAGAGCTTTTGTCCCCGGTGGTAATCCGCTTGCTCTAAATACCCCAAACCCTGGTATACGGTTTCTAAATAACGCTGGATTATCACCACTTTTGAGAGCGAAAAATGCCGGTCATGCCCAGCAGCCTGGTCTTTTGTTCGGAGTACGGTCTTTTGTTACAGGGCCCTGTTTCCTTTTTCCGAGTTCGGAGACCCCGGCCACACATATAAACCATACGGCTCCGATCCCGGAGTCCCCGGCTGGTAGTGGTTAATATTACAATATAATGCAGTCTGTGCCAAGCCCTTAAGTAATAAAATGATCTCCATAAGTCATTTTCTTGAATAAACAAGTAATGAAAACTGGAAGTCAGAAGAAAGAGGAAGCCACGTTAGACAACTTACTGGCTAGCTAGGACTTACCATTGACATATAACACAACTGTTGGCAAACGCAGCAGCATTTCTCCTCACTACTCAGGGAGGACGTCTTACCCCGTCTGTCTCGGCTTCTGGAAGGACTCTCAGGCTCGGCAAAGCGGATGGAAGAAATCAAGCCAAACTCGGTCAGGCGTCGGCGATTCTCTAGCTCCTGATCCCTAGGGGTTTAGAATGGAAAAGGAGGCACGGACATACGGATAAGGAGTCTGGGCACAATACCGACATGTCTACAAGGTCTGAAAGATAGCTTGACATTGTTTATCACAAACTCTGAAAGGGAACATGAAAAGGTTTCCAAGGAAAGCCAGCAAAGGTCTCTTTGAATCAGACTAATCTGTCGTTAAATACTTGCTTAGTCAAAACTCTATTAACCCGCCTTCTGCTGTAACCGCCAAAAACAGTCCAAAATTCCTTCCACTTGATTTGCCCCAGTACACAGACACATATGGGAAATTTGACTGATTTTGACTGATAGGACAACTGTGTCAAGAATGTGTCTTTGCATAGGAGGGTTCATAGTTTATCTACCCATCAAACCTTTGTGTTTGTTAAACAAGTACATCCATTTTACAAAGACTCGGAACTAGTCTGGCGACGGGTGCTTACCTGAATGCTTTGAGCTCTGGTTGCAATACCTTAAGTAATTTCTTGTTGTTGAGGCTGTTACCAGTCTTAATTCTGAGCAGACTCAGAAGTTGCTCAATGGAGAACTCGCATGCTTGGTGTAACTCGCTGGCAATCTGAAACAATTTGTTCAATAATTGATGGCAATCATTTTTCAACAAGCCCATCGTATCAGGAAAGAGTTCAGATATAATGAAAGATACCAATGAATAAATTAAGATATTCACCATATGGTCCAGCTGAGGTATAAACTTGGCTAGGTCAAGGAATGGCCTCATCAGGAAAACAACCCAATCTGGGTTATGTCCTACTCACAACATAGCTCAATCAAGCATTCCTTTGTTACAGGAACTACCCAATCAAAGAAATGGCCCAATCAGGAAAAGACCACATTGGAGAATGGTTGTAATCACGAAAAGGGTAGCAACTTACCCTGAAAGCTTCAATTCCAGCTTCCACCCAGTTGGGTGTTGCATAGTGGATGGTTTCAGCCACGTTATATCCACATGAGATAGAGGAAGTACAAGCACCAGGTAATGTGACAAGGAACTCCCCACTCCTTTGGTCTAGACGATAGACAGGGATGCCTAGCTCAGCCAGGCTTTCAGGTGGTATCTGAGGAGAGGAACAAAGTCATTCTTAGTCATCAAAGCTTTCCTACATGAAGATGCAGGATAACGATGTCCTCGGTTGATGCAGCTTTAAGGGGAATTTCTAGAGAAAAAAACAACGCCAATCTATCATGATGGGGCCCAAACATAAGAATCCACAGGGAACCCACTACTAAATCGGATGCTCTCAATCACGGACTTTCTTATTCTTTTAAGTGAAGGTGACAATATACTGGTGTCCATATATGTAGAGAAAGTCAGTAGGACTGCATGAGAGGTAGATGGTAGGTAGATGTAATTATGTGCTTATTGATTCAATCCCAAAGCCACAAATAACAATACAATGAAACAATATAAATTTGTTTTTGTTTTCTTACCAATATGAACATTCAACAATGTTGGACAAGTTCAGCATGATATGCTAACTTATTGTCGTGACTCAGAGTAACAGACAGATAATAAGCATGATGCCATATTACATAGCTGAGTCAGGAAACAAGACGCCACTTCCCTAGCCATCAGTTGATGATGAAGAGGGTTAATTCCATGGTTAACAGACTGACAGATCAGACGGATTGTCTATCATAGGTTGGTTGCAAGCAAGGATCTAAGCTGTAGTACCGTTTCTACATTGGAAATGTACCGCTTTCATAAAGATTTCCTTTGCAATGTGGACTATGCAAGAATCAGGTAATGTTATGTGTTGCTATGGTAACAGATTGGCATCCTTGCAACCTCTCATTTTTGAATATAATGTGCAACAAAAACTCACTGAAGTTTAAATAAAGAGTAATCATACATCAAATATATTGTGAAGAAAGGGCCTTGCTATCTGTTAATGTTGGTTGTTTTCTGATTTCAATGCCTTCACAACAGTGTCCAACATATACTTCTATGGAAACACAACTTTGCACCCCAGGCAGACATTTGCATGGAATCGCCCATGCTCATAGAAACAGCTCTCTTAGCTCTGCATTGGCGCTCACCATGCATAGGAAAGTTTTGTCGTGAAGGCAGTGTGGTGTCTTAGCACAAAGGTGAGGCACTAGTTTCTGCATAGCTTGGACGACCTTCTCTTGATGGACTCTTGGGACACAGTAGCTATGGGAGAAACAAGTGTGTGTTAGCACCAAAGCGTCTGACATCCAGGCTAGGCAATGGGATCTATTGGTAATAATTACCACCCTGCACTTGAAAATTTCATGCAAAGATTCAAATAATACCAAGTCTGGAGAACAAGATGTTTGTCTTAATTTAAAGATGACATAATTTGTTTGGAGTGCCTTTAAGAAATGCCTCCAAGGGTTTTATTTGCAATTACAAGGCTGTGGTTTGATTTTTACATGAGCATGTGGGTGGTAAAATAGGTGCCTAAAAGGTAAAACTAACATTTCTCCACTGCTTTAGGATGCTGCCAACACGGAGAGGTCAAATAATTCGAACAAAAACGTGTAAACATACCAAGAGTGTCAAGAAGCACATATATAAACCAACAGCGTCATTACCAGGTTGGATATATTGCTACTTTGGACAATAACAACTAACCACTATTACTTCCAAAATATCTTCCTAAATATTTTCTTTCAATGTTTAGCATTGGCTGTGTGCAATAGCTGCAGGCAATGCTACATAGCCTGGTTATGCCATTCAATCATGAACAAGTCACATGCACATTGGTTCACTGAATGATAATGTACAGGATAAATTTCAGCAGAATGCGTACAACCATATGATACACTTTGCACAGACAAACTGGCATACTGATATCCTCCATTATCAGCACTTATCATTACAGTGGTGTCTACAAAGGGAGCCCATAGCAACACAGAGCCAAACTCACTGTATCCGAGGAGCTCCCGTATGAAGATACTCAATACTGGGTAGGGCGTGTCTGTCACAGTTCCATGTCTCCGTGCTGTATAGCATGCCAACCTTCATCTCAGGGAGGTTGATACAACACTTCCCCGGGAGAACCTGCAGCAGGTTGCCATGGTTATTGCCCACGTTGTTCAAATTCCAGTTATGTCTGCAGTTGACATGAGATAGAGGCTGCATTACGAGAGTGCTTAATGTGAGCATAATAGAGGGCAGCCATTTTGGCCACAGGGAACCAGGCACACTATATACTTGTGGCATGACACTCCATGGGGAACCAACGCAAAAAATGCTCAGTTTTTATATCTCGGCATTGAAACTGATGGCCATAGTTTGTCCTAACATGAGTGAATACTAAACCGTCTTTGTTGTCTCTGATTTCATTTTGAGGTAGCCCATCCTTTGTGTGTAATGAAACACAAGACGCAACCACAATGCCTAACGCTTCTATTGGTGTTTTTGCTAGAGCAGATCACAAAAATAAACACTGCAAACATGGCACCCAATGAGTCTGTGGACAACCCATGGTCCCCACAATGCATTATGTTGAAGCTGCTGTAACAATTTCAAACATCCAACGAATACAGAGAGAAACATAAAGGAGCAAAGTAACAAACATGAAAATAGGGAAAAACAATGATAAACCGTCAAAAGAAAACAATTCAACTCAACCAAAAATTATGAGCTTAAAATAATCACAATATCCTGTAAAAACGAACACTTAAATAAATGCTATTTTAAACAGCTGGCTTTTATCACGTATTGAAATCTAAACAAAATTTTCTGTGCTGAGTAGTAAATGACGTGTTCCCCGTTAAAGGTAAATGCCGTTTAAATGCCCTTTCAACAAATGCAACATGCAGAGATTTGTTTGAACATGCAAGTTAGTAGCAACGTGCAAGAAACTTCCGGGGATGTGCTATGCTGGTGCTGCACTCATTAGCGATTGCAATTATGCATTATGTTAATGAGGCCAAAGGTCAACTCTTCTTGACTGTGAGGAGACAGTTTGTCCAAACTTACTTGGCAAAGGGGTCAGTTTTTCGGTGGGGGAAACCACTAGAGTAAAAAAAGAGTGAGATCACAGCAAACAGTGGTAGAGAGAGGTTGATCAATTACAGGATCACTAACAAAAAAAAATGACAGCAGTCGTAGGGAAGGACGTCAATTACGGATCACTCTGGGGCATACTTTACAGCACAAGACTAAAGCCTGGCTATTTTGAGCTTTTCCACTCCAAATGAGATCTGACTTCCTGGACCTGTTCCCTTCCCTCCCTCTTCCTCTCTCTCCAAGTGTCGTGTTAAGTCCCCAAACTCCAACGCAAGTGGAAATGCTAAAAGTAGTCCGTTCTGGGGATATTTTTGGCAGAGCAAGTGAGAAGTTAGTGTTTCTGGCCTGACACACAGGAAGCTTTTATGATTTGGCCACAGGTGAAGGAGCCACAGGAATTCTCCTGTCTTTATCCCAAATTTATTTGAGTAGTTAATAAAAGGGCATATGCGTGACCCAGCACCCTCATAAACTTACAAGTATTCCACATTGTAGTAGAATGTCAATGATTCTCTTTTTCCTTTTGTCTCCCAAGTCCCCAACCCTCTTGGATGAATCACACTGTCAGGACCAGCTCAACAATATGCACAGAAATTATCATCATGCAGATGCCCATTTTATCATGACAAGACCACATTTTGTCTAAACCAATCAGTGAGAGGAAAAGCTCCCAATTACCATGGCAACAAATGAAGACAATCATCGTTAGCATTCAAACCACTCAGCACTGAGACCACATCTCCACAGATAACACACACTGGCATGCAGAAATAAGGCAGACTGATCCGTCAGATACGTGTCTAGAACACATTTATCACAACAATGTCAGTAGCAATCCGTGTTCTACATCTTCTTGGAGAAAGATCAGCATAGCCTGACTCTGCTGGTAAGTATTAGCAACACACTGATGAAATATCTTGTCAAACTTTGAGGCAACGAATTCTCCAAAACTTCCCTTCTTGTGACTTTCACAATATCTTGGATCAATACGGCTTAATTTTTATCAGCTGCTCAATATATGCTTGGCGATGACATTTATGTAACTCAAGCAGCTTACTAGTAAATTGAGGACTGGTAGTCATACAAGTATGTGGCAGATTTCTATGCGTTAAAAGGTTGAAGCTGAAGCGGGGACCGTTGGTAAGTCTATTATTAGTCGTAGGGAGATTTCTTCATGAAGTCAGACTTCAACAGCAGCACTCTGTTTGATCCATATACACTACCTTTGTTGATACACTATTTTGTGAACAAATGAACCCAGGTAGTATTTTAATATTTCAAAACTGTCTGTTTTCTAAAATGTATAATGCAACCTCTTTGCCCAAAATTGGCTAGCAATGGCATTCCTTTGCATTCTTCAGAAAATGAACCTAGATACCATTATATATATATTTGTGGTGTGTGTGTGTGGGGGGGGGGGAAATGCGACAAAGTCAGAGGCAAATCTTACCTTCCTGAGATGGCTGTATCGATGTTTGCTTTCTGCACAGATATATGACTCAGTCCTCCTTCAAGAATCTTCCAATACTCACGCTGCGTCAAAAGGAAGAAAACCTTAAAGTGTCAGGCAGACCATTCTAACAGACTACCCTAGTCCACTCTTAAACCAAAGCAGAATGGATATCCTAGACGCCATCACAGACTGATCCATGCCAATTGTTTATGCATTCTTGACAGGACGCCCCTCCCAAATCTTAAATAATCTTTCTATGCACTTCAATTTTTGGGGGGTTTCAAGTCCTATGTACTAAAATGATTAGGCATGCATTCGCTCCCTTAATCCAGCAAAATCTTTCATATACTCCTGGTAGATTTGAAGTCTTAAGTTCTGTCGACACTAACGAGAAACATAAAAAATACCCTCTAAAGAAGACTGTCCTATCCAAACTGACTTTAATATCTGCAGTTTTTAAATCAATCGCTTAATTCAATATGATGTACACGAATCCCTCCTGTTTCTCAAAACAAGCCCACCCACCCCAAGTAACAACAGGTGTATGCCATCTATACAATGCGCTCACCTCCACTTCGGCTGGGCTTGGGTCATTCTTGAATTGCATCGTCTGGAAGTTGTTGGCCATCTTGCAGAACTGGGTGAGATTCAGAGAGCGCCCCCTACCCAGGATGCTGCTGTGGCTGTCATCTTCATGTGAGTCTTTGGTACTGCGCTTGCCTGCAATGCAAGGTGTCAAGGTCTCACTGCTAATACTCCCCTCAGTGCCTACCTGACTTTTGGCAATGGTGCAACTGGTTATCTTGAAATAGCCACCAAAAGTAACAAGTAACTATTCGTTTCTTGTGTCCACTTTGTAACAGTGGAAGTAAGGACATGCCTCATGATATGCCAAATGTCGTCAACAATTGACTTGGATGAAATATAAGAGGCTTAAACCGTCAGAGAATGATAAGGAGAACGCCAATGTGAGAAAGACGACTGATTAAAATGGCATAAGACAAGATTAAACAGGAGAGTGAACCCATTTTAGCATACCGTCAGATATGTCTTAGGCTGAGTAGGACCTTATGTCCAATCTTATATAAAATAGCTGTCAAAATAACAACTACCTCAGAGCTTTGCAGAACATTGACTCCGCAGAGGTCAAACCGTAAAGAAATGATGAGCATAATGGCAAAAACTATGAGACAATTTCAGGAATTTAAAGTTTAATCCATCAAAGCTGGAGCATCTTTGAATGAGACAAACCATATTGATAATGGCAATGAACCAGATCCAAATGACAATGCAACATCCACTGGTGATGATAATGGTCGGCCTTGTGGGCTACTAAGGTCAAAGGTCACGATCCAACTCCACAAACTTGAAGGCAACCTACCCTCATCAGGGAATGAATACCAACCACTCACCTAATTGCCGCCTTCTCTCAGTCTCCACCTCAGCACACAATTTCTCCTTCTCTTCCTAGCCAAACAAAAGAGGCATGTTATGAGGTTATTAACCCTTCAATCTCTTCTCTACAGTTGTGGTGTATTTTCAATGACTGATTTCTTTTGTACAACCTGTGAGTGGCGTCTACAACGTACCTTGGTCAGGGTGTCATACGACAGCAGATACTTGCAATAAATACTGTCCAGCTTGCCGATTCTTCCCTGGATCTGCAAAAAGGGACATTTCAAATCAAATCCTGAGATTGACTTGCACTGCAGATTTCCTCATCGTCACAGTGTGACCAAATTTGCATACTTTCCCATAAACAACTAACGGGGTACAATTAGTGAAGTTTTAAACAGGCCAGTTTAAATGTAATAAAAAGAGAACAAGCCCCTCTTCTAAATGCAAAGTGAATTCAAATTGAACTGAGAAACAGGCACGAAAATTGGAGAGCATAGATCCATGTCACAACTATCCCAACCTAGCCTCCTGTCCAGCCGTTTTTGTCAGACTCACCATCTTTGGAATCTTAAGCAAGTCTGCCACTTTGTTCCATCTCTTCTTATTGGTCAGTGTCTTGCGTCCTCCTTGCTGGGTCACTATCTTGGAGAACCGCACCAAGTCCAGCTCGCACCCACCAATCTTGGACAAAGACACACCATTCAACCCTAACTGGTTATCCCCATGATTCTATCATTCTGACAGTACGGTAACTGCACGAGTCAGGTGTTTGAACATGGTAGAACACAAAATGCTTCGACCTCATGGGGAGGCCATCTTGCTTTTCGACTATTCAAAGCAAAGTAACCAAATTTAGGCTGGAATGAAAAATAGTTTGTTCCCTTTTATCAATATGTGAAGTTGTATTACCACTGCCAGTGGGTCTACAGGGAACAAGACAAACATGGCAGCATCATGATAAAGGTCCATAAGGAACATTACAGATGATGGCTTTCATTTTCAGGTTCCAGAAGTGAAGGTCTCTTGAGGGAAAATAGGGAAGCTTTATACACTACAAAAATAAAGACATTTATTGATCATGCAGCTTCAAATACAATTAAAATGTCCTTGTAGAACATTTAAGTCAAATATTGGAGTAATGCACTTCCCCCCCCCCCGTTAACTTTGTCAAACATTTGCCAGGTAGCACTACACACTACTGACTCCAGATCTCCAATTCCTCACTCTTAAATCAAGGCTGTAAATGTCACAGAAAATCAGGCTTTGTGGGACAAGTGATAAAATGACACCAGTAAATTTATCTGACGCTGTCTTTCCGCCAACAGAGAGGATAGAGCATATATCAACACAGCCTTGATGTCACTGATTACCTCTAAGTAAAAGTATGACTAGTCCATGGTGTGTAGTTGTGGAAACTTGATTACAAGCCCCTTCAGGCTGTTTTTCTTTCAACTCAAGGTATCCAGATGGATGCTGTGCTGATATCGCCCCGCAAAACTTCGTGTATCTTCCGAAGTCAGCCATTCAGATAGAGTCATAAAGTGTAGTCACATCACTCAAATGTTTAGCAATAATCTGGGTTAGTTAAATAATTCACACTATACACTTTCCAACTTCTGTTGCATTTTTTTGTTAATTTCTGCCCTAAATTTTGCTATTCGGTGAAATTATAATTAACCTTAGCCTACATGTACATGTGGTTACAGAGGGAAATTACTCACACAGATAAGTTTTGAAAGCGCATGAACGGGACACAAGGAAATTTGGGAATAAAAACAAGACTGTGAGAAGGATTTTGACAGGGAAAAGGAATAGGAACAGGAAGACACTTGCAAAGAGGGAATGGAGAGATAGCAAACTGAGAATCCAAATTCCAGATACGTAATACGGGGCAATTCAGAGTGCAGTTGATTCACAATACAGAGATCCACTACAAGGTTGCCACAGAAACGGCATTTTTCACTTTACATTGTGGAAAGGTATTGACAAATTCTATTCACTGGCTACCCAGGGGAACTTGAATTATTCCCAATGTTGGTTTGTCAGGGAAGAATATTTCTAAGTGTATTTCGCACAGGAATTTTGATTACATCTTTTCTTCTTTCTGTTGGATGGAATTTCCAGATTAACAGTCCTGAATCCTCCAATTTTACTATGATTTTGCACACACCCTAGGGAGTTAGTAATCCATCAAACATTTCCCCAAGTTCTCTACTGACATCCACTCAAATGCAAACTGCAACAAGGCGGCTATGCTTTTGATCACCGTAAACGCAAAAAATTGCTTCTCCGTGGCAACCTTGTGGTGGCGCACTGTATTGCGATTCGCTCCTATCGTTTTTTGTCGCCTTTACTTCTGATATTTTGTAGTATGTATTTTTTTACTGCTGTGATTTTTGTGAGATTTCAAAAATAACTCTGAAGGCAGACTTCAAATATGCACAGCTGAAATAGAAAAGCATACTCATACCTGGAAAGTCTGTCACAAATGAATCCTGAATCTGAAAATCCCATACACATTGATATCTCATCATGAGTGATTTCTTCATTACCTGCGGTGGGTTGGTGATGTCATTTTCCTGAGCAGCCAAATGCTTCTTGATACATGCAAGTTGCTGTACGTTACTTCCCCACCTGTATCAATTTAAAAAAGAGAGCGCAATGAAATAGTGCAACATTAAAGGTAAGAACAGTTCTTCAGTGATTTAATTAATTTAGGAAAGGAGTTTCAAAACAGCTTAAAATAACCAAATTCCCAGGAACATACTAATTTTTTTTAATTGGGGAAAAAACAGAAAGTTAATTCATATTACTGACTGACTGGAGTGACCTGAAATGTGCAAAACGGGAAGAACCTGAGAGCTTCATGTTTTGGACAACATTCCATTCTTACAATGTGATCCTGTTAGGATTGCATGGACAATTTGAGCGAGCAAACAAAGCAAGCAAAAATGAGCAGGGAACCAGTCTCAGGTAACACACTTTGCATGGCACTTTGACTGGTAACCTATTTCTGCTGAACATATATAATTTGTGCTCAACAGTTGAGAAACTAGCCCCAGCTCTGGCAACTTTTCACCTTTTTCAAATTCAAATAAAAGGCAGTTTGTATGAAACACATGTAAATACTTTTTACCACAAAGTAAAAAAGATTCTGTTGAACACACAGAGATTTTTGTTGTTGTGATGTAAAGGAACTCCTTCAATACACTGCCATACTTCAATATAAACATACCTTGTCAAACAGTAGTTTGAAGTAAAAAAAAAAAAAATCTGACACCCCGTATTCATGAAACCAGAAAAAAACAAACATATCACATGAATAAACAAAGACTTCCCTACAAACAATCCCACACTAAGCAAGAAATTTCACTGCTCCGACAAAATCAATTCCCAGATACATGTATTCTGCAATTTTTGACAGATTCTTTCTGAAAACTGAAGATGAAATTATTTGGTTAATTACTTGGAATATCATTGCATCAATTTCTGGAATTTAATCAATATATTCAAGGAAGAGATGTACTTTTTTTCTCAGAATGTTCCCATTTGTAACTCAAAGTACTGATATAGGCCACAGACGGACCTATGGGATCACAGAGTATAGAATTTCTCCCCAGAACGCAAAGCGTTCAGACAACATGACCTTTCAATCTACGCAAGTTGAAACATGACATCCTTGGGATATTAATTTGTAATCAGACACCCAACAGCATACCTGTGGTGGAGACGGTGAATGCGTTGGATCTGGGGTGACAATCTCATGTCATCCTTTAGTTTACATTCCGGCTGAAGAAAGAACAGGCAGAAAAAACAAATCTAATCATTAATCAAAGCTTTGCAATCTCTTTTTATTTTTATTTTTAAAATGACATTATTTTAATTATTTTTTGGGGGGGGGTTAGGGGTTGAGGAAATATATGGGATTGGAACGGGGGTTTCCCAGGAATGTTAACAATATCATTTCCCTTTTGCTTTTGCCCATGTTTCCTTCCTAGTTTGTCTGTAGATCTGATTGACAGTGATACATGTACTTGACCAAGTTACAACAACAAACAAATAAAGAAACACACACAATTAAAAACTGTAAGGACCATCTGACAAGAAGGAAACATGATGAACAGTTGTTTCAAATGCTCATTAAATCCTACCAGTTACTTCTCATGTTTAACTTGATACCCTGTTTGGCATTTGGATGGGTTTCTATTTCCATTTTTATATTTCCATAGTCATTACAAACACCAATTACTGCAACTTGGTTTAACAAAGAGAGCCTGCCATTTCAAGTTGCTTATTTAAAAACTTTTCCACAATTGTTCTCACAAATGGCACTCAACCATCACACTGTGTGTTAACGAAGTCTAATTCAGCATTTTTTTCCATGAGTACTACAAAGCCAAACTATAAACATGTACTTGTAGATGAACCCGCCCACCTGCCACCAACACAAAGCCCAGTATTCAGTGGCAGCCAAACAATGAAGTAAATGTCACCAACTACGCTGTCAATAGTAAATCATTGTGCACAGAGCCCCGAGACTGTTTCTCCCAAGAGGACTGTACCTGCCAGCCAAAGACTTTAAACCTCCCCCCCTTCTTTTTTCCTGGCTGATGTGTCATACAGTGGGAGGGAAGTCGATGTGAATACACCAGGATTGGGGCAGCTGGTGTAGGCACAACTCCCCGGGGGGGAGGTCTGCTTGGGATATAAATAGCCAAGTGGTTGCTGTCTGCCAAGTTTTACTCCCATCCATTCATTCATTCATTCATTCATCCCTTCATTCACAGATTTTCTTTTTTTCATGAATGAAAGCTGAAGCTTGCGTGGGCACATGCAACTCTGGGAGAATACTAGGAAATTTCCCAAGTTCAATTTACCCGTCTTCTTGAAATCTGCTCATTGCCTGTAATTGGATTCAATGCAGGTGTAAGTGCCATACACGTAACGGCTGTTTCACTTTATGTGGTGAATCTATGAATTTTGACATTTAGATCTGGAAGCATGGGTAGTCTTGGAGGATGGACACAGAGATTTATTTTTCACCTACATTTTACTTAAAGCTCTTGTTCCATCAGCCTAAGAATTTTCACACATATCTACTGGATTACAAGAACAGACCTTGGAAAAGCTGTTCCTAGGAGTGACTTTCTCAAGAAACATCATATATAAAGACTGCCAAAAATACAAATAAGGTATAATGATTAAGAGGGTAGTTGCAGAGGTGCCAGAAGAAGTGCCTTATGTCGTATCGGGGGTATGTTTTTTCATAATGGGAAGTCAGTCATGCAGAAAAAAGATTAAGAGGTACAACAGAGGAATTTAGGTCCTTTCAATTTGCCATGAAATGAGCCACAACTGCCCTTTTTATTTCGAAAATGGAAAACCAAATCAGAGCTATGAAACTTGTCCTGCTGTCCAATATCTAACAGACCTTTATTGTGATGCTGCCATTTTGTCTTCCCCCTGCACACCAAATGACAAAAGTAACACAACACTATATATTGATAAAAGGAACCAGACTATTTTTTCTTCCAGCCTCAGTTTGGTTACAATGCTTTCAATGATGGTAGAAAAACAAAATAGCTGCCCCACGATAAAACTTTGTGGTGTGACAGGAGTCAATGTTCAAATATACGGAGTGTGAGATTGACTTACCATCCATCCTTGTGGAGGCACAACCTTACACATCCCACTTGGAGCCACCTGGGCTGATATAGAAGAAATGTAAGCAATAGGGTCCCTCCATTCCTCCTGGCTTGGGAAGAACACTGGTGCATTGTGGGTAACAGCTTTAGTACTGATTGCAGGGCCTGAGACGGGGGTACAGGAGAGCATCTTGCGGAGTCCTGTGGATCGGCTACGGAACGTGGAGGACGAGGTAGATTTGATCAATTGCTGCTGTTGACTCGCCGGCCGCAGTTTGTTTTTAGAGCCAGGTGGACGTCCCCTGCCTCTTTTGACTAGGGGGACCTGGTGGTTGTTCCCGACAGATGTTGGATTTGGTTTGGCGGTTCTAGTGGAAGGAGGACAGGGTGATTCCAAGGGGAGCAACTCTAAAGTGTTGTTGTTGATGATGTGATTGTTTATGTGTTTGTGCTTAGCATGCAGCGACATTGAATTAACTGTCGTCCGCATGTGGTTTCGAAGTTTCTTTTGCAAGCACTGTTTGCTGTTTCGTAAGAGCTTAAGGGAGGATTTCTCTGTGAGCTCTTGGAGCTTGCGTCGCTTGAAATCTACCACATTGTTCTCAGCACAGATGCTATCCAGCTCCACTCGCTTCCGTTTATTCCTCAGAGTGGGTGGTTCAAATGTGGTGGCCAGCGGGGCAGTGCAATTCTCAGCCCGCTTTGCTACTTTCTTCCGGTCCGGAAACCTGCTGGAGTTGGCTCTGTGCGACTTCTTGAGCTTTGCATAATTATTGTTCAGGGTGAGTGCCGCCTTGGACTTGAGCTGCGCCAGATCTACGCACTTGCGACTCTTTCTGTTCCTGAGACTGGGCGTGATGAGGGAGCTGTTCCCATCCTGTACTACTTTGTTGGAGGTAGGTAGTGGTAATGTTTGGTCCGGTATATCTGCCTGGACGCTCGCTGGGGCACATGGCACGCCTTGCCCGGCTGGTTTCTGTCTGCTGCTCTTGGAGTGTTTGGATTTGCAGCTGTCAGTGTCGCTGACTGGCTCAATAGGGGTCAGGGGAGGGGGATGCCGGCACCTGGGTATAGCCGCAATGGGAGGGGGGATGGGTGACAAACATGGAGGTGACTGTTGATTGCCGTTAATGTCTGTTGGGGGTGGAATGGATGACTGTGTTGAAGAGGCCACATTCTTCCTTCTCCGTATTGCCTGAAAATTGCAGGAACAAACCAAAACATCAAGTACTAATTTGGGGAAATTATTCAAAGATTGAAATTCAGGAATACTGAAGGCTTTGTGGGGCTAGCAACAAGTAGCAACTTGAAACTAAAGCTAAGATTTGTGAAATGTGACAACTTGCTCATACCTTCTTTGTAGATTCAAAGCGAGTCACTGCCAGGTTGGGATAGTCAGCTATTCCTATTGGTAACGGTTCAATCCCTGGTATGTGAAAGTTATTCTCCACAAATTTGTGATTCTTCTCGACAGTCCTGGACTCGTCTGTACTGCTAGTGTCATGACTGGATGCCTTCTGGGCTTCGTGTTTCTTGGCCACTTCAAAGAAATCCAGATGAGGAGGTAGAGCAGGGGTGCCTGAACAAGAACATGAGGAGACTCTCATAAGCACTTGTTAGCATCAAACAACCAAGTCAATGACAGGTGCTTGAAAGTGAAGAAAAGGTGGAGAGGGGGAAACTACATAGTGGACTGGAGTAAAGTCTAGCATTCCTTCATGAAATGAAAGGGTCTCCTTTTCTGTCATTCTTCAGATTTCTGCCATTATAGTCACGCTTCGAAATTCCATATAGAAACCTTTACGGAATCCTTAGTAAGGGGATGTGTGAATTAACATAATCTCAATTCCTCACTAGTTTATATATTTTCCTTAGCGGAGGTTCTTTGCTAACAAAAAATTAGGAAACAAACTCGATCCGAGCTGGTACCCACTGATCTTGACAACATTACTATCATAACTTCACCCGCTTACTGAGTGTCATGAATGGCATCATACATGTATCTGAATTTTATTCCACTTACGAACGAGAAGCTTTCTTCTCAAATATGTAACTGATATCTTATCTACCGGTATAATGGCGGCTACAGCCATTCAAATCAGACTTCAGCTAAAAGAAATGAGAATTTGGCCAACCTTACGGCCTCATCACTTTTTGCTAGTGATACAAGCTTCATCACATAAAAGCAAAAATGTTGCCGAGATCGCATTTATCTGTAAACACCTAGATACGTGCAATTTCTCATCCTGTCCGCTATGCATCCTGCGAGGCGACAGGTAATTTTTTTTTTTTAATCTCCCATTCTTGATGAAATGCCTGTCCTGCTGCCTAGTTGCATCATCCACATTGTTGCCAAGAGAATGCAATCTCTAGATTAACATTTGTTCAGAAAACAGCAAACTGAGAGAGGACTGTACATCAGGTTGACTGCGTCAAAAAAAGTACAGTTCGATTCTCGTTTACCGTAACCACTTGAACAGTTAGCTCAATGATGTCATCGCCATTGAGCTAAATGAAACTTATTTCAGCTTCTAGTTTAAAATACTGAAAAAAAATTGAGCATACACCTATAACGACATTGTAAATTTTGTAATTCACAATTATTTGAAGTACATGTATTTGAGAAATTCCAGAATATGTTTCAGTTTGTATCATTTTCTGGGAGACACGGGGAGGGGGGCACGGGGAGGGGGACATTGGGAGGGGGCACGGGGAAGGGACACGGGGAGGGGGGGCATGGGGGAAGGGGGGACATTGGGAGGGGGCACGGGGAAGGGACACGGGGAGGGGGGGCATGGGGAAGGGGGCACGGGGAGGGGGACACGGGGAGGGGGGCACGGGGAGGGGGACACGGGGAGGGGGACACGGGGGAGGGGGGACACGGGGAGGGGGACACGGGGAGGGGGACACGGGGAGGGGGACACGGGGAGGGGGGCCGGGGAGGGGACACGGGGAGGGGGGACACGGGGAGGGGGACACGGGGAGGGGGACACGAGGAGGGGGACACGGGGAGGGGGCCCGGGGAGGGGACACGGGGAGGGGGACACGGGGAGGGGGACACGGGGAGGGGGCCGGGGAGGGGACACGGGGAGGGGGACACGGGGAGGGGGACACGGGGAGGGGGACACGGGGAGGTACAATATAGGTGAACTTTGAGATTTTTGCCTGAAATGCGAATTACAGGAATAATTTACAAACATTGTATAAATCACTCACACCTGTATCTCTGAAAATTGAAAAAAGCCTTAAATCAGGTTTCTGCAGAATTAAAAAACTGTTATTTACAAACAAGGAAAGTAGGAACATACGGCTATATGTATGAATTAATTTTTTTCATAACTTATTCTAAATAGCCTTTAATAAAAACATAAAAGAGAAAGGCACTATTTGGTTTGAGTAAATAATAAAGACTTATGGGTGCCAAGATGTTGACTGAAACTATAAAGTAATACCTCTCACTGTGTGAGGGGGAAAGAGGTTGATATAATCCTTCCCAGTGTTATGTTAAGAAGTCAATTCCCCAGCCATTGGGATGGAGGTGTGCTTTACCTCGGAGACACAGGAATGTCAAGAAGTCTTCAGTCTGAGGGCAAAAGTTGAATAGCATTCCTTTGTTACTGCTACTGCTGCTGCCACTGGCGTTGCTGTTACCACTGAGTCCACCGGTCAGCCCCGTCTTGGCCGGAGTGGTACTCGGACTGCACGGTAGGGACTCGGCAAACTTCCGCTGAGCACGAAGGCGGGCTCTGGGAGAAGGGAAGCAGAGGAGGAATTGCACTGACGATGATCTGATGCATGCTTCAGTTACACAATTGCCTAATTGAAAGGTACATGTACGTGCACACTCTGATAAAGAGTGGCGTGGAAAATTGGAAAGGATAGTTGCTCAGCTGTGTCATTTTTGCCAAGTATCACTCCAGTGATGGGTGTTTGAAAAAGGCTCCTTATATGTAAACAAAGAACTAAGCTTAACCACAGCATTTTGTTGCTACTCATACATGTATACCACTAATTTCATGCAGATTGCCAAGTGTAAGAAGCTATTCATGCTTCCAAAATTGGCCATAACTTTACATGTACATACACATTACATATGTACATGCACATGTATGCTTGAAAGGATTCATCACTTTTGGTTGGCTTGTTTTCTTAGTGAAGGAAGGAGAAGGATAGGTTGAGATTCTGGCTAACTTAAGCGATTCATAGAATTTTCCTTCAGGATGAATTTTTAACCCCACTTTTGTTTGAACCATTCCCAGGTCTCAAGAACTGTGACACAGCACAGAGACACATTCTTTGGACTTGGAGCAAAATTACAAGAAGCCTCATGCATACCAACAATGGTTAGGATGCATATTCCTACACTATACATGTACATCTGTCAAATACGGCCATGCAAAGTGATTGGATAGAGTGAATTGGGCCGGTTGAGGTAAATGAGTAACGAGCTAAGGCAAATGGGCCCTGGGCTGTTTCGATTACAAGGCATCTATGGACAGTGGTACGGTAACGACAGATATTGCCGTCATTAATAACCAGCAAGGACATCTCCAGGCTTCTTGTCCTATCAACATCATCTTAATTAAATTGAAGAAGACAAAAAAATGTAATTATTGCTCCGCATTCAGTTTGTTTTTCAGAAAGCAACAACACAGAAAAAGGAAATGTATTGTTTGTCCAATTGAAGTTACGTCGTAACTGTATTTTTTTCATAAATAGGTAATCATTGGTAGGTGTGAGATATAGATAATTACTTGATAGCACACATCCTGTTAACACAAATGGGTAACTTAATGCAACAATTTCCATGTTTGAAAGAACAAAGAGAATCTCTGTAATATATACAATGTACTATCAAATGCTACATGCTAACTTTCTTTTCAGTTTTGATATTGTTGGAACAACACGGTCCATGCAGGATCTATCTACTGCTTATCATTAAAACAAATGAAAAATATGCCCTTTTTCATGTATATATAACCTGGCTAAACATGCCAGGAGAGTTGGAACTGTTTCTTGAAAGCACCCATTTTTCAAACTCCCGATTTTAAAATAAAGATTGCAAAATCGTTCGCAACTTATTGGACAATAAGAGATGTTTTCTATCTGGGGATTGGTTGGATGTCAATGAATTGGAGTTTTCATCCTTAAACCCTGTCCGCTGAATGACAGAACTGGGCACCTCTGTTTATTATGACAAACTAGCTGTTGAAAAGGCGACAATGAAGGTATCGTATAACCAGGACGCTGGGTAACCAGGACGCTGGGTAACCAGGATGGTGGGCAGTGAGTGGGAGGACGAGAGAAATTGCACCTACGGATGTTACATTATTCAGGAAAAATCCAGGAATTACTCGCCCACAGACAGCTACATGTACATGATTACCTGAGAGCTTTGAATCTATAGGCAAAGCTGACATACCCGGAACTAATCCTCCCCCCCCTCGGATCAATAACGTCTCCATCAATTCTACGTACATGGCAGTTTCAAACTGTGTCGTTAGTTTCAAGGAAAATGTCAGCAATGAAAGTGAAATGTCAGGAAGACATACTTGTTTTTGGTTATTCCTGATAAAAGCAAACAAGTGTGTAATACAACAGGTTACTTATCTGCACATAAATGTACAGTATTTCAAGAAACTCTGTAATACACTGTAGGTCTTGTTTTGAAGTTCAGTTTTTTACATTAGTATTGGTAACACAAAACGTATTATCCATACAATGTAATGGTATTGGAATGCACAGCATAACATGGCCAGAGAGTAGCCTACATGTACATTGGACGCTGAGGAAATGTTGAGCTCACTTTCTCAGAGAGAGTTTCACCCAGGAAACAAATATAAGAGGCAGAAACCTGAATTTTGCCAGAACTTGCACATATCACTTCAGACTTTGTTGCAATTTCCACTTCCCAAGATACTGTATATTGAAGGTATGTCGGAGCTTTTGGTGCACATTTATCATTGTAGAATAGTTTTTTGCATCACCAGGATTGTTAATTGGTGGATAATTCAACATTCCTCTTGCTCTCATCAGTCAATGCATTTTTCTCTTGTCACAAACATGATCCGGTATTTTAAGAGGGTGGGGACAGGGGGGAGTGGTTAAGCCTACGTTGAGGGGGGGGGTTAATGAAGGGCCCTCATAGCAAAGAGTAACCCAACTCTTTATATCCATCAATATTTGGCAAAACATTAATACATGTACCAGTACAGAAAACTTTGATGAATTTCAGGTAAATGGCACAGATCGACCCCCAGAAACAATAAAGATAGCAACCTACTTTTTTGGTTTAGAGCATCCCAATTCAGCGTCCTTTACTGCAGACAGCTTCAGATTAGCCATGTCTTCGGTGCATCTCTTCTCTCGTTTGGATCTGAGTCCTTTCCTGACGTCCTCCCGGGGAGTTGCTTCTGTACCCTGTATAACCTTATTGGACACCTTGCTCTGCCTTGCTCTGTCTGCATTTGGTGGATTGCCGCTGCCGTTGCTGCCGATGCTGCCGATGCTGCCGTTGCTGCTGCTGAGGCAGTTCTTTCTGCCGCTGTGGTGGCGGCGGCTGTTTTTCACACACATTTGGTTTGCTGTCCCGCTGCCTGCAAGCAGTGGTGGAATCTTGGTGCTTCCGTAAGCACATGGTAGTGGTTTCTGGCGGTAGTGGTTTCTGGCATGGTAGTGGTTTCTGGCATGGTAGTGGTTTCTGTGGGATGGAGGTGTCCCTCTCTGACTCTTGTTTTTGTAGCTCTTGCTGTTGTATGCAAGCCTCCACGCCAGCATCACAGGAACACATGGAGCTGCTGTTGCTGCAGTCCATGCTGGTGGAAACAGACACGGGTTCGATGGAAGACTCGTCGCAGTCACCATCTTCCTCACTGCTGTACTCTCCGTCTCGCTTTGGCTTGTTCTCCTGGATGGAGGCATAGAGAGCTCTGCACAGGTCCCGCTCCTCTTGCCACAACATCCCTTCATTATACTCCTAGAGTGAACACAACAAGAGATTGAAAAACCAGATTGGCCAAGACAGGTGCTATTCACATAAGAGTGCAAGGTGACTTGCAGGTTGCATGGTGGACACAAACAAAGTAAGAAAGGTTTGCAGTAACACCAGGGTAGCTTCATGAAATCTTGTTTGTGAGGTAAAACAAACAGGCTCTTCTGAGCACCAAACAACTCACAAAAGAAAGTAGTTTCTTTGGTTTTAAAACTAACCTTTTGTACTTTACACAGGTAGGTTATTATCCTCATTCACACATCAAATACACGTATTTATGCAGGTACACAATAAAATTACCAAATTTAGGCGAGTTTGATTGTTGTTATTATAGCGTATGATGTACATAGGTAATAAAACACAAATTGTTCAATATTTCTGTTCAGCAGCACTGCAATTGGCACTGCAGAGCAAACCCATGCATTGATTGACGGTGGAGATATACATGTATTTCAGTCTAGGGGGGGTTCAGGACACATCGCCAGTAATCCAAGGAATAAACCGCATGGATCAAGTTGGGTCTGGAAACCTTATCCAAATGTCAGCCTGCGTGAAGTTGGCCCCTTGACACCAGTGTAAAGGCAGATCACTTACCCAAACAGTTTCTATGGAATCTGCAAGAAACACTCTGGTAACTTCCTCCCCACTTTGTGAATGAGCAAGAGATGGTGTGTTTCACACAGAAAAGTGTCATTTTGGTAAGGACATGTACATATAGCACATATACACAGTCATATATTTGTTACCTCGTTGTGGGGAATATGTTGGAATATAGACGTTGTGGGGACCAAGACGTCACAAGACAATTTTTTTCCCACATTTCAGTCACTACTTTCAAAACAAAAGAAACAGTTCCCTCCATGCAAGGAGTGGCTACCCATCAGTACTTGGGCAGGCACATGGTTGAGTTGAACAAACATGCCCCATGTTGTGTCTCACGAGGCTGCCTAGTTAAAACAGCCTATACCCAGTCCACCTTTCTCCTCTGAGCCAATGAGGGGGTACTTCTACATAGAATGGATCGGTTGGACTCCTTGGAAACCTGTAGCACACATGTACTGTACTGTACATGTAGAAGGATAGATGACAGACCAATAAGCACCCTCTTCAATCTTCTGGGAACCTGACTTTCTTTTAAATCCTACCGATATGACGACTCTGCCATCACTATCTCCCTACTTCAACATATGACACATTTAGAGCAATCTTGTTACGGTACATTGTTTCAGTAACCTACATGTATGTTGACTCCAAATCTCTTGTACATACCGGTACATGTACATGCCACTGATGTACATGTATGTGCCACTGATGTACATGTATGTATGTGCCACTGATGTACATGTGTGTGCCACTGATGTACATGTACATGCATATGCCACTGATGTACATGAAGTCCTTTGGTAGCTATCAAGACTGAACTTAATCTTTCCTCATTATGTGAATTCATGCAAAAGTTTTTTTCCATGGGAATATATCACCACGGTAATTCCAGCTTCCGACACTATTTCCCAGGAAGGAAAGTACACCTGACAGTTAATAATGAGAACACTCTATAACCAGCCCAGTAACAGGCACTCTGTCATTCTCAAGTGTTAAGCCAAAGTTCAATAAACAGTGTACATGTTCACTGTAGTGCATATGCAGGAACGGTATGCAACCTGTCCAACATTGTAACAATTGCTGCTCTGATTAACTACAAATATCACAGGTTACTTTACATTTGCCGGAACCACACTTAATTAACCCTCAACTCAATATCAATTTGCAGACTGTAGATAGAACTGGAACAGAAGCAGCCATGCAGCCACTCTTATCTGACATGGGAAGACGGTGCTAAATTAATTTGAATTTGTACTGATGTAAGTTTCATCTGTTAGTGGTGTGCTCCACAGAAAGACGTATACTAGCGTGTACATGTATGCACACATACTAATTGTGCATGAATGTAGGGTTATGAAAATCTAATTGGATAAAGTATCCTAAAAGCTTATCAAACACAGATGGAAAATGAATTAGCACAAGGCAAAGATCAAACAACTTCACAGCGCCTTCTGTAATCTTCATACCAGTCATGTTCAGTAAGTCTTGCTCTTGACATTCCTGCAAACTGCATTATATAAGAAATTCCCCAAACTTGACTAA
Organism: Acanthaster planci; assembly: GCF_054643075.1. Lineage (NCBI taxonomy): Eukaryota > Metazoa > Echinodermata > Asteroidea > Valvatida > Acanthasteridae > Acanthaster > Acanthaster planci. Next base: position 273,122 of record NC_141782.1, read on the forward strand.
ACCACATGTGCAAGCTAGGCACACTCAAGTTGCTGTCCGTTACCTTCGGGCAAGTACAAGTACCAGTCGTGTACAGTTGCACTGGTTCTTGAGGTGACCAGACAGAGAGAGACAAACAGCACAACAAACTGACAGACACTCTCAAACAAAAGTCTCACCACTTTTATCATTTTGCATTTGTCAATTCCTGGCACGTCAGACATCCCCTTCAATATGTCCCACGTTTCCCCCATATCTTCTCTCCTACATAAAGAGCATCTGTCTCTCATTCGCTTATTTACTCTCCACACGAGCTCCTTCTTGAAGTGAGAAAGCCCACCGAGGATGCAGGGCAATTCACAAGAATCTTATCAAATATTTCCCTGTGGTCAACTACACCTCTGGACTCCTAAATTTATACATCACACAACCTGCTGGTGTGGATGTAAGGGGCAGACACACACAAATCTCAGTTAACCTGTCACATTTAGCCAATCCAGACACGGTACTCTCTGCAACGATTCAGTTCAGGAAGCCCCATTTAACAAGCCAGGCAAAATATTGAGAGAGATAAAAACCTGACAAACAAACCAGGTTCAGCTGCTGTTGCCAGGGTGCAGATGTTGCCATCTTAACCACTTGTGACACTAACTTCCTATTTCTAATCGCCTTCACCGCAGTTCAACCTCGGAGTGTAAAATGAAAGCCTTCGTCAAGGAAATTGGATAGTCTCCTTTAGGACTACATAAACTACCAATTAAGCAATGGTCAACTAACCAACATGTCTGCAGCGCTCAATTTGACATTCTCAAAAGAAAAAAAATTGTGGTTATGTGGTTTTGCTGTTGTAACTCTATGGAATGGAAATGGATCTGATCAGGGTTTGTGATGAGCTTGTGATAAAATAAATCTGTGGTAAGATTTAAGTGCAACTGATTACAACCAAGCAATAGAGATTTCATAATATTATGATGCACGGACATCACCAGGATTTTTCAGGGGAGGGGCGGGGAAAGGGACAAGGTACTTTTTTGTGGGGGGGGAGGGAGAGGGGAATCCGGGGGAGGAGCAAAGCACTTGTCAGCAACACACTACACCTGCAATAAACCATTCACAGTGGAAGGGGGGCTTAATTGTGCAGGTTTCTTGAGCACATGGGGTGATTTTCATCACCTTTCACCTCTGTCATTTCTTTGGCTTTTTCCTCCTTTTCTCCCTTTTTTCTTTTCCATTTTATTGTTGAGGGGGAGGGGGCTTACCCAACCTCTTGCAACCCATGAAAATGTGGAGCAAATACCAAAGCAGCCAAGGCAGGGGTTGCTGAATAATGAAACTTCATCCTGAGAAAGTTCAAACTTGCAAGGTTTAATCAAGACTTCACACACTTTACTCTTATAAACTCAACCTGTAGTTCATACATGCACCTCCCAGTGGACTATCACTCCGGAAGCATGCCCTGATCTACTGCCTCCTCCTTCTCATCCCCAGTACCACCATTACTGAGAAGTCTTGGCTGTCTTGCCATCAAATAACATTCCTGATTAAATTCTTCCTCCAGGCATCTCTGTTTCTCTTCCCATTACCTCCTCGCTTGCTTCCTCTGACCTGCATCTTTCCGGGTTGTTCTGATTTCCACGTCTTCACTTTTCTTTCCAATTCTCTGACAGCTTTTGCTCCCACTGGCATCCAAATTCCCTCCATCCTTTCCCTTCAATCCCACGATTCCTGCCTCGCTTCCTGTGGCTCCTTAATGTTCACACCTTTCAATAAATTCAATTTACAAAGTCCCTCCGATCCATTCAAATGCCCCAGCTATTGTAACACACATAGCTACATGTAGATAACAACAGAACACCAGCTTTATGTACATGTATTTACATTTAAGGTTATTTCCACTGCTTCTTTTGTTTTTTCTTTAACTGTAACAGAATGAACAATTCCCCCTCCAAAAAAGTAAAAAAGCAAAAAACCTACATAAATTCTTGATTGCACATGATATGAATGCATATTTTATCTTAAACATTTCAAAAAGCACAGTCATGAAAAATTCCAAGACAGAAAAAAATCTGTGATTTGGAAAAGAACATCTGTTGAACTGAGATTTATATCTTGCACATGGCATGTGACCGTTGTAAACTCATGGAATAAAATCTCATGGCCAAGAAGTGCACATGTGAAAGAAAACGGCCGACTTTTCCAGAATGCGACGAGACTGGTCTGATTTGAAACTTCTTACATGCACTTTACAAGGGGGACCACTGACTAACTCTTCATCTGTTCATCCCCCGGAAACCCAGACAAATTGGCTTTCCCTGAAGTTCAGGGCAAGTTGAGTCTACAGGAGAAATGGAAGACAACTGTGCCGGGTGAGAGACCCAAAGCAAATATTATTTACAGCATACTGTTTGCCCCTCAGCAGATGTGGAGAAAAGTCTCACTTGCACCGATGACAAGAACACATAGTGTCATCCATAAGAAGCGTTGTCCATATTACGGGACGTGTACATGCATGTACATGTACACGTGGGTCTGAATCTCAGCAGGTTACATGTATGTGCCATATCCACTCACCATGTTAGATTTCAATCTCCAGCACCATTTCAAATACGAGTTTGACTTTATTAAGGTTGACAGCCAGTCCACATATTAACACATTGGTGCTAGCTCTTTCTGTGCACCCAGTCCCTCCCTCAAGTTCTGGTGCACAGTCCTACTTCTCCCCTCCCGTATTCCCCACGGACCCTGCTTGTAATTCCCTAGGATAAGAGAAAAGGGAAACTGGTCAAAGGAGAGTGGAAAATGACACTGGGGGCAGAGGAATAGGGTGAGCAAGGCACCAGACTCAGGTCACATTTCTTGTCTTCATCCCAAGTCCCTTGGAACTTTCCTCAGCTCCATGCTCTGACTTGTCCAATCAGCAGGAGGGCACAAGAGGGCGGGGACAATGAGTCAGAAGGGAGGGGGAAAGGAAGAGGGGGCTCTGTGGTCATTCATCATCTTAATGCAGTCATTCTGTATCTCAGACCCTCGAGTCCAATCATGAAGGGAAGCCTACATGTTCTTGAAGACAGTAAATAGATCTATGGGACAGTGACTGGATGGAATAGTTGGTGAAAGTTTGGGACTAGGCAAGTGGGCGAGGCAAGAAAGGAAAGGGAACTTAAAATGCTCAGTTTATCCACCAGAAACTCATTACGGCTCATCTTACTTTCTCCTGGGATAAGCTTTGGCTAGAGATGAGTGGACTAAGCAAATACATGTAGAGAGGGGGGCGGAGCAACAGGGGCTGCAGAGAGGTGGCTGAGATAACACTGATTGGTTTGTCTAGACACTAGTCAGCAATAATTCCAACCATCAACACTTATTCCTCATGAAGCTCCCATTGCATACTAGTGCCTTTCCCCATGTACCAATACATGACTGTCATTCTCCCCTGCTGAAAACATTCACGCATGCATGTACTTCAGTCCGCTACACTCATCCAAAATCACTCATCCATCCACTGCATCAGATCTACTCTGCTCTTTGGCTACAAATAAATGTACAGGGTCTGCTCTTTTGACGTCACAGTCGTTTTTTCCCAACAAGTGGCTGCTAAAACTATGGCCAGTTGTTGGTACAAAATGAAAGAGAAAGACACAAGGTATTCAACATTCCACGCAGATATCAGAACATCAGATGGTAATACATGTACTAAACCCATTTGAAATTAATGAGACAAATGTCAATTTGAACAAATTGGAGGTAAATTTGAAAACTAACCAAAAGGTGATATTGTGCAAACTTTGGTCATCCACACAAGAAGTAGGCAAATTGAGAGTGGTCTATATACTACGTGAAAATCAGAAACACAGACAAGATGTCCATGTGATCATAACTAAACAGATTACTGTAACTGTCCATTGGAATCACTGCTCATTCAATGCACATGTACGACCTGGCCTGATATCACAGAGCCATCAAATGCACCATTTTCAACTAAAGGTGTGTCAGTTTCGCTGAGATCTCAATCAGCACACTCAGCATGTTATCCCCATGTGCACAAGGATCCAACTTCAATGATTAATACAACGATGGAAATCTCTATGCATGCCCATGTGAGACACACGGTATCAGTGGAGCGTGAGTCTTTCAGACGCTCTATAGTAATCAGAATATTTTTTGAAGAGTTTACGTCAGAAAAATTGCTTCTGAAACACAACTCAGATTTGCTTGTACTCTGGCATTTTTCATCATACACACCTTTTATAATGCAGTTAGCAATTGTGTCTAGTATCAAAATGACGTACGACATCAGCCCAAGGAGACCATAGCACTCAGGTTTCTCCATCCCATTATCCTATCCCTAAATAATCAACCAGAAAATGTTGAGCCTCGTTACTGTAACATACATGTACATACAGGGGATATCATGCTATCGTAAAACATGCACCGGTGCATATAAGATGTTGATCGGTCGTTGGGTTGTTTGTTTGTTTGATGGGTTGTTTGTTTGTTTGTTTGTTTGTTTTCATACTGCCATGACATCATTATATCTCCTTTGCCCTAATCCTCCATCCCAGAGCTTTGAAAATAAAAGGTGATAGATATATGAAGTGCTGGGCCATTTGAGATGTTTGGAGTCTTGCAAGATTGATTTAGACTATCATCAGCCGCCTCGCCAACCGGTAATGCCAACTGCTTACTCGGAGGCTGTGATCAATCATGATTGTGTTGACGATCGGTGTCTATACCCTCACCCCAGCGAGCAGGCAGTAGTCTGACAGTGGTGATGGTATGATCCCACTGCCAAACTGGGCCAGCAGGGCTGGATATAGTGCAAGTCATCTGTGGAGTGGCGCTACTCGCTGAAAGTGTCAAGAAAAAAACATTATCACCGGATAGGCTGTCATATGGGGTGCGTGTGCACTATTTGCACAAGTCCACTGCAGGTTATAGGAACACTTCTGTGTGGGTTGACTGGGAACTGCTGGATTCTCTTTCAGTACTGAACAACATTTCCAGGTCAACATGCAGTCTTTTTTGCACATATGCAAAATCTCAGCTTATGTGTAAGATCAACTCTGGGCATGCAGAATATCCAAGATGTCATTTAAATGTAATGAGTATTACAGATGTACCGTATGTATGAGACATTTACACATAAACATCAGAAAGTCTCCCGCATGAGAACACTAAAAACTCTTCTACTCACCAGTACTCACATTTTTACAAAGCATGAGTATACAGTCACCACTAGGGTTTTGATTTATGCATATATGTACCATTTATTTTCCTGAGTGAACAATTATGGCATGCTGTGGTGTCAATCCGCATTCAGAGCATTTTGTGAAACATATCCCAAGGTGCACCTTTTTAAAATAAACACAGGACACACTGGGGAACATGCCCAGTGCATACAAGCCGCAAAGACACCATGAGCAAGTTTTCAACAGTTTCATTCTCCTGGTAATTTGCAACATGCTTCACAACGCAGCTTTCAATAATGCACGGACCAGATCGCAAGTCCTAGGCTACTGCCACACCAAAACAACCCATGATGTCTGCCGTAATGCTCCATTAGCGTTCACAACGCTTTCCTCTCATCCCGTGGCCGTTTGTCCACATATATTTGTGGATTCATTGATAAATTCACTCTCAAGTTGACAGGTCTGTGATCTCTTACCACAATCTCAGGCCGCGATGACTGGGGTAAAATGCAATACACGTGACTTCCTAGGTAAGTGGGTGAGCAACATCCAAAGGGTAGAAATTCAAGAGCCAAACAAAAGATGGGATTTTGTCAAGAGAGAGAAAAAAAAGGTGGGAGTTGAAAAAAAAAAGCAAAAACATAATCACTCTCAGGGATTGAATTTCTACTGGGTGATGAATAAGCAAGTCCTGAATTACAAGTCCTGTGTCCTTTGCAAAAGTTCTGTCTGTAAACTGGGTCTCTCGTCACAACCTCCCGATGGCTGAGATACATTCAGTTACTTTCAGGGGATTGAATGACTGAAAACAATGCAAAGTGCCCATCGTGCCCACACAAGTAGACAATGTGCAGGGACGAGTGACGTGTGAAGATTCACAAGTCAAAGAGCAGGTATGACGTACGTCAGTTTGATTGAAGATATTCTCCTAATTCAATGCACATGCACTCTAAGTCTAATTTCCTCCAACTATTTGACGCATTTACATGTTACAAGACGTCAACCAGGGTGCACTAAACACAAGGCACTGGAGCAGAGTAATGGATTGATAAAAAAGCTTTGTGCAAAATGCTGCTACCCCATGTTGTCTGCATTGATTGGCTGGGTACTGTCTACTCTCCATACACCACGTCTGTATCACTGATCACGCATACATACAGTCCAGTCATATTACAATCCCAATTCGTCTTTGTCATGTCACAAGAAGCAATGCAAGATAAAACATGATCACACTAAATGTAAATGTAGTGAAGCGTGTGCTACCGGTAAAGGTGCCGTTCACCCTGTATTCTACACTTTGCATTCCCATGTGGCAAGTTTAGATATCTCTTGAGAGTGTTGCAGATATAACTGCTGTAATTTCTCTTCTGGAATCTTAATCGTGATGTGAATTCAAAGCAAAAACATCAGCCGATTGCTGCTGGTGTCCATCCATGAAGAGGCCTCAATGTCCAAATACATGTATCATGAAACTCAAAAGACCAACCCGAGAATCAGTGGTTGCAATTCTCATTACACGGATTATTTAACTATCCTAGTACATCCAGGAGAAAGGAAAGACAGTACAATAACAGATTTAGAACCAAATACAAATAAACCAAAAAGTTGGAACAGTGGCAGAGCAGAGACAATTGCAACATACTAAATTGACAGACATTCTGCTACATTTTGAAGGTTTAAAACTTTCCATAAGTTTTCTTGTATGTATGTACATGTACCGGTATTTGTGTACAATTCACAATCTGCATTTCTCACAGTTTTGTTAATAAAATGCACATGTACCAGTATTTCTAGATAATGAAGCAGTTGAGAAACACAGGTCAATGTGAACTTGCTGTACATGTGTATGAATAATTTATATGGAGTGACAGAATTTTTGAAAAGTGACTTTTACAACTTGAGTGATGAATAGATTAATTTACCTGATTAATGGATTAATTGAAGACAATACAGGTACAGTATGTATGTAATTAATCTAACCCGCATACGTGTATGTACGTGTACACATTGAGTCGTTATTGATTACGGTTTAAAAATTCCTAGACCGCTGGATGTTACACGTATTGCATGCAGTTGAGGGAACTGAATCAATTTCCACAAAGAAAGCATAACAACAAACAAACAATAACAGAGCTTTCAATTCAAAGTTTGAATCTACTGGCATCTACACTGTACATTTTATTTAGAGGTCTGTCTCTATTTTTTCTCATGATCAGCACCCAACCCTGCTGGAGACAGGCCTCTTCAGCAAGCGGTCTATTTCACCTGTGTCATGTTGATTTAAACAACCTAACTCAGGTGGACCAAACTGGCCCTGACCCACTGTTGACACTGCCTACTGTACACAGTAGTCTCTACATATTTTCATGAAGTGTATCAACAGTATAAAGGTACCTTGCCGACCAGAAAATGGGCGGAGCTTGGTATACTGCACAGAAGGAGGAGGAAGAGTAACATTACTACCAGTGCAAATCTCCATCCTTTGGGGTTTTTAAATGATTTTGTACATGTATATGTGATTTTTGAAAAATGATTGAACATGATAAACGTTGATTACTAGTACCGCTACATTCAAAAATACATTTAACCGCTGTACACTGTGAAGGCCTCCAACTTAAATTAAAACTTGTGTGGGTGACTAGAATATTCCTTAAGTAACATCTGCACTTTACTGCAGAATATTTTGGAGGGGGTAATTAGGGACAGGGGTCCCCAGGAGGGGGTGAGAGGGGACGGGGTCCCCCAGGGAGTAAGTGAGCAGGGACAGAAGTCCCCAGGGAGGGGGCTGATTGGGGACAGGGGTCCCAGGGAAGGGGGTGAGTATGGACAGGGATTCCCCAGGGAGGGGGTACCGGTACTAGGGACAGAGATCCCCCAGGGAAGGGAAAGACTGCAATTACATTACACTCATTTTTACTGAACAAATATGCTCTGGTTGCATGGTGTAATTACCAATTACAATGTACATGTACTTGTACATGTACACATATGTACTAGTAAACATGTGCATACATGTAACTGCCATGCAGATGATCAATATGCACCTAATATGAAAACGTGATCCTTGAAATTCTTGTCAGAGTTCTTATCAGATGTTCAACATGAAAGTGTTACAGGCCTGCTGTGTCTGTGAAATATATCTGATTTACACATTGATAAGTTAAACTCTACGAACCTGAACTCTAATTACCGGCTCATTCTGTACATGCAACAGCATGAAATTAAGATGAACCCCAGCATCTTGAAATAGGCGATGATCAAATAAAATGAGTGAAGATAAAAGGTCTATGCATGATAACATTCACTAAATATGAGACAGCTAGGTCAGTCATGTGCATCACTGGTCTAGTGCTGACTATGCCTGCTTTTAGAGCAACCTCGTACATCACTTCAGATCAAATCTAGGTGACGTAGGATCAATTGGTGAGTTATTGTGATTGATCGAGGAGCCTGAACGAATAATCTTCAGCACTGACATTTTCAAACTCACATATACCGTAAGAATCGCACACAGGGGAACGTGGGGTTTTAGGAAATCCGACTTGTTTGTGTACAGCTGCTATTAAATTCAACAGTTTGTTTCAACTGTCATGAGAATGCGAATACCGTACAAGATAGAAAGGATTGGTGCTCTTAAAAGGGGAAAATAGACAATATGGAATGACCAAAATTATACTCTTTATACTCAAACTAGGACTTCAAATCCAGCCATGTACAGCGAAAAAAACTAACCAAGCCATGCAGTTGCTAACCCACCAGGTGCTGAGTATCGGCATAAAGGCTGCACATGATCAAAATAACCACCACGGTCAGGGGCAAACACTATACGCGTATACATGTAATCTCAAGTATGACACCTTGACTACCAACTGACCCCAATCAATAGTGAAGGTCAGTTCTTGGTCAGTTATTAACTCTACACATCCTTGTGAGGTTGTCATACACAGTATTTCCAGACAAGCCTTGGTACCAGTATTTATAAAAAAAAACCTTTTGATTGGGTCAATCAAGCGTAAAGCATCTCCACAGGGCTGCTTAATGACCATTATTTGCCCGTGAGACTGCCGTACATTGTGCATTACCATTTTCAGGAACAATTTTTTCAATAACTTTACTAAACAAATTGATCATGAATTATAAAATTGATGTACAAATATACAATACCTACAGGTAACAGTACAAGGTACCTGTGTGTACATGTACATGTACCATATGTATGTATAGTGTATACACTGTAATACATTGTTATACATTCTGCACAAAGGTCATCATTTATTGCAAGGTCTTGTTGAGATCAAATGCCATGTACATGTACTGTACACAGGACTGATTATCACTGAAATACAGTACAACTTGGGGCTTTGGTAATTTTAACATGCATGTTGACCTACAAAGTGCGATGGATACACATGTACATGTACATGTATGTACCGGCATGGTTGCATACATGTACAAATATCCGTAACATCTGATAAACAGGGAAACTGATCAGCTTCAAACTGTGTAGTGCGCGGGCTCTACCAGTGTGTACCAGTATGGTTTAGGTGTAACTATCACATCTCTGAATATGCTTGAAGGATTTGGCTTGATGATCCATGGTGTACATGTATGTTACACATATTTACTTTTGTTATATGCCTCAAAACATTTTGACTGGGAAGAGGATCTGGCTCAATGTTTGACTGAAAAGGCAAAACGAATCATACAAACAGCATTTCAGAATTTATCGTTTGTCTAATGTCCTTTGTGAACTTTATAAGACCTTCCCATTTGTTTTGAGGACATTTCAACAATGAACAGCACCTTTACAGTTTGAACTTCAGTACAAAAGGGTGACCTTTTAAAATAATGTATACATGTGAACAGTTGTCCCAGGTCCCACAAACACACCCACAGGACCAGGAAGTACATGTAGAGCTGAGTTCACACATACCACTAACCCGTACCCTACCAGGGCTTAAGGCCAGTGTGACCTGACACCTGGTCAGATCATACAAGGCCTCTAGTCTTGGCTTCTGTGGTCAGACACAAGCCAGACAAAACAAAGAGTTCAACCAAGGTTCAGGCCAAATGCCAGGGGACATTCAATCTGGCTTGGTCTCCCACATGCTCTGTTGCTTCAACCACTCGGTGAATGGAAGGTTGCCAGCAGGCTGTGGTTTCATAGTAAATCCAGGCACGGTAAACTCCCCCCCTTCAAACATACATGTACCCACCTGGCTAAAGCTTGGCATCAATCCAATCTAAACCCCAGGAATGCCGTTTCCAACTTTTCTTTAATTTTTTTTTCCCTCCGAGTGTCAGTTTCATTTTATGGTTCCTCACAGATTGACAACTGGTATGTTTACAAACTCGTGAATTCCAGAGGTTAAAAATAGACTTTGTTACTGTAAATTCTAAACTCAGTACTTTTTTAACACTGTCTCACCCAAAAGAAGGCCAATGTAACTGAGGTAGAATCCTGAGATTATGTTATAACAGGCAGGAAATCCATGTTTCAAATCATCATTGAAGTTTGAGAAAACTGATTGATGATCCATAAAGACACCCCCCCCCAAGAAACTTCATTCCAGTCAAAATACACGATGATGAACACGAACATACACAGCATGCTCGTTCCTTCCAAGAGAGTTCAAGATAACATGCCAGTGGTCTGTTGTTAGAAAGCTGACACAGGTGTAGTCCATTGATTTTTGAACGGATGTTTGCATTAAATACTCACAAATTAAAGGCATTCTGACCCTCCATTCTACACGTATCTGCAATTACTAGACCAACAGCACCAAGTTCATGATAAAAACAGGTGGACCACAAGTAAGATTGTACAACAATGCACATGTGTATACAAATGTCTTATGTTTTAAAGTTTTATGCAAATTAGTTGACAGCATCACTGAGGAGCACTTTGCAGAGATTATCAAATTTCCTCTCTTGTCAGGTACTGGATTTAACCAAAAAGCTGTGAACAAATTGCGCAACGTTTTTGATGTAAAAGACAGCATCAGTTTCCAGTTTGCAGCTTACAACCTTCACACAAATCCATTCCAAAAACCTCAAACAGTTGAACGGATATCATCTGCCAGGAATAATTATTATCATGTATCTCATGGTCCGTGAATATGCAATAAACATACCACTGAGCCCCAGAAAGCTTACCTACAATATGCACTGTGAGTGAATACTACACTGTGTGTACTGGGGCTTACATGTACGTCAATAACTGTAACAGATGCTGTGGTCCTAAAGGAAGTGATCATAATTCCTCCAGACTTTTAGTTTACAAACTTTTTGAATGAGGGTAGGCAGTGAGTGATGTTTGCATGGCCTGGCTGAAACTTAACATTTCCTTTCTAAGATGTAGCAGCAGGCGAGCTAAATGTTGTTGTAGCAATGTTTATTGCTTACATTCAATTTCCTAGGGTACATGTAGATTGCGTCTCTTTGCCGACTGAGTAAAGCTGCTGTGGGTGAGGGACTTGACCTACATGTTAATAAATGACGGATTAAACTGTTACTAAGCTACTCTAATTTCAAGTTCCCTTCAGATGGGGAACTCCCCAGGGCTTTCATTAAAGGGACTTTTAAACAGGTTGGGATGAAATGTACAAACAGTCCGGTGAAAGAACTTCCATTCATGTGGCGTTTACGGTGAGATACACGTAGAATGGGACGGGATTGGGAGAGGAAGAGAAACCAACAGGGGTACTGAGCGAGATCATAGAGGTAAAAGTGTTCACTTCCGATACCTAGTTCCCTGGGTCAAATTCCACTCACATCTTCAGAGCAGTGCTGTTAAAAGGAGTACCGTGTTAGGTGTTTCAACCACTTAAACTCAAACTTCAACAATAGCCTTATCCAGACATATATGGCATGTCATGGTCAAAAAATCTTCTATAAACCATGCACAATGCCTAATGTTCAATTGCTAACGATGTTGTAGAACTTGACGTACCACCAGCACACATGCCATGTACATTGTTCATGTACATGTAAACTACACAGAAACAGGTGGACGTGGGCAGACCTCCACGAGGTTATGGAGACAAATTCATTTGTTAGGCAAATTAGGACCTACATGTCGTTGTAGGGACATTTTCTGTCCCTGTGATGTTTTCGGTCCCCACAAAATAGGTGAAATATCATGTGTTTAAAAGCCCTACATCTAACAAGTACTAGTGCACACATTTGTGCGTCTATTTTGCACAAAAATCATTCTTTCTTCTGGTCATAATTTTCTATAAGCCATTTGTGAGTTAAATTTGAATAAAATCTGGTACACCAAGTTATCTGATTGCACATAAACATAACAATTTGAATTCCCCAGACCAAAGAGACTGTTGCTTTACCTCGTGATTTGGGGCAAACTTTTGCATAGCGACCACCATCTCTGGAATGAACTGGTTCCTTTTTGCCCTTCTTATCCACTGAGAACAGTGTATTGTTGCAAGGCGTCTCTTGTGTAACTAAGCAAAGCTTGCCTGAATCACGAGGTATAGCAACAGTGGGCTTAGTATGGAGAATTCAAGTTGTTACGTTCATGTGAATTTAAAGAACTCAGTGCACCAGATTTGGGTCAAAGTTAACTTGCAAAAGGCTTATTGGAAAGTTGTACAAGTGATCACAGACTGCGACATCACATTGAACCCAGCACTTCTGGAGAACGAGCTCAAGACAAGAACCATAACATGATCAATCCTGTGTTGAACAAAATTGGAAATCCCCCGGGAAATCCAGCAGCATTAGGGAACCAAAACATCCAAAATGATTTCCTACTCTGATTTGACGGCTCATCTAAACCGTGTTACCGATATTTGGTAAAAAAAACTCACAGAGTTCTATAAAGTACACATTATAGTTCAGGTAGCAATTCAGAATTGCAAGGTAATGTACATGTTTGCACTGGTCAATACCGAAGAACAGAACACTTTATAAAAGTTCACGTCTGGTGAGTTTTGAAATGTATTTCCAAAGTACTACTTTCAGTTTTTTGCAGTAAGCTATACAAAGCTGAAAAAATCCCTTTCTTTTCACACAGGATAGTAACAAAATAACACAGGATCATTTGCTGGAAAAGGAACTTCCTAGAAACCAAATACGTGTGCATCACGGATACATACACACATGTACACGTATATACGTCACACAACTTGAGGCTGTAATTCCGGGGTATATAACCTAGGATTTCCCTCTGGCTTTTCCCTCTTCCAAACAAGGAGATACAGCAACTTTGCAACGATAACCTCCAATTGATTCAGCCATTTACAATGCACACATACCTTAAGAATGGCTGATACCTTATTTAAGACAGGCAACTATCGCTCAAATGGAATGAAGAATCAAAGATTGCTTTTTGGAGACACTTCAAATCCAAGACATGTCAACACTACGGCATTGTATTACAGTGTATATCTTAGCAAATACCATTTATCAACTTGCCATTTTTCACAGCTGAATTTGGCTGATTTTTCAGACATGAACCAATGAATTTGATCAATTTGATCATGTCATGTCTTGAATTTCCTCGATGAAAGAAGAGCAAGCCCTGGCCTTCCTAACAGTCTCTATAATTGGTCTGAGAGTAAACAAGAACAAGTCTGGACACGCCCCTTCTTGTTTCATGGCACATCAAGTCTTTCAAAAGGTCCCTTAAGAACACACCAGTTGGCATCAAATCACCAAGGGTCAATCCAGAACTAAATCTATTTGGGGGGGAGGGCTTTGGGGGCACAAAAATTTGGAAATTTTTCATCTAACCTTTTATGGCCTTTCTGAGGGGTGAGGTTACATTTGGGGGCTTTTAACGGGCATTGAGAAGAAAGGAAATGAAACTAATCAGTAACAAAAATCATCTTTCAATGTTTTCAGAAAAATAAATCTTTTGAATTTTTTTCTAGGGGAGGGGGGAGCATGGTTCCCACTGATCTCCAACCATCTACCCAAGTATCACTGTACATTATCTCACCAGAAACCCACTGCAGTACAGAACAGCTTCCAGCATATGCATGCCACACAGCTCTACCCACACCTTTAGTACACAGTTCAATATTGAATAACAGAAAGGTTTAGATTCATGACACGGGTGAACACACTGCAGGCTGGCTTCAAGTTCCAAACAACAACACTTTGCCAGTTGAAATGCGTCTTGACACAACTGAACATTCCAAATTAGTGGCTGCCTGTCAGGTAAAATTGGCAGAGCAAAAAATCTCCTTGGAGATAGAGCTGTGTATAATCGGATGCCATTTAAAAAGCACAAGTTCACATACATATCATTGGTCAATGACCTCAAGGTTAGGGGAAAAATCAAGCAATGCATGTAAGTCCATTTCTCAAGATAAGAAATAAAACTAGTTAAAGATGAAGAACAAACTTGACTGACCAGTTTCTTCTGGATACGTTTTCTCTTGGGGCGTCTTGCTGCATTCATTATTCCTTCACAGATCACTGTTCACTCTGTTGTACCCAATCCAACATCACAGTATCACTGGCAATAGAGGACAAAAAACAGTACCACCTGTTGTCAGTTGGGCAGTTCAAGCCGTGTGAGACTTTGATGAATACACCGCTCTCCATTATCACTTTCAACACATCATGCTCTATGAAAGCCACCTCAGGACCGTGGTTGATCATTGCCCATTCCGCCAATCACAGTGCTTTCAACATTTTGCATTCCCAAAGAACACACGTTACGTTACAGTTTCATGTTCTGATTCCCTCTGTCCTACTTTTCATATGAAAGTCATGTGCAAGAGGGAAAGTGGTTCGACAAATTAGTTAAATGTCATTAGTATATTTAGCAGCAGTCATCTAAATGCCAGCCTTCCCTTCAATTAGCTATCAGTAATAATCTGATAACATACTATGTACTGTGAACGTTATTTTTAGTGCAGCGTTAACAGTGAAGTACACTTGAACTGCACAATAAGGTCACTGAACAAAATTTAACCTTGTTAAAGCTGTAAGAAACTGAGGGAACTTTCTGGGAATGTCAATGATTATCATGGTAATCCTTATTGTGTCTTGTAAAACATTGTCGCCTTCTCAGTCTTACTAATAACAATGATTAGATTTTGAAACAATTTCAATGTAAATACTAAGCATTCCTTGAAATGAAAAAAAAAGGACAATCACTTGTACTATGTGTACATCCTTCGCTCTTTGCATTTATAAGAGAGATTTTATGGAGGTACATTTTGACATAAAATGGTCCCTTCTACAAATGGCCAAAATTTATTAGCTTAATTCTCCACTTTTCTTTTCAGTCCTTCCGTCAAATAAAGTGTTGATTCTGTTAAGTGAAGGTTAAATTACACTCACTAACATTGAGAAAACAGTGAAAAATTTTTAAATTGAAAATTTCAAATGAATTAGAAGTTTCAACACTCAAAAACTGCTAATTTAGTATCACAGCCATGGTTTTACTGATGATTTGAAGAATCCAAATTTCAATAGCGACAATTTCAAAAATTTACTGTACAAAACATCGCCTGTGATTCACTTATTTGCCAATGTATAAACTCAACAAAATTACAGAAATATTTTTCCGAGATACAAGCTCTGCATATAATTTGTTGCTTTGTTGGTTCTTTTCAGATTTTCTTTATTTTGGGTTAATAAGGCTTTCAAAATGCAAAATATGTTAACAAGGCCTAAACACGCTAAAGGGGAAAAGTTTTAATGGTACTGTGCAGCATTACATTTTCTTTTTTTCTTTGACCATGGAAAATATCATGTCCAATTAACGCTATTTAGACTTTCAGTCATGTTATTAATCAAACACGGTATCACCATGGTTCCTTCTGAACTAAATTTTAAACATAAGTGTTTGGAAGGAACCTGCCCACAGACGTACAACTCGAGTTATACACCACAACCGCACCGACAACTGATTTGCGGTTACCAATCAATCCCCGTCGCCCGGCGGCTGCTAACCATGTCATTAAAGCGTACGTAGGCCGTACCGATCAGAAGGCACATACTGCCCATCGCTGTATCCGCTGTACTGGACTCAACGCGTAAAACGACCCAACAAAACTGGGAGCTTTAAAAATGGACGGCAAAGAACTCACCTCTAGCAAAAGATCAAATTAAAAGCTGGTTTTACCGCATGCACGCGAGCCGGTATATTCCAGACGACCTCGGCAAATAATCCAACTCCTTGGCTGCGGTCATACTTGCGTGGTTTGGGATACTGTGCCGCTGAAAAAGAGAAAATCTACAACAAAGAACTCCCCGCGGACGCCATCTTCCACATGTGCCGATTCGATTTTTTTTCCGCGGACCACAAAATGCAACAGCGCCCTCAATGACAAGATGGCGGCTCGCAGGAGAGGTCGTGTTGTGGTTTTTGGTGTGGTTCTGGCGGTTGTTTTGTTCCCTTTCGTGGGTGCACTGGGTGAAGATAGCTTTTGGGAGGAGTTATTCTTCAAGCCTTTACAGAGTGGACACGTTTACTCACACTTCCAGTTCACTACAAGCTGGAATGTGAGCCTCACAAATGAAATGAATGAAAGTATGTACTCTGCCTAGTATGAAGATTCATTGCAGTAACATGAGTAGGCCTATGGAAACGAGGCCTCTGCATGTTTGAGCTTATCTATCATGTCTATTGCACGATACAATTTGCATGATGGGGATGTGACCCGACCCATACCAATAGCTTTGGCACGTGAAAGCATGTGAAGCTACGGCATAGGCCTAGTGCTTTGCTGGACAGATGTGGTCGAAAGATAAAATATGTTACTTTACCCATTGTAAGGATGACCAGTCCCAACAGTACTCAGTAGTTGGGTGGTCAAAACTTCCAGAACTGTAAGTTTTTGCAAAACCTTACATTTTTAACAGTTCTGGAAGTATACACTGTGTATAACGTCAATGACGGTGTAGTTGCCAGGGCCCTAATTTCGCCACCTGTCAAGTCTGATTGGTTTTCACAGTAGGGCCTCAGTGGTGAAATAAGGAACCTGGCGACTATACCGTCACGGACATAAGTGCTTCAGTTAGCGTTAGTCCCGCCTTACCATAGCATACAGAAATTTGTCAACTGTCGTTTGAATATACATTGAAATATAGAACATACCAATTGAGAACACTGCTGATCTTGGTGAAATATCAATACTTCAAAACATAAAAATTGCTATGGTAGCAGGTGTTGGCCTGGTAGCAGTAAGTGACATAGATCACTTGTAGTGTATTGAGACATTTTTTTCTCTGGTAAAGTGCATACCATGATGCCAATTTGATCCTGTGGGGTTGCTAGTGCATTTTGCTTTTGGAAAATTGAATGCATTAAGTTTGTGTGTTGCATTATTATTTCAAATTCAGATTCAGACAACCAGTCTATTTTACGATCCAACAACTTGAACTCTTCTTAGTAAAACTGATGACTTATGTTTCTCATCCAATGGCAGTGTCCCACTACAACCTGTTTCCAAAGGCTCTTGGTCAAGTTATCACCAGGTACTCTGTTCAGGAACTTCATATCTCCTTGACACAAGGCCAGTGGAGGTCCGAGAATTGGGGGTATCCAATCACATCAGCACCCCCAGGGGCACAGCTGTGGGTGTGGTTCAAGCCGTCCACGCCAAGGTTAGTAAGCACAATATGTGATTCTCTGGGAAAATCTCCTCTGCAACAGTCGGGTTTTAACCAGTGTATTTTGAAATGGGATGGTCCCATTTGCCTTGAAGTAAAAAAC
Organism: Acanthaster planci; assembly: GCF_054643075.1. Lineage (NCBI taxonomy): Eukaryota > Metazoa > Echinodermata > Asteroidea > Valvatida > Acanthasteridae > Acanthaster > Acanthaster planci. The sequence continues at coordinate 290,987 of NC_141782.1, forward strand.
GAGCTGTCCAAATTGCTGAAGTTTAAAATTACGTGGATTTCTGTCACCAAAATGGCCTGTGGGATGTGCAAGAGATGCCCAGATACCCCTCTGCCTGAAACATTGTTTCGTAGTGGTGTATCAGAAGTTGGTTTCAGAGTTAAGGCAAATTTTGCCCCAAATCATGGCTAGATTCTAGAGGTGAACGACTCTCACAGTGTTAATAGATTGCCATGTGTAACTGCAAGCAGTTAATCCTGTGCTCCTTTTGAAACTTATCTTTTGAAAGGCAACCTTGGTAAAGTAACTCAGTGAATTTGGAAATAAGACTAGTGGTAATGATTCTATATAGTAAAGATCTTTGCTAAATGGTAACGTGAGAAAGAAAAGATTTGTTTTGGAACCTTTCCCCACCTAAGAAAAAAAATGGTGAAAAGTACGCCCACACCCAGTGAACCAAGATGTATGTTGAATTGTTGAAATTCAACCAGTAGGGAGAAACATGATGTGTTCTCTAAGAGGTACACTAACGTACGTTTCAACCCAAATTTCAATTTATTCATCAGAGTACACAGGTAATAATTTGCCAGGAAATTTTATTTCACTCATTCACTGATACCTCAAGTTGGAAAGGAATAAGTTAACTTTGCTTTCAGTTTCAATGTGGCTGACTCAAGAACAAGATTCACTGTTTTCTTCGTAAACCTTCCTGTTCTCTGGTTCTGAATTGCTAGCGTTGACGAGTCATGGAAGGGGCTGATCAATGCCCTCTCAGGTCTGTTCTGTGCCTCTCTCAACTTCATTGATGATACCAACTCTGCTAAGCCGAGGGTATCCTTCAAGCCAAGTGGACTTGCCTCAGGTAGGGATTAAAGCATCCCTTACAATCCACTTCCCTCCCCACCAGCCTGCATCTTGATCTGGTTCTTCATTTACAGAAATCCTTCATGGGTTTCTTGAAGGAAGGAGGGAACAAACTGAGTGGTATCTCTCCCCCTTCCCCAGCCGTCTCTTCCCCCCCCTCCTCTGCTGTCAACTGAGTATGGTTATTTTTTTTTACTATTAAATAGAAGAATTGTGCTGATGCTCAGACAGAACTTCGCCTGCATGCTCAGCATTAAGTGCGATGCCCAGAATGGACAACAAAGAACCACTTTGTCTACTGTTGCCAAGCGTCTCAAAACCTCCCATTGGTCAAATTGGTATTACATAATCATGAAAAAATGGCAACATGTTCCTCTGCTTGTGTGCAAGAAGACATTTGTAGAAGAATTTGTACTGCATTAATAGCATTTGGTTGTCTAGAAAATTGAATTAAATCAAGATATTTATTTCATTGACAATGAGCAATTACCTTTGCACATATTTGTGTTTTTTTTTCATTCAAAGAATCTTTTGCTAAGAATGCAGCCAACTTACGCTTTGCCTCCTTGCCGAGAGAAAATGTCTGCACTGAGAACTTAACACCATGGAAAAAGCTTCTTCCATGTGATTCTAAGGTAAATGACAGACCAGTAACAAGACGCGTTTAATGACAAAATTAACATGTGACATTTTGACATTGTCAGCCAAACATTTGTGAATGGTCACTGTGTAAAGTTAGCTTCAAAGAAGCATGCTACAGTAGTCAATAAGTTGACGTAAGAAAGACCAAACTCACTCATTTCCTTATGTATGAATTTGACACGTTGAAAATGTTTTTAATTTGCTCTTTAGTGTCATTCCAAGGATTTTGTTTCATTTTCATGAGAATAAACTGATAAGAATTTTGCATATAATTTACTAATTGAAACAAAATCATATGAAATGAATTTCTGTTTCATATACATGGAATAAATGACTTTTCAGTCGTGAAGTTATGTTTTTTCTCTTTGCCTTCAAATGCTTTTTATCACAAATCCTTGAAAATCAACCAAACAACCTTTTCAGGCTGGTCTGTCCTCCCTCTTCCACGCTGGCAACCTGTACAATGCTAACTACCACTCCTTAGCTGTCGACCTCCGACCTGTATGCGATGATTACCCAGCATGCACCAGGCCGGCCTTGGAGCTCAGCCAGTCTTTAGCCGTGGTGTTCAACCCACCAGCCAGTCATGACGGCAAGCAGGATTGGACGCTGCGAAGCCTGTTTGACCGTCCCTTAAGCAACGTGTGTCCCATGGCTGAAGAAAGCAAGATCTACATAGACATCTCTGATGAGAGTGTCAGTTAATAATTCCGTCTTCTTCCATTATGTAATCTGTCACATGCAAATTTATACATGTAAGAAGCGTAGATGTACCGGTACGTTTCCTGATTGTTCCTGGCACTCTAAATAAATTGGCACACCTTCGGATGACTTTTCCACTAGTAGCGAATTTGTAAACAGTAGTTGAAATGTATTATCTTTCCACAAGAAATGGATTGTAACCCCCTCAACCAGTGCTGTATTTTGTGGTGTGAATGTAATTAGTGACCTTGATTTATCGCTAGATTGTAAAAGTTTATTTATTGATAATAAACGTCAATTTGATGGTAAGAGGCCTTTTGAGAGGATGTCCGCAGGGAGTGAAAAAAAACTCCAGAGATATTTTTCCATATTACAAAAAAGTTTAATTTGGCAGGTGCATAATTATGGGAGGTTTTGTCCCTTTTCCATAGTTGACCAACCCATGGCTACTCACCCCAGAATACGCAACCATTTCCAACAGTAGAGGGCGCACCTACGCTGTTTACGATTTGAAAGAGATCACCAAAGAGCACAAGATAAATGTTGCCATGAAATGGAATGAAAGTGTGCACTATGGTAAGTAATGAAATCTAGGAAAATAGTTTGGGTTCCTAACAAAAATATTTCCTTCCACTTTCTATTAGGAAAAGTTACTCAGGTTCTCAACTTCAACTACCAACATTTTGCATTCAAAGGAGACCGTTGAAGCTTACAGTTGTTATGATTGACGAAGGGTCAGAAGTTTGTGAAATCACTGCTTAGTGAATGAGCCATATTCCCAAAGCATCAAACTTTCAAAATCCTCCGTTAACATCACCAAAATTAATGTCTCTTTATTCTGATGACAGCTTCAGTGAAGCCGCCTCACCTTCATGCCCACCGTTTCCTGTCTGGTTTCGGTCAGGAGCAGGGAGGCATCACATGTCAGCTGTTTAACAGTCACGCCACCGAGGCCCTGCGTGTGATTTACATGGAGACAGTGCCTTGGTTTATCAGACTGTATTTACATACACTGAAGATTGAGAACAGCCTCCATGTAATCAAGCCAGGTAGGTTATGAAGACTTTAATAATGTCGTGACCGCTGACTATTTCCATCAAAAAAGGAACAGTGTAGAAGGCCTTGAGACTAAGTTCTGTATTGTTGCTTGACAACTTTGATCTGCAGAGAAGCAGCTTTATACCCCAGGCAATGACCGGTCCAATCCTTACCTCCTGGAACTCGTCTTGACCCTACCGCCGCAGTCAGTCACTACTCTCAGCGTCCAGTTTGACAAGGCATTCCTGAAGTGGACGGAGTATCCTCCGGACGCAAATATTGGCTTCCACATCAGGTAAGCCAGCAAGACTGTCAGCCTTCACAAGCCCTTTTGTGGTTATGAGGTATAGATCTCTTGTTGCAAATCTTGAGGTTGTTTAGAAGTTATTTCCAAATAGGTCACTTGGGAGACATTTTGTGGTAAACTTTTCAACATTAGGGAGACATCGGTCTTAGGGAGACATTTCAATGTCTCCCTAATGCTCCAACTACCAAAAGGAGGAGTATTTTTTATGTCCACATTTTGAGAGATGATAGATTAGGGTCTGAAAGGAAAACATGCAAAGTTTGGTTAAAATTGGATCAGGGAATATTGAATTATGGGACGGTAAAATTTGAAAAATGTTGTGCATGTTCCTGTGGGAATGTCTCCCAAGTGACCCATTTTCGGTAATATATAATACTAGAGTTATGAAACAAGCCGTCATCTTACTCCAATGGAGACAACAATCATTTAAAGCGATGATAATGGTGGTGCTCTTTCTGTATTTTGGGGATTCACAGTTCGGCCGTAGTGTCCACCATCATGCCTTCTCACAGCAACTTTTCGGCAACAAATCTACACAGCGCCAGATTGCATTCAAGGTTTGTCTTAATGCATGATATGTAAACAGAAATGCAGGTTTAAAAGCATTCACCCAAGAATATGTGTTCCCTCCTATATATCAAGAAAACCCAGTAAAATGCCCTCTTTGCAACACTGAACACATTGTGAAGGTACATGATTTCACTCGCCATTTTCCCTAATTCCGTTAAAGCTCTGGGTTTGAAACATTGAGTCACCGTAATAGGTAATAATGACATATTTAGCCCTAGAACTCGCAACATTTTTAGAAATGGCTACAGGAGTAATTCACTCATATCACCTGAACATCGAGTGAGATGATCAACCCACGGACCTTCTACTCAAGGTCCGTGATCAACCTAAGTCAGCTTGATTAGAACGCTTCAAGTGATGTCCAATCTTGTCTTGCTTTTCATCAGCTTGGCTGATCCTGTCTCCGGCAGTCCATTCCTCCGTCTCTACACGGAACCCCTTCTTATCCAGCTGCCTGTGCCTGATTTCAGCATGCCTTACAATGTCATTTGTCTCACTTGCACGGTGGTAGCCATTGGCTTTGGGTCCCTCCACAACCTCACCACGCGCCGATTTGTCCTCACATCTACGGTATCAGCCGACGGGGGTCTGAAGTCTAAAATCTTGAAGTTTTTCAAGAGATCTGCCAAGGATGAAGAGAATACATCCGATGACGAAGGAGATAAGGATAAGACAGTTACCAGGGATAGACGAGCCGGCGGTGATAACGGAACAGACTTAAGAAATGAGGACAGTTGATAAAATTATATTACAATTGGAAGTTGGTATTAATTGATAATAGAATCATGTAAATGTTTTGTTCATAATTTTGTTGGTTTGCATTTGCTAATTAAGCTGTCAATTTTTAGTAGTAAGTGTACAGGTCAATCTTTGTTTTGATGTGAGCAGTTTAAATTTTATTATGTTTATGCCATTTGATGTCAAAGTAGATGGCAAATTGATCCTTGATTCCATGTATCATTTATCAATTTCATCCTCTTTTGTCAGTATATTGTATCCTGAAAATAAATGATAGGGTTTTAGGTATTTCCAAAATGTGATTCAATCAATTTGTGGAGTAGCGGAGACGATGTTTAAAGAACCCCCACCCTATTTTTTTCTTGTAAATCGGGGCCAAACAACAGTAACAGAATTTCAAAGTTCCCCAGCTTATTCTCGAATAACCAGCTTATTCTCGAATTTATTACTGGGAGCCAGTGGCCTTAACCTACCCTCCGCCTCTCCCACAATACCCTTTATGTTTACAATTGCTACCCCCCCCCACACACACACACACACTTGCGAATTTTACATTACTTGGAATGTATTGATTAAATTGGAATATAACTGTTGTAATAACCGGTTATTGTCGTACAAAACTAAAATTTATTTAGAAGTCGATTAAAGTACCAAGTACAACGACGTTTGACCTTTGTTTCATGGAATGATGCTGGATTTATCGTTATATCTTAGCACCCATACCCCTAAAATGGAACGTTCCACATTCAGGCACGTGGCTCCTGGGTTGGAGTTTGTATAGAGGGCAAATATTTCAACGATCAAGTATGACAAACCTACGGTTTTTGTCTGCCTTTCCGACATCGAATGTCCTCGCTCTATGATCTGTGATCCTACAAAGAAAAATACGAATAGCGCTGGATTACAGGTTTGGAAAGTTTATTGGGCCATATGACGTTTGTGTTTTTTCCGGTGAAGCCAAAAAATTGCTTGGATGGCAATATAAAATCGAAGGTCACAATAGTTTTTATCATTTTTTTCCATTTTAAAACTCGAGTAAGATTTATAATGTCAGATACATAGAGCTATATATAAATGGTTAAACTTTGTGTTAGGTTCGGCGCGCCATACCATTAGGCAGTTTACATAATGCGTTGATCAGTCTACTTGGACATGTTACACGAGCGCGTGAATGGAAAATTACACGGGATAGGATGGGTGTTGCAATATCTACTGTTATTTGTCACATGCTAAGCCTACGGTCGGAGCTTTGATACTTTGATCTGTGCTTTGATAATCCAGAGTAAAGAAAACAATCATGGAAGTGCAGTTCGAAAATGCAAAAACGGCAATCGATAATCAGGTAAAGGAGCTGAGAGATCTTGGCCACGAAATCTGGCGGAATCCTGAGCTGGGTCGACAGGAATACCACGCTCATCAACTGTTGACATCGTTCCTACGTGACCGTGGCTTCGAGGTCGAGGAACAGTTCATCTCCCCGACGGGCTTTCGCGCCTGGTACGGTGCTGCTGACCCAGAGGCCGGTAAGCTTCACGTTTGCCTACTCTGCGAGTACGATGCCTTGCCAGAGCTCGGCCATGCATCCGGCAGGAATCTCATTGCCGAGGCTACCGTTGCTGCAGCACTGGGAATCAAGGCTGTCATCGAAAAGAACAGTAACGGCAAGAGACTCGGAAAGGTGAATAGGCCCAGAAACTCAAAACATGAGACGTTCATGACTCACGTTAAGCCCAGTCAACATGGTCAAGTTAGTGCCATGTTTTCATTTTATAGTTGGGCCGGGGCATGGGGACCGGGAGGGGATTATTAAGTTTTCAAATTTCTGCATTTTTGTACAGTTATGAACCTTTTGAGGATATTTGTAATACGAATGTAGGCCTATATAGAAGTTATGTTAATAACTAATTATGTCATTTGATGTCTCAAAAATGACGAAACCAGACCAAAGAAAAAAAAAGTCCTGGTCATGCTGGTACTAGTGCCTATTGAAAATTAGATGCCTTGTGACACAGGGGATGTCTGACGGGTATCATGTTTAGGTTTGTTGACATGGGCCTAATTTTCAAAAATAGGAATCAAAGCAATGCTAATAAGGGTTTTATCAATTAGTGACATTTAAAACTAAGACCTGTAAATTCAGTTAAATGATTTAAAGTCATAATATTTGGTTAAATGGAGTTAAGAGCCTAAGAATTTGACTACTACAGCTGTGCACCATAGTTCTAACGGCAAGACATGACAACTCAAAAAAGTGAATGCTTGTTAATAAAAATGTGCACTCTTCTTGCCGTGATTTTTTTCCCCACAAGCTCCCAGAAAGTACCTGTTAGCTATCAGAGCAAAGCAAACGTGGAAACTTCACATACGGATTGCTTACAGTGGGGGATTTGGAAGGATTTGGGAAGTAACAAGGCTAGAATGCCAATAGAGTATTGTTCATTCTTCAAATTTGCGCGGGAGCCTCTTGGCAGAGGTCAGAAGTTGTGGTTCTATTATTCCATTGATATCCTGTCTTTTGTGAGCCAGTTCCTTCGCACCATTGGGCGGTATTGAAAGCAGTATTCAGGAGCAACCACGTGGAAAATGACAATCTAGCACCGCAATGTAGTATGCGTACAAAGGAACCTGACCTTAGTTTTGTCATGAGGCCAGACTTGTTCACGTGTTTCCAGCATGATCACATATGCTGGTATGCTTTCTACCGATGTCCACACGTGGGTAAATTTTCCATAATCAAGACAAAGACTGCTGTTGCACTATTGTATTAATAATGTGCATAACATGTGCATTTATGTGCTGTAAATGTGCACTTTATGAAAGTTAATATCACAATTCAACCTAGGAAGTAAAGGGCATGATCAAACCTACATGTGTACAATTCAAAAAGTGACAGCTGCGGCAGGATACAAAGTAGACAAACCACTTTTTAGCTTTACGTTACTTTGATTTTATTGGGGAAAAACAAAAAGAATTTAGGAATAAAGTGTTTTGCCCCAGCCACCTCAAAAAGTAGATTAGATGACCAGGATGATTCAGTAGTGTCTCAGTGGTCTTTTATCCACACTTTCTGCTGGAATTACCCTTTTAAGTTTAAGGGTTTTACAGGATTTTTTTTACAATTCAAGATTTTAACTATTTTTAATACATGTGAGTTTAAGTACAGACCCAGGGTCTCACCTCAACCTGCTCAAAAACTAACTCTGCACAACCCCCCCCCCCTAAAAAATACCACTTGCAATGTAAGCAGTGACATTAATCCATTTCTTTGTTCTACCAAAAAAAAAAAAGAATTGGTATGACTTAAGTATTTGTGAATCGCCAAAGCCTTGTCACTGATGCCATAATTTCTTTTGTAATTAACTTTCCCCGTGTCCAAGATGCTCCTCATTTTCACCATCCTCCATAAATGTCAAATAAGGAAAGAAAGCACTTATTTTAACTGTGACTCTAAGACTTCAGTGATATTCTTTCCATCCATCGATTTCATTCAGATTACCGTCCTTGGCTGTCCAGACCAAGAAGGTAATGGCACCAAAATCGACGCCATCAATCAGAACTTTTTCAAGGACGTGGACTTGGCCATGACGGTTACGCCGTACAGCACCAACATCAGCAAGCCCACGATGCTGACTGTCATGAGGGTGATGCTGACCTATCACGGCAAGGCAGCTCATGCCTCAGCTCAACCCTGGGAAGGACGCAACGCTCTGGATGCTGCCGTTCTCTGCTATAACAACATCTCTGTCATGAGACAGCAGTTGAAACCTTACATGCAGATCCACGGTAAGCCTTGAATAATGTCCCTCTGGTTTTAATTTGACTTTTAGCAAGCAACACTCAAAAGGACTGGAGGACCTAGATTTGACATTTGCCACATCTAGGGAAACATGAATATTGCTACTGGTGAATTCACCTGTTGGAATTAGGATCAGCTCATGACTAAAAGAACCTGATGCAGAGTTACCTTTTTAGACTTGAAGCAAACTGAAATGCACTAAATTCCTAGCCTGTGATGAATGAGGGAATCAGTACTTAAATTTTCATATTTACTCACCTGTGAAAAGGAGGACATTTCTTTGTCATCTTACTTTGATGCAAACAGTGTTTTACTTAGGAGGTATACTTATTTGTTGATTTTAAATGTTTTATTCCCACACCACACTTGAAGATAAATTGAGTATGTGGATTCATAAATGTGTGAGTTTTGGCCAGAGTTACACCTGACTTACACATACAGTGGCTGGTTTTTTTTTTGACAGGTGTAATCTCTAGTGGGGGCATCAAACCAAATATCATCCCAGAGAAAACGGAGATGAAGTTCTACCTTCGGGCAAAAGACCACATTGACATTGCCTTCTTGCAGCAACGCGCCAATGCAGCCTTTGTAGCCGCAGCTAAGGCAACGCACTGCGAGATCGAGTTCAACTTCACTGATCACCCTTACTCCAACCTCCTCTCCAACGACACCCTGGCGGACACCTACAAGAAACACGCCCAAGCCCTGGGAATGGAGTTCACCACATGCTGTGACGTGCTGACTACGCCCGTGGGTTCCTCAGATGCTGGAAATGTCTCACACATTGTGCCGTGCATTGTGCCAGCCTTCGATATAGAGGGCGGTGTTGTTAATAACACAGCTGACTTCACAGCAGCCGCCGGAGAGGAGACTGCCCATTGTAGCTCGATACGAGTGGCCAAAGCCTTAGCTCTGACAGCCATTGAGGCTATGAACGATGAAGTTGTCATGGAGAAAGTCAAGGGGGACTTCACAGCTGCAAACGGCGATTCCCTAGCCCTAACCAGTTGGAAATGAATTTGAACTTTGACCTCATTTTGTCACGCTCATCTTATGGAAACATTACTTTCATTATCATGTAAAAACGTAAATACAAACAGACTGTTTGATACTGTTCCCACATTGACTGAAGCAGGCTTCAGCTCTTGTGCCTAGGGCTAGGTCCAGATCTTTGCCGCCAGCAGACAGAATTGTGTTGCTAGCAGCCCGTTGCAGATGTAGTCTTGGTTTGTGACTCAGCTGTGAAGTCTAACTTCAGTTGATTTAGTCAGTTTTGCACTAGCTTAAAGACAGATTATGCATGTTGCTGCAACTGATTTGATGTAAGCAAAAAGAATGTAAAATGTTTCCAGTAGATTATATTTTAAATTTATTTGTACATGTACATTGTATCCATACATTTAAGATTTACTATAAAACTAGAGGACATGAATTTCCTTGGCTTACTTATATGCATGAAATAATGATGTTAATGATGTAAAACTGGAAAAAACTTGGGTCATAATGAAGATTTTCTAAGCCAAGGTTCAGTGGTACTGCATTCCAGTAACTGCTGAATATGTTGGTTAATGTCCGGATTCATTTATTGATTATGAAATGGAAAGGATGACTGTATAAATTCCAAATTATTTTTTTCGGGCGTTATTATTGATTATGATTATTGATAATATAATTCATGCCTGGAATCGACCGAAAATTATGTGTTGATAGAAGAATGACATACTCATGTTGTCGTAATGGCATGATGACTACGCTCCACATTGCCATCAGTGTACAGTATTTAGATTAGAGTTCCAATGTCCATTGAAAATGTATAGAAAACGTCACTGGTTTCCTGAACAGTAGAGAATTTTATAGCATTCAGGAAGGTTTCAAGCAACAATGACTTGACAGTGAAGTGCTTCCGTTGTATATCTCATATACATCATGTTGAAGTTAACTTATCTCTGTTGACAAAATGACAACAGATTTACTAACTCTATGATTACCAAGTAATTCTAACATCTGGAGTGCTTAAATGCTTTGAAACAGTAATCCTTTCAGTTGAAATTTTGAGAGAAAAAAGGTTCAATCAACTGTCAAAGAACAGTCATTTGGTTAATTCCATATAGTACAATTCAGTATTTATAAACAAGTTGTAATACACAGAGCAACATCTCAACAAACGAAAGATAAAATGCGTCATTGTATTTTCTAAGCACTTTCTTTTAATGCTGAAATATTTTTAAATTGCTGCAGCAAAGTTGGATGCCTAATTGTTGAGTGCACCACTATAAGTTGACCAATTTCCTTTTTGTTGGCTTCTTCAGACAATCTTGTCAAAACATTTTGCCGGTAGCCATGTGTGTGAAATGTGGGTAGTTATTAGAAGCCACAATGGAACAATGGAGACTTGATTCGTTGTATGGAATAAAACTACAGGCTTTTCTAAGTTCAGTTTATAGTGCAAGCATTTATTGTAATTGGATTAATCCCAGACAGCTTTGAAAATCTGTAAAAGAGTGCGAAAACGCTGATTTGTCCCGCGAAGGGGGTCATGGCAAAAGAATTATAGTCACATTAAGCTGAAACATTACTCAAATGTTTGACATTGCAACCACAAATACTGTCTTTATATACAAGGAAGATTTAAAAGATATGTTGTTACCATTAAAGTCATGTTGATACTTCAATGGAACAATTTGTAGTGTAAAATGTGATTTGTTTTCTTGTGTGGTCCCAGTCCCATCAAATTCCATTCAAATTAGCGACAGCATGACAGCAGTACTCAGTTGATTGCTGGATATTTGAGCATGCTTACACCTCATGCTGGTATGTTTAAAGCTCCGTACAAGGGAGTATTCTTCAGCAACAGTAATGGATTCAAGCGTAATTGTTACCGTGATTATAAAAGTGTTTACAGGTTGGATGTTCCTAGGGAATTTTATTTTTAAAAGGATGCCCTTGGAAATATTTTAGCAAGTAACTTTTTGTGGGATTTTATATGCAATATGTCTTAAATTTATGAGCTATGACCCAGTCAACCACCTACTATTGCCTCTAATACATGTATATATTTTTGCTACCATGTCTAACATATGGCCTGGGTTTTTAAGTGAAAAAAAATGGGATAGATGGCTCCCATGCTGCTCCCCTCGGGTCCGCCCTCGTTGCTGCTGAAGTGTACAGCTTATGAATATCCGTGATTGTATGCTACTTGAGGGTGTAGTTGCAGCAAGACATAAGCCAATTGCAGAAGTGAAGACCAAAAGTCAGTTTAACCTCTGGAAATCGAAACACTGGGATGAACTGATTGTTCAAAAAGGGGGTTTTATTTTTTATTTTTCTATTTATTTTAAAATTTTGACAGCCCGTCGACCCCTAGCCCTCCATTCTGTATGTACTGTTTGAAGCGTTTCTGGGGTGAAAACGTCAAACCTTGCGGGTCATAACTTAACCTACACGCTGAATTTACAGTGGTATAATTTTAAATGTTTCACGTATTTGACAGGAATCATGGAGGAAGGAATCGATTCCAATATCGGCGCAATTAGGCCTACGTAATATAATTTTTCAGGTCATGGACATGATGGACATGACTTTCATCTGTCGTAGTACCTTAAATTTTATCATGCTTTTATAAACTTGAAGTGAGTCTGCTTCAGAAACATTAATTTTGGAATATTCAACTTGAAGTAAAAATAAGAAGTTAACATGCATTTTTGTAGGGCCAATGTCATCAAATGACTCAAGCTTATTAATGCTGGTGTTTCCAACATCTGGAAATGTCTTTCAAACTACACTGTAGATCAGATCGATGATGAACGCGCTCTATTTACAGCGGCGCCGAACGGCGGGGGGGGGGGCAAATAGTTTGAAAACAGCGCCCTCCTTGTGTTCTTGATTTCATGACATCAGGGTCTTCCCCCGGAAATGATGTCGCGAAAAGGGGAATTTCGCTTGCCTTAAAATAAAACTTATAAAAACGCCGTTTTTCCTGATTCAGGTGAGTTTAGCTAAGACTTCCAGACTTTACGTCGTTATTCCCATCAGAGTGTTGCTCTGATTTTCAGTTTGGGTACAGACGTCTCTTGAAACTTGTAAAAACATGAAAAATGTGTGAATTAATTGTCATGATTGTTAATGACAAAAACATAAACATGGTGGAAAAACAGCAAGGGCATGATTTTCAATGTCTTCATCATTCATATTCCTACACATGTCCTAGGCCTAAAGTGAGGCCTATGACTTGTCCCTAAATTTAAGAAAGAAGTTAAAATAACTTAGTGTGATTTTGCACACGCGGAACAGGGCCACTCGGTTTGGACTTAGATTTTTTTCGACCATCTCCATTTGTGTTGCTTTGTTCTCAAAAAGAACTCTTTCGACATCATTACCATGTAGCCACCAACCGGATACTCAATTTGAACTTCCTCCACGAGTCACTCCCATCCAATGCGACATCGTAGCCAGTGATTGTAGGGGCTGGCCCTGTATTCTATAGTTGCTCCGCACACACTGCAGCCTCTATCACTTTAAATATGAACAAATTAAGTCCTAATTTTATTTTTAATAGCAAAACTCCATGACTAACGTCCAGAGTTGTCAGGCCCAGGTCCCTTACTTGGCGACTTACTGTGAAAACCAATCAGACTTGACAATAGGTGGCAAAAGTAGGGACCTGGCAACTACATGTATGCGGTCACAGATGTTACACGATGGATATGTAGCCTGCCTAGGCTGCATACATGTACATGTACATACATGTCCATATGTTACTGGTCATGCTATTTAGCGTCAGTAAACGTCAACAAGCACAAGTAGCATTAACAAAGCGTCAACAGCCTGAAAATACCCTCTACAGATTTAAAAGTGGTTTTATCATATTTTAGAGACTCTAACACTTGCCATTGTGTAAAAGCAACACTGAATTTGCTTCCAGATTCTTGCAGAAAAATGAAATTTTTTACGATGTATGGGAGCTGCCATCTTCCTTTCCTCTGCCATCCATGCGAAAAAAAGATGGCGGCTGGTCGGACTGCACAAACAGGCACGATTTTGTCACTCAAATTTCAACACTCTAATATCATTTCAGATAGATATGATACACTTAGTTTGATATGTAGGAGCCTAATTAACATTGCAGATAAAAAGTATTTCCTTAAATATGCTGGAATAACTTGTTGACACTTTGTTGACGCTTGTTGACACTAAATATCATGACCCTGTGTTACAAATGTACTTTTTATTTGAGCAAGGCATCTGGTCGCAGTTTCTGGTACCAGTAATGGGCTGTACAAACTTAGGCTTTGTTTCTTCTGCCAAAAAGTACCTGGTTGAAAATGGAATCTTTTGATATGCTGTTGGATGTGCACCGAGTGTGGATATAAGTTCGATCAGCTTATCAGCATGATTGTTACCACATTCTGTTCTCTGTATGAAATCTCTGACGTAACTTCCCTTTTTGAAGCAATCTTCTGAAACTGCACATTCATGACATTGGAAAGAACATGCAATGTGATGCATAGTGTGCGATTGTTGCATTCCAACTTTTTCCATGATTTACTTCGGGCTTGCCCAATGTCTCTGACACAGGTGGGCATGCCCCAATATGTCACCAGTCTTTATAAAGAAAGGAATTATTTTGGACCTTGTGAAGTACATTTTTGTTACAGACTCATGGAGAAATTGACCTAGCGTGCGAGGTAGTTGAAGGTTTTGGGAAGAGTTATTCCCTACAGTGACCTGTTAGCCATCAGAAAGCAAAAAATGTTCAGAAAAGTTCAAATTTAGGAAGGAAAAAACCAAGTTATTTACTCAGAAAACGCTTAGAATTTTTCCAACCAGTCTCACAGGGTTTGTGCATGGGGTGCCAAGTGGTGTCCATATTTGGACCTCTTTCCAAGGTTTTCTTTAGAAGTGGCACATTTGAAGACCTCTACATGTAGTTGTTTGACGGGCTATCTGCTGGAACATGTACATGTATGCCCTGTGAAGAGTTGAAGACAGAGATGTTGATGTTTTGAGTCGGAGACATGTCTGTGCAAATGTCTTTTCCATAGACCAGAGCATCAGTAGCTATAATAGAGGACTTTGTAAAAAAATTTTTAAGCTTAATTACCCCATTTTCTAAATTGACATTAATATGAAATGATGCTTTATTTTCTTCAAGCAGATGATAGAGGCAGACTTTATGTCAGTTAGTTACATGTACGTAAGGCATGTATCCGGTGACCAATATGGCAGCACGCTCTGATCGTGGCAACACCGGCAGAAATGCTGCAAATCCTGGCCGGAATAATTCAATGACACCCAGAGATGCCCGGACTCTACCAAGTACAGGTACCAGACCTGCTACCAAGAGCACCACGTCCACTGGTGCCAGCAGACATCCGGCAAGCACTGACAAGAGAGCATCAGTTGCAGGTGCCGGAGGGATAGCAGGTTACAGAGATAGCAAAGTTGCTACCTCCGGTGAGAGATTGATTGGCAGTGGTTCTTCAACACGTGCCGCATCATATCAGGATGGGTATAGTACCTCTACCCACATCACTGTCCATGCCACGCAGGCCCAAAAAATCTCTTTTATTCTCCTTGTGGACAAAGAGTTCAAAGTTAAGCCAAGTTCCTCATTACTTAATCAGCGACACACGCCCTTAACCAAGAAAATACTCAAGGGCACACTGCTTGAAGGTTATGAAGTATCACCCGCTGGACAGAAATATGTGGATAAAGTCAAAGGTGTCAAACAGACAGAAACCAAACATTACATTGTCAAGCCACTCAGTGGTGACCTGGAGTTTGAATCTAACAGTTCAGAAGTCGCTCGAATCTCCACTCAAGAGAGAGATTTTTTGAGGGCACTTTTCACAGACTCACATCGGTTACAGATTTACTTGGATAAGGACCATATATCGTATGCACTCAGCTTGCGAGAAGGCTCACAAGTGAAAGTACTACACAGGCCCGACAGCACCGCTCCCTATGAAGAGGTCACTGCTATTGTTCGATATATTGGCCCTGTATCTTCACCTGAAGTGGGAACCCTTTTTGGCTTGGAATTGGTAAGTCTGCACTCAA